>NW_024412402.1:18684345-18963647 GCF_014898765.1 Herpailurus yagouaroundi | reverse complement strand
TTTCTTTTCTTTTCTTTTCTTTTCTTTTCTTTTCTTTTCTTTTCTTTCTTTTCTTTTCTTTTCTTTTCTTTAATTTTTTTTTAACGTTTGTTTATTTTTGAGACAGAGAGAGACAGAGCATGAACAGAGGAGGGGCAGAGAGAGGGAGACACAGAATCTGAAACGGGCTCCAGGCTCCGAGCTGTCAGCACAGAGCCCAACGCGGGGCTCGAACTCATGGACCGTGAGATCATGACCTGAGCCGAAGAATGACGCTTAACCAACTGAGCCACCCAGGTGCCCCGGGCAGATTTATTTTCAAAGTGATTTTGGAGCCTGTTGCTGTGCTGGTGGACTTCTCAGAAAACTAGGGGACTGACAGGCACCATTTTCCTCCTCTGTCCCCCAGCATCAACACAGCACCACCTGCGCTGTAGAAGAAGGGGCTGTACAGACACTTGCTACCTAACCTGCTGGCAGTGAGCCCTGCGCAGGAGTTCTCCTGAGAAGTGGCCCACTCAGTGCGGAAAAACTGAGAGCTTTTCCCCTAAGGTCCGTAACAAGATAAGAGTACCCACTGTCACCACTTTTATTCAGCATAGTACTGGAAATCCTAGCCTCAGCAACCAGACAACAAAAAGAAATCAAAGGCACTCAGGTTGGTAAGGAAGAAGTGAAAGTTTTACTATTTGCAGATGACATTAAAACCTTAAAAGAAACGACTAAAGCACATAGATAAATTCAGTAAAGTCGCAGGATACAAAATCAATGTACAGAGAAGTGCCTGGGTGGCTCAGTCTGTTGAGTCTGACTTTGGCTCAGGTCTTGATCTCATGGTTCATGGGCTTAAGCCCCACGTCAGGCTATGCACAGACAGTGCTGAGCCTGCTGCTGATTCTGTCTTCCTCTCTCTACCCCTCCCCCACTCGCATTTCCTCTCTCTCTCTCTCCCTCTCTCTCAAATGAACAAACATTAAAAACCTTGTTTTTTTTTTTTTAATTTTTTTTCAACGTTTATTTATTTTTGGGACAGAGAGAGACAGAGCATGAACGGGGGAGGGGCAGAGAGAGAGGGAGACACAGAATCGGAAACAGGCTCCAAGCTCTGAGCCATCAGCCCAGAGCCTGACACGGGGCTCGAACTCACGGACCGCGAGATCGTGACCTGACTGAAGTCGGACGCTTAACCGACTGCGCCACCCAGGCGCCCCAAACCTTGTTTTTAAACTAAATCTATGTACAGAAATCTCTTGCCTTTCTATATACCAATAATGAAGCAGCAGAAATAGAAATTGAGGAACCAACCTCATTTACAATTGCACCAAAAACAGTAAGTTACCTAAAAATCAACCTAACCAGAGAGGTAAAAGACCCGTCCTATGGGAACTAGGAAACACTGATGAAAGAAACTGAAGACCCCACAAAGAAACAGGAAGTCATTCCATGCTCATGAATTGGAAGAACAATTGTTGTGAAAATGTCTATACAACCCAAAGCAATCTACACTTTTAATGAAATCCCTATCAAAATGCCAATAGCATTTTCCACAGAACTAGAACAAACAATCCTAAAATTTGTATGGAACCACAAAAGCCTCCAAGTAGCCAAAGCAATCTTGACAAAGAAAATCAAGGCCACAGGCATCACAATTCCAACTACAAGTTATATTACAAAAGTGCAGCCATCAAAATAGTACGGTACTGGCACAAAAATAAACACATAGATCAACAGAACAGAATAGATAAGCCGGAAATAAACCCACAACTATATGGTCAATTAATCTTGGACAAAGCACAACACAATATCCAATAGGAAAAATCCATTCTCTTCAACAAATCGTGCTGGGAAAACTGGACAGCATCATGCAAAAGAAAGAAACTGAGCCAGTATGTTAAACCATACACAAAAATAAATTCAAAACGAATTAAAGACCTAAATGTGAGACCTGAAACCATAAAAATCCTAGAGGAGAACACAGGCATTCACCTCTTTGACATCAGCCATAGCAACTTTTTCCTAGATATGGCTCCTGAGGCAAGTGAAACAAAAGCAAAATAACACTATTAGGACTACATCAAAATGCAGTCTTCTGCACAGTGAAGGAAGCAATCCACAAAACTAAAAGGCAACGGAAGGAACAGGAGAAGATACTTGTAAATGACATATCCAATGAAGGGTTATCCTCCAACATATATGAAGAACTTATGAAATTCAATACCCAAAAAATAAATAATCCAACTAAAAATGGGCAGAAGATATGAAGTCATTTCTCCAAAAAAGACACACAGATGGCCAACAGACACATAAAAAGATGTTCATCATCCCTTACCATCAGGGAAATGCAAATCAAAACTACAGGGAGATATCACCTCACACCTGTCAGACTGGCTAAAATCAACAACACAAGAAACAACAGGTGGTGGGAGGATATGGAGGAAAATGAACGCTTTTGCACTGTTGGTGGGAATGCAAACTAGTGCAGCCACTGTAGATACACACACACACACACACACACACACACACACACACACACACACTGAAATACTATTCAGCAATAAAAAAGAAGAAATCTTGCCATTTGTCATGATATGGTTGGGAATGGAGCTTGATACTATTATGCTAAGTGAAATAAGTCACCAGAGACAGACAAATTACCGTATGATTTCACTCACATGGCGAAATTTAAGAAACAAAACAAACGAGCAAAGGGAAAGAAAGAGACAAATCAATAAAAAGACTCTTAATTATAGAGAACAAACTGATGGTTGCCAGAGGGGAGGTGGGTGGAGGGATGGCTGAAATAGGTGGTGGGGATTAAGGAGTGCACCTGTCATGATGAGCACCGGCTGATGTATGGAAGTGTTGAATACACTGCACCCCTGAAACTAACATTACACTGCATGCTAACCAGCTTGAATTAAAACAGAAACTTAAAAGAGCCAAAAGAAAAGGACAAAGTACCTTCAAAGCGTAAGAACAACAGCTCCTTTTAAATAGATATAATGGAGGGGCGCCTGGGTGGCGCAGTCGGTTAAGCGTCCGACTTCAGCCAGGTCACGATCTCGCGGTCCGTGAGTTCGAGCCCCGCGTCGGGCTCTGGGCTGATGGCTCAGAGCCTGGAGCCTGTTTCCGATTCTGTATCTCCCTCTCTCTCTGCCCCTCCCCCGTTCATGCTCTGTTTCTCTCTGTCCCAAAAATAAATAAACATTGAAAAAAAAATAGATATAATGGAAATCAGGGAACAACATCATGATGTTATAAATACCGAAAATATTACCAAAAATACAATTCTCAACTTGGAATTCTGTACCCAGTGAAAACAAACCTCAGAAATAAAGGCAAAATAATGGCCTTCTAGAACATTAAAAACTTAGAGATTTCATCACTTGCATATCTACAGAGAAATAAATTCCACAAGGGGGGTTTTCATGTAGAAGAAAAATTATCTTGGATGGATAGGATGAACGAAGAGGAAAAAGTGGTGGATATCTGGGTAAGACTAAATGGCTATCAACCCTTTAAAACCATAACAAAAAATATTCTGTGAGGTTTAACATATGTAAGAATTAAAACACACAAAAACAAAGCATAAAACTCCTGGTGAGCATCGTGCAATGTATAGAATTACCAAATCACTATGTTGTACACAAGAAACTAACCCAACACGGTATGTCTACTACACTTTAATAAAAATTACTTAATTGGGGCATCTGGGTGGCTCAGTTGGTTAAGCGCCCAACTCTTGATTTCAGCTCCGGTCACGATTTCATGGTTTGCGAAATCGAATCCCCGTGCTTGGAATTCTCTCTCTCTCCCTCTCTCTCTCTGCCCCTTCTCTGCTCACACTCTCTGTCTCTCTCAAAATAAATAAACAAACTTAAAACAAAATTAATTGTGGGACATGATACTGGGAAATAAAGTGTTTCATATTATTTGCCATATAAGCAGTAAAAAATAAATACTAGACAGATCTTAATACATTAAAGATAAAGATTGTAATCTTTGGAGTAATAAATATCAGAAAAAAAGTTAATAAAATGAGGTGAGCAGAATAACACAACTTACTTGAAAATTCTAAAATCATGCAATGATAGAGAAAAAAGGCCAGAAAACAAATTAGACAAATACAAAACAAATAATGCCACTGTAGGTATAAAACAGTGTAGGTATTAGGAATAATTTAATGTCATGGACTAAATACTATAATATTTTAACATATAAAGATGATCACATTGAGCAACATAACAAAATACAATCTGTTATTTTTACAAATGACACACTTTAAAGATAAAAACACAAAAAGATTGTAGATAAAAGGATGGAAAAAATGTTCTGTGCAATCACTAATGAGAACAAAAAAACTCCCAGAAAAACAGAAAACGCAAGTATAACTAATCTAATATCTGAAAATTAGTCTGTAAGGAAAGAAGTATTACTAAAGAGAAAGGCATTTCATAACCATAAAGGGTTCACTCTACATTAAAATATAACAATTCCAAACTTGTGTGTGTCTAAGAATGCAGCCTGAAAATGTATAAAGCAAGAGAGACTGAACAGAAAGAGAAAATAAACAAATCAAAAATCATAGTTGGGAGATTTTTAACTCCTTTCTCTTGCTACCTAGTAAAAAGCAGATATAAAAATCAGCAAGCATATGGGGCGCCTGAGTGGCTCAGTCAGTTGGGCATCGGACTTTGGCTCAGGTCATGATCTAACAGCTCAAGAGTTCCAGCCCTGCATAGGGCTCTGTGCTGACAGCTCAGAGCCTGGATCCTGCTTCAGATTCTGTGTCTCCCTCTCTCTCTACCCCTCCCCCACTCGTGCTCTGTCTCTCTCTTTCTCTCTCTCTCAAAAACAAACATTAAAAAAATCAGTAAGCATAAATGAGATTTGCACTCATGATTAACGAAATTACCCTAATTGATATACATAGAACACTGCAACCATCAACTGAAGAATCAATATTTTTCAAACGCATACAGAATGTGTCCCAAAGTAGACCATAGATCGAGCCATAAAGCATGTCTGAAAAAATTTCAAAGGATTGATATCATACAAAGCATTATGTCACAGTGGAATGAAGCTAGGAATCATTAGCAAAAAGTTCATCAAAAAATCCCCAAATGCTTGAAAATTAAGTAATGCATTTCCATATCATAATAAAAATTAGAATGTAGTTTGAACTGAGTTATAATGAAAATTAAATATAGCATGACTTTCGAATTCAGCTAAAGCTGTACTTAAAGAAAAATTTACAGCCTTAAATATCTATGTCATAAAATAGAAAACCTGTAAAAATAAGGTGAGCATCATGTAAAGAAAGTGGAAATAAAAGAACAAAATAAAATGGACGAAAGGAAATAATAAAAAGCAAAAAAAAATCTATTAAATGAAAAAATCATATAGAATAAAAAACATCAAGAAAGTTGAAAGTTGATTCTTTGAAAAGACTAATAAAAATAATAAAACTCCTAGTGAGATTGATTAAAGAAAAGAAATAAAACCTATAGCAGGATCACTACTGACCTGCAGACATCACAAAGTAAGAAGATAATATGAACATATTTATGCCAATAAATTTGAAAATGTAAAAGAAATGAGTAAATTCCTTATAAAGAACAACTTGCCAAAACTGACATAAGAATTAGAAAACTAGAATATTCCTACATGCATTATTGAAATTGATCCCTAATTAAATACTTTCCTACAAGAACAGTTTCAGGCCCAGATGACTTCACTAAGTAAACACTTTCATATTTTATTGTAGGAAATAAAACCCACCTTTTATAAAGTCTTCCGGAGAATAGATTGAAAACATTTCCCAACACAATTTTTAAAAGTCACTTTAAAGGATATCAAAACACTTTAAAGGATGCCAAGTGACAGAAATATTTTTAAAAGGAAAAATTGAGAGGCAATTTCTCTTATGAGTATAGTTGAAAAATTCTAAACAGAATACTAAATCAAATTCAGACCTAAAACATCATTTCCAAGCATACTTTATTCCAGAGAAGCCAAATCATTTCAATATTAGAAAATCAGTGTAATTCGCCACATTAATAAAATACTGAAGAAAACCATGTGGCCATCTTAATAAATGCTAAGAAAATATTTAATAGAATTCAACATCAATTAGTGATACTGAAAAAAATACATTCTTTGCATTAAGAAAATAGGGAGAGGTATTTCTTAATATGATAGACAGAATTTTAAAAACCCTACAACAAATACTAAACTTGAAATTTATTAAAAATATACTTTCTTCTGAGACTACAAGAAGGATTCAATCCCCAATTCTATTCTTCATTGCAGCAATGGTTCTAGACAGTATACGTCACAAAAATAAATAAAAAGTGTATTACAAAAGAGGAATAACTCTCATTATGGGTAGATAACATGATTATGTACTGGACAATCAAAAATAATTTACATATAGCTTTGGAATTAAAATGTGAACTAAACAAGGTAATGAGATACAAGGTCAAAATGTAAAGTATCAACTGTATTCTTTATTCATATCAGCAAATATCAATTAGAACATAAAACAGAAGCTATACTACTTATAAAGGCATGAAAGAAACATCAAACAGTAATAAACGTAAGGAAAATTATTGAACAAATGTATACATAAAACTAAAAACATTACAGAAAGAAATTAAAGATGACCTAAGTGAATGCTGGAATAAAGTGCTTATAGATTGGAAGAAACAATATTGTAAAAGATGTCAATTCTTCCCAAATTGATCTATATATCCAAAGATGTTTCAATTGAAATCCCCAGAAGCCAGTTTGTTCTCTTTTTGTTTTTTTAATTTTTTTTTCAATGTTTATTTATTTTTGGGACAGAGAGAGACAGAGCATGAACGGGGGAGGGGCAGAGAGAGAGGGAGACACAGAATCAGAAACAGGCTCCAGGCTCTGAGCCATTAGCCCAGAGCCTGACGCGAGGCTCGAACTCACGGACCGCGAGATCGTGACCTGGCTGAAGTCGGACGCTTAACCGACTGCGCCACCCAGGCGCCCTGTTCTCTTTTTTTTAAAAGGAAAGCGGTAAATTTTTCCAAAATTTGTATCAGCAATATATGGAATTAATACATAAATTCTTAAAGAGAAAGAACTAAGTTGAAATACTTGTATTAACAGATATCAAGATATTTCTTAATAAAGCTATAGTATAGGCACAAGTCTAAACAAATAATCCAATGGAAAGGAAGATTAAGAATAGACTCTTACATATGTCAAGCAGATTTATGGCAAAATGCCAAAAAATGTGAGAAAATATAATCTAGTTAATGAAAAATTTTGGATTAATTTTATTTCCATATAAAAAGAAGTACAAACTTGCTCCTCTCTGATATCACACAAAAGTAAATTTCAGATACTATATAGACCTAAATAGGAAAGATAATAATGCAAAGTTTCTAAAAAAAAAAAAAATAGCTATTATCTTCATGATTATGAGTAAGCAGATTTCTTAAATAAGACCTCGAAAAGCATTAGCTCTTTAAGAAATAATAGATATAATAGACTTGATTATGGTTAGGAACTTTTATTCATCAAAAATCACCAGAAAAAGAGCCTGAACATAAGCTATTAATGGAAGGCATTTGGAATTCATGTATCCATCAAGGGATTATATGCAGAATATATAGAGACGGAATGCTTAAGAATCAATAAGAAAACTATAGAATATCCAACTAACTGGGCAAAATCTTGAACATCCGTTCACAAAAGAAACAACCATACCGCCAGTAAACATTAGAAAAGGTGTTTGATTTCATTAGATATTGGCCAAAAGCAAATTAAGGTCACAGTTAAGTAAACACATACAAATTCATGGACCTCAAATGGCTAATACTGAGAACAAACACACATTTTGGCCATACCAATTGATGAGAATGTGCACCGACTGACATTCTGACAACTAATGAAAAGGTAAACAAGTTCAATGACTTCGGAATTGTTTGATAGTATTTACTGAATCTGAACATAAATGATCCTATTAACCAGCAATTCAGCTTATAGGTTTATGCCAAGCAGAAATGCATACATACGTTGATTCAATGACATACGCATATCGTGCATAGTGAAATTACTGATGGCACTGCCGAAGTGGGAAAAGCCCAAGTGCCTATAAATAATAGAATAGATATCTGTGAGATAGAATACTATCCCAAGTACAAAAAAAAAAAACCAAAAAACCAAAAAACTACTGGAGAGACAATGACTATATAAGTCTCAGAAACATTAAATACTGAGTGACAGAAGTGAGATATAGTGGTGCCCGGGTGACTCAGTCACTTAAGTGTCTGACTCGGCGCAGGTCATGATTTCACAGTTTGTGGGTTCCAGTTCCACACTGGGCTCTGTGCTGACAGCTCAGAGCCTGGA
The DNA here is from genome assembly GCF_014898765.1 of Herpailurus yagouaroundi. NCBI lineage: Eukaryota > Metazoa > Chordata > Mammalia > Carnivora > Felidae > Herpailurus > Herpailurus yagouaroundi. The sequence continues at coordinate 18,955,277 of NW_024412402.1, read as the reverse complement.
ACCTCCCTCTCTCTCTGCCCCACCCCACTCACACTCTGTCTCTGTCTCTCCAAAATGAATAAATGTTAAGAAGAAAAAAAGAAAGACGTGAAATATAAAAGACTTCAAACTGCATGATTCTATTTATGTAGGTCCAGGGCAAGCCAAATAATCCATGGTGATATGGATCAGAATAAGGGTTACCTTTGCAGGTGGCTTAAGATTTGCGCACTTAATTTTATGTATGTAATCCTCAATTACAGACAATGGCAAAGTTTAAAAAATGTTACATTGTTAAAATTGAAAAATAAGTAAAAATAACGAGATCTACAACACACTCAATACAATAGTTAAAATTAAAAAAAAAAACTCTATGGGGGGGGAAGAGAAGCAAACCAAGAAAGAGACTTATTTTTTAATGTTTATTTATTTTTGAGAGAGACAGAGACAGAATGCGAGTGGGTTAAGGGCAGGGAGAGAGGGAGACACAGAATCCGAGGCAGGCTCCAGGCTCTGAGCACAGAGTCCGATGCGAGGCTCCAACTCATGAACTATGAGATCATGACCTGAGCCGAAGTCGGACGCTCAACAGACTGAGCCACCCAGGCGCCCCGAAAGAGACTCTTTTAAAGAGTTTATTTATTTATTTTGAGAGAGAGTGTGCATGCACACAAGCAGGTTAGGGACACAGAGAAAAGGAGAGGGAGAGAATCCCAAGCCCGTTCCACACTGTCAGCGCAGAAACTGATTCAGGGCTCTATCCCAGGACCTTGGGATTGTGACCCGAGCCTACATCAAGAGTCAGATGCTTAACCAAATGAGCCACTCAGGTACTCCTACACATGCAAAATTAAAACAATCTAAGAGGATGTATGGTCCAGGGTGTGATACACACTGTGACAAAAGTATCTAATTGTATTACAAATGTATGACAGAACCCCACAAAGGGAGTGGACAAAAAGAGCTGCTAACCTAAGTAACCATGGAAATCACTGGAAGCTGTAAGACTGAAGACAAAAAGAACTACACAATTCCAGACGTCAAGTTTTATTACAAAGGTGTTGTAATGAAAACAATATGGTACTGGCACAAAAACAGACACTGAGATCAATAGAACAGAATAGAAACCCAGAAGTAAACCCACAATTATATGGCCCATTAGTCTTTGACAAATGAGGAAAGAATATACAGTAGGAGTCAGTCCCTGTAACAACTGGTGCTGGGAAAACTGGACAGCAACATGCAAAAGAATGAAACTACACCACTTCCTTGCACCAGACACAAACATAAACTCGAAATGGAAAAAAACATAAATGTGAGACCTAGCACTATAAAAATACCAGAAGAGAACATAGCCAGCAATTTCTCTGACATTGGCCATAACGATATCTTTCTAGATATGCCTCCTGAGGCAAGGGAAACAAAAGCAAAAATAAACTATTGGGACTACATCAGAATAAAAATCTTCACAGTAAAGGAAACAACTAACAAAGCTAAAAGACAGCCTACTGAATAGGAGAAGATATTTGCAAATGACACATCTGAAAAATATATGAACAACTTCTACAACTCAACAGCAAAAACAAAACAAAAACCGGAATCCAATTATAAATGGGCAGAAGACCTGAACAGACATTTCTCCAAAGAAGACAGATGGATAGATGGCTCAGAGACATCACTCATTATCAGGGAAATACAGATCAAAACCACAATGAGATACCACCTCACACCTATCAGAGCAGCTAAAATCTAAAACACCAGAAACACAAAGTATTGGTGAGAATGTGAAAAATAGGAACCCTCTTGCACTGTTACTGGAAACGCAAACTGGCACAGCCACTGTGGGAGACAGCATGGAGTTGCCATGTTCTAAAAATAGAACTGACCTATGATCCACTAATTGCACTACTGGGTATTTACCCATAAAACACAAAAACAGTAATTCCAAGGGATACATGTACCCCTATGTTTACTGCAGAATTATTTACAACAGACACCTTATGGACGCAACCTGTATCCATCCATAGGTAATGGACAAAGAAGGTGTGGTACACACACACACACACACACACACACACACACACGGGAATATTACTCAGCAATAAAAAAGAATGAATGTTGCCATTCGCAACAACATGGATGGATCTAGAGAGTTTGGTGCTTAGTGAAATAAGTCAGAGTAAGACAAATACCATATGATTTCATTCATATGAGGAATTTAAGAAACAAAGAAAATGAACAAAGAAAAAAAGAAACAAATACAAAAAACCAACTCTGAACTATAGACAACACACAGATGGCTACTAGAAGGGAGGTTCGTAGGGAGATGAGTTAAAAAAACAAACAAACTACACATTAGCACTGTATTCTAGCTGACACAGTTATTTCTCACAAAGATGTGGATTAACAGTTCTTATACTGCTGTAAATCTATACAGGAATTGAACAATAAATAAATGAATGGCAGATGGTGAAAGCCTGGGTTCTTAATGCTGGAGGAAGAATTTACAGATAGACAAGGAGAGGAGGAGTCTATAATGAACCATGTGGTACTGAATAAGAGAGTTATCAGTATTATTTTATGTTTAGCCTAAAATGGACATGATGTCTAAATGTAGAAATAATTATAAATATGTGTATATAGACAGTCAGTATACAGACATATAGTTCCTAGCTCTGCCCACCAAGATGATCTAGAAGCCATGATCCCCCATAGCAATGGATACACCCAGTGCCTAGGTCCTGTATTCTAATGCTATTCTCCAATAAAAGAATATGGACTTCTTGGAGAAACTGAAGATTCTATGGCAAGGGAAGCAATATCCAAGATGAACCTGAAGTATCCTATAGTGCCAGAAAGTAAAGAAGTGCTAAAATAAACAAACAAGAACCACAAAAAAAAAAAGCACAATGATAGGTATCTCAAAGGAAACAAGGCCAACTGAGAGATCTCCCCCTTTCCCAAGTTGGAATAATTTGAGTGACACAATAAATAGCATGCTATTAGATCACAACTCAAGTATAAAATAAATGTCCATCTGTCCATACTGATATAAATAAATGAACACTTAACTAAGGGGGGGAGAAGAAACAAATCTCTCACACAGAATTCCAAACTATGTATATAGATACTACTTTCTCAAAGAGGTAAAACGCAATTCCCACCTTTTGAGTGTAGATTTTGCCTAGAGACTTGCTTGCTAAGAGCACAATATGGAAAAGGGAAAAAAAAGGAAACTTAATAGCAGGAAAATCTGGTAAACTTCCTTGGCCAGGTGATCTGGGTTAAGATCATCAGGAAGCAGTCATAGTAATTACATACAACTAGGAAATAATGTGTACTTCACCTCCATAATCCTCTTCTCAAAAATCTATAGCTTCAGTTTAACTGTGAGATAAAACAATAGACAAAGCCAAATTGAGGAACATTCTACAAAACACCTGATTGGTACTCATCAAGGTCATCACCAATACTGTCAAGGTCATCTAAAACAAAGAAAATCTGAGAAACTCATAGCCTAGAAAAGCCTAAAAAGTATCTGATCATTAAATATAATATGGTAGCCCGGATGAAATTCTGGAATACAAAAACCATGCTAGGGAAGAAACTAATTATGAATAAGTGCCTGTCTTTTGTTTTTTAAAAGTTTTTATTCATTTTATTTTCAGAGAGAGAGAGAATGAGCAAGCCTGGGAGGGGCAGAGAGAGACTCCTAAGCTCTGGGCTGTCATCACAGAGCCTGATGCAGGACTGAAAATCATGAACACTGGGATAATGACCTAAGGTAAAATCAAGAGTTGGATGCTTAACTGACTGAGCCACCCAGGCGCCCTTCCTAGCACAGTAGGCAACACATCAGTTTCATAAACATGAACAAAATATGGGGCTTATTTAATAATAACATATCAATATTGGTCATCTGTAATAAATGTACCATATTAATATACTATGTTAACAGAAAAGGAAATTGCATGTGGGCATTTGAGAGTTTTCCATACCATGTTTGCTTTGTTTCTGTAAGTCTAAAAACACTCTAACATAAAATATTTATTTAAATAAAAATATCATTGGGGGCGCCTGGGTGGCGCAGTCGGTTAAGCGTCCGACTTCAGCCAGGTCACGATCTCGCGGTCCGTGAGTTCGAGCCCCGCGTCGGGCTCTGGGCTGATGGCTCAGAGCCTGGAGCCTGTTTCCGATTCTGTGTCTCCCTCTCTCTCTGCCCCTCTCCCGTTCATGTTCTGTCTCTCTCTGTCCCAAAAATAAATAAACGTTGAAAAAAAAATATCATTAAAAGCATTTGATAAGTACAGAAAATCTCCAAGGAAGTAGAATTGTTTAAATGTAAAATGAAAGATAAAAATAAGAAAACTACAGGACTAATTCAGAAGTTGTTACATACAACTTAAAAGGAGTTTCCACTTACTCTCCATCTCATAAACAACAACAACAACAACAATAACAAAGAGAGAAAGAAAATCATGGGAGGAAATTATCAAACAAGGCAATATAAAAATTCCTTGAACTGAAGAATATTATTTCAAATCAAAAGAGAACAAGTGAAAAGAAAAATGAAAGGGGAGAAAAGAGAACCCCTTTGGGGAAAATTCAAAATACACAATGAGAGAGGAGCAAGAAGACTATTACGCTTGCCCACTGGAGGATAGATGGTGATGGAAGAGTATTGGCAAAATGTTGAGGAAAAGTGTGCTCAGCCTTGAATTCTATACCCAGCCAAACTAAGTCTAATTGAAAGACAGAATAAAACCATTTTCTGTTACACCAGCCTCAACATGTTTTCTTCTTTGAACTCTGTCTCTGGGCTCCACCGAACCTGGGGGAAAGAAGGGTGAAACAGGGGATCTAACATAGAAAGATATTGAAAGAAATTCTCAAGGTTGATCATAGAGACAAGCCCTGGAAATAAAAACCTCTACTGCAGATCTTCAGAGAAACCAAGATGGAAGCAGCAGATGGCAGGATTCCAGGGGAGTATTTCCAGAGAAATAAAGAATAGTAAATGAACTAACAGATTTCGCTAAAGGGAAAATTGTATTAATTGATATTTTACGAAGATTTTAGTAGGGAAGAAAAAGTTTGACAAGAGAGTCACAGAGAAATGAAGGTAAAAAACCAAATGTTAACTTCTTGGGGAATGGGGGAGAGAAAGTTGTTGTATGAGAAAGGGATTTATGTTAACAGTAATGTTCAACACCACTCCATTGTAAATAACATTTCCATGGTCATGAAAACTAATATAATCAATATGTAATTAACCAAAAGTTGAAACAGTATTATGTTTTCATGATTGGGGAAATGGAAGGAAGATTTAATAGAACCAGCACAATAGACAGTTTATTGATAATGTCAAAATTTGATGAATAAAATGATTGCAGTATAAACATAGTAAGTACAAATATTAAGTTGAAATTAGTTTTCTGTAGGACACAAGAAATTGGTGAGGAGTGATAAGGACAGAGGATTGTTGGTACTGTCGTTGCTATTATTGCGATAAACTTTTAGCATCTTTTGGGGTTTTTTTCTTTTAATTCACACTGGGCTGGGAGCCCAACTTGGGCTTGAACTCATGACACTAAGATCAAGACCTGAGCTGAGATCAAGAGTCCAATGCTTAGCTGACTCAGCCACCCAGACAACCCTGATTTAAAAACAAACAAACAAACAAACAAACAAACAAAACAACTATGCCCATGTGTTTACTTAGATACAAAATAAACAGTAAAGACAATAAAAACAATAATAAGAATTCATTTAGTAATTAACCTATGAAAAGCTCATGTATCACAAACATGCCATGACACATCAATTGAGAAACAAGTGGAACTGTTTTACATTTATTCACAGTAATCCAGAATGTTTCTTCAGGGATCAGATGAACATAGTTTCATATGATCACTCCGGTTTATAAACTAGTATATATTCAACGGTCATATTGGAAACCATCATATTTGTTACTTAAAACATTTTTTTTAATTTTTATTTTTGAGGGAGACAGAGAGACAGAGTGTGAGTGGGAGAGGGGCAGAAAGAGAGGGAGACACAGGATCTGAAGCAGGTTCCAGGCTCCAAGCTGTCAGGACAGAGCCCATCTTTGGGATTAAAACTGATAGCCAATGGGCCCAGTAAAATATAAATGTTACAATATATTAAAGACTGGAAAGCCCAAAGATTGATTGATCCAAACTTTAAGATGTAACATTTTCTCAGGCCACCTGGGTGGCTCAGTTGGTTGAGTGTCCGACTTTGGCTCAGATCATGATCTCGTGGTTCATGTGTTTGAGCCCCACATCTAGCCCCACATTGGGCTCACTGCTGTCAGCCTGTCAACCCAGAGCCGACATCAGATCCTCTGTCACCCTCTCTCTGCCCCTCCCCTCCTTGTACTCTCCCCAAAATAAATACATTTTTTTTAAAAAAGATGTAACATTTTCTCAACTCTGAGTTTAACATTCATACAGAGCAGACTTCCATGCATTGTTTTTTTTTTTTTTTTAATTTTTTTTCAACGTTTTTTATTTATTTTTGGGACAGAGAGAGACAGAGCATGAATGGGGGAGGGGCAGAGACAGAGGGAGACACAGAATCAGAAACAGGCTCCAGGCTCTGAGCCATCAGCCCAGAGCCCGACGCGGGGCTCGAACTCACGGACCGCGAGATCGTGACCTGGCTGAAGTCGGCCGCTTAACCGACTGCGCCACCCAGGCGCCCCCCATGCATTGTTTTTTAACACCACATAAGACATCCTACATATGTAGAGTCTACTTGAGGGATGGTCTCTTACGCTCTCCTGGTTGGACCTGCTTGCCAGAAGGGGTCAGGCTATGGCCTAGGTAGAGAGTTTCTGTTTCCATGTGCGGTCATTTAGGAAAAAGCATTGCCCTTTCCCTTCGAACTTGTTAAATCTTACTTCAAGGTCATGCTTTCTCCAGAGATATGATGGCCCAGATTTGGATGCCTGGGGTTCAATGTGTTTGTTTATAGGCTAAATAAATCAGCTAAAGTGGTTATCATCTGGGCATGGGGTTTCTTTCTTTCTTTACTTTATATAACTTACCTGGACAACTTAAAAAAAAAAATCTTAATGATATTGACCTTTCTTTGTATCTAGCAGCATCTGTTGGCATGGTTGCAGATAATATTCCAGTTGAAATACTCTGAATTTCAACTTTCAATGTATTCATCATATGTACATTTACACACACATGTTAGAAAAGAATATGAGAATTATTACCTGAGGACTTGAGCTTGAATCTCAACCTGCCATCTTTGACTATATGACCTTGGGAAAATCACTTAAACCTTTAAGTAGGTATAAAGATATTGGTTTACCAACATGGCACAAGAATTGAACATTTCCAAAGAGAGAACATATTTTAGAGCATTTATAAACTCTAAAGCATGTTAAATATTAGTTATTTTTAATCTTTCACTGGTTAGCTCATGTTCAGCTTTGGTTTACCTTCCCTCCTTCTCTGGAGCAATTCATATTCTTTAGAGCTGTCCCCCAAGGCTCATTACTGATGGAGGCCATGTCAATGTAGTTTCAGCTATGGGACTCCCAACAATGCTTTTTACTTCCCGTTTGTCCTTTCTCCTATTTTCTTGACTCATATGCGTTCCCTTCCCTCTGATGGACTTATTTTCACCTATTTCTTGTCTCCCATCCACTGCTAAAAATACTCACCATTCCACCTAGATCTTTGACACATGTGTTTTATTTCCCCCTACATTTCCCCAGCAGGGCAATGAATAGAAACTTTGAAAGCCTAACTTGTAAAAGAATGGCTTGTGTTCAGTTAAAGTTTTGCAGTGTGATACTTAAAAAGAATTCTACATTTTTCCCGGGGACTCTAAAATGTCTAACCTGCTCTGCTCATGTATCATTGGCCCAGTGCTCACTCACAGATGTCACCCAAGCTCCTTTTCTGGCTCTTTCTGCTCTTGGTCACCTTGCACAAACTATCCCACTGTCTCTAACTCCAGATTATTGGATTTAAGCCCAGACTTTGGGCCTCTATAGGAGCACCCTGTTTACATACACGCGCATGGGCACACGCATGCACACACACACATGCACACACACACACACGTTTATATAAATATATGTATACAAAGTGAATAAAATTTATGTCAAGTGGCCAATACCTTATCAAATTTAACAAGTAAATAGCCTCAGAGACTGGAAAATCTTTCTATTCTAGACACCTACCTGAATCACATTGCAAATTTGTGAGGTCAGTGAGAATTCATCAATGCCTACTGGCCTCCTGAAGAGATTCCACAGCCACCTCTATAATCTGTTCCAATGTTTAACAACTTTCATTCCTTAGAATTTTTTTTTTAAGAAAAAAGGAAACCTGCAGAGTGTGTGAATAATTCATTTGCTTTTGCATTTGCATACTTTCCCATTTGGTTACATTTTCCTGGTTTTGACTTTTCAGCATTTTCAGCGTTAGTTGTTCTTGAATTAATGCTGAAAATAAATATGGGTGGTGATACGCTAAGAAAAAAAGGCAGGTAATCCATGCTTCTGAATGAGGTTTCCGATACTAGAAACTCAGCCAGAGACATTTCTCCCACTATGAAGATAAAATACACACTGGCAAGACTTATTAACTTAGTATTAAGTTGACCAATAGCCACACATGACTACTCACATTTTACTTCTTTTTTTCACACTTTTTTTTTTTTTACTTTTTTTTAATCTATATAGAGTATGCAATGCTATGTGCAGTTCTCTATGTGGCAGGAAAAACTTCAAGAATGGGAATGTAAATACAAACAGGAAACAGGAGAAACTGGTCTCCGAGGCCAACTTCAACTTTGCCTTCTAATTTGGATTCGTCACTAGGAACTAATATTGGTTGGCACGGTGGGGAGGGACTCAGTATGATTTGCCTAGACCAGAATAAAAAGTCATATTATAGGGCACCCATCTTAGGGAAAGAAACAGACATTCCTAATTGTAGATAGTCAAGACATTCAAATATATCTTAGGTAAATGTCTTCAGCCATCCCATTTTCCTTGCATTGATGGAGAACTCTCAGTAGAAAGGGACATAACTTCTATCCCAAAACATCAGACACCTTGGAAAAACCCAATGCAGGCTCTCCCCTTCAAGGGAAATGGTGGTGTGGAACTTGCAAGTAGGCTTGCATAGATACAATTCACTCTTCAATGAGCCAATGCCCCAAGTATTTCTGATTTTACCTCTTTGTCTGTACTTTCTGACATGATTCAAGCAGAGTCCATCAAAACCAGGAAGATCAGAGCCCTGACCTACAAGTACTTTGGTAGGACGGCTGCCGTTTTGCTTTCTCCTTTAAGAAGCAAACTCAAAATTCTCAACTTGCCTGAGCAAACGAACAAGAAATGGGAAGATTTAGGGCACGCTGTGTGACACGTATATGCTGAGATGGCCCTGAATTTCCCTATGCGAATGAATCTACTGAGTCAAATCACGAACCCAGCTTCCGAAGAAGGCGCACAAGCATTTTTCCTCCAAATAAAAATCCGTTTTGCTTTAATCAATTCTTGATTATCATGTGATACCTTTTCTACATTGTAGGTTATCTATCACAGAATTTTAATACTGAACTACTTTTTTTTCTTGACACCCAATCAGTAGGTGTTCCTGGGGACACAAACTCATTTTAATATTATGTTAAATACAACCACATAAAAAAGAGGGGGATTGAGAAGTTATCATTATACTCGAAAGCCAAACATAAATGACTTTGGGATCTCTCTGCATCCCTATTCCCTTCTGTTAGGGCAGATAATCAAATATCTGCACCAATTTCAGGGAAAGCTTGGAAATGATATAAAAATATATTTGCATTTCTAGAGTTTCTTATCCAATTCAGTGTCACAGAACTAGAAATACCTATGGTACAAATCCTTCTGAATGAAACGTCTGTTACAAAACTAACAAGAGGGTTTCCAGTCACCCCTGTGAAAGAACCTAGCAGGGCAAAGAGCAAAGATTAGCATGTAAAACCATATTTAGAATCCTGGTGTCATTATAAATTGCCCATTCCTTTCCATCATACTTTTTATTATTATCATTTTAGTGACTGATTTAGAATTTGTACCAATAACCATTGACGTGGTTAGGTGCACTACATCGTGATTTTTCAATGTTGTCAAGGTGTTTCTGTGTATGTCTGCATATGTGTGGGTGCGGTGTTTTTGTTTTTGTTTTTGTTTTTTTAATGTTTATTTAATTTTGAGACAGAGAGAGACAGATCATGAACGGGGGAGGGTCAGAGAGAGAGGGAGACACAGAATCAGAAGTAGGCTCCAGGCACCGAGCTGTCAGCACAGAGCCCAACATGGGGCTCGAGCAAGATCATAACCTGAGCCTAAGTCGGACGCCTAACCGACTGAGCCACCCAGGCGCCCCTGGGGTGTGGTGTTTAAAATAAATTTAAAAAGTGACTTTTCCTAATGGAGTATTCCTCATTGTGGTCTGGGAATCTAGTGGTTTCCTGGTTATAGTCACATTTCAAATGTCAAAATACCCAGATTTTTTACTCTGACATCAAATTATAAGTAGTATGATATTAAATTTTAAAAAAAGTCCTCTACTTCTAAAATGTCTGCCCTGAAGGAATTCATCACTGCTATGGTTCTCTGTGTCTCCTATTCCTTCCTCTAAAAAAGGAAAATTTTATTTCATTTTATTAGCCCTAGTCCGTGTTTTTATATTAGGAGCTATTTAGGAGGCAGATAATGTACTTTGGTTGATAACATAAGTCATATATGTACCTGACTGAGCGGTGCTGGACTTTGAACAGGATGAAGAAATTTGGGTTTGATTTTGGGTTGGTCCCCTCTGTGAATTATATATTCTATGTGTGGCAGGAAAAGGTATACATGTATACTTGGTGGCCAAAGGAATGAACTGTGGTAGAGACAAAGAGCGGTCAACCAAAGAGTCATGCTTTTAAAAGGTATATATATATATATATTTATTGCTGGGACGTGTCTGCCCACCCAGGGAATATATCTCCCAGCCTTCTTTGCATAAATTGGGCCATGAAACTAGTTCTTTCTGACAAAACATGAGCAAAAGTGAAAGATGCCAATAACAGGTTGAGGTGACCAAGCAGGTGTGACTTCTCCACTCTCTCTTCTCCCATTTGTCACCTGGAGAGAAAGACTCAGCAGAGAACCCAAGGTATAAAAGACGTCAAAACTAAATAGTCAAAGAAGACTGGGTCCGTGAGTAACAACCATGAAGAAAGCTGCTCGCCAATAAGAAACACCTGTTTTAGACCCAACTAAAGTTTTATGTAAGTGATGAAGCACTGAATATACTCCTAAAACCAATATTGCCGATCTATTAACTAAAATATTTTTAAAAAGTTTTATGAGTTTAACCACCTCAAATTTGGAGGTTTGCTGTCTATAGCAGCAAATATTACCTTAACTAATACATCACACCATTTACCTTAGAAAATTCATTCTGAATATCTTCTGTAGTGTCTTCTAACACTAAGTAAGATAAAAAATATTCTATAAATTTCATTCAAGCAGCAAGGATTTATTGAGTGCTAATTACATGGCAGATTATTAAAATATCAATTTTCCATAGGAAAATAAGATTTAATATGCCAGATCAGGGGCACCTGAATGACTCAGTCGGTTAAGCATCTGACTTCGGCTCAGGTCATGATCTCGTGGTTCGTGAGTTTGAGCCCCTTGATGGGCTCTGTGCTGACGGCTCAGAAGCCTGGAGCCGGCTTCAGATTCTGTGTCTTCTTCTCTCCGCCCCTCCCCCACTCATGCTCTGTCTCTCTCTTTCTCTCTCAAAAATAAATAAACATTAAAAAAAAACTTTTTAAACACCAGATCAGATTATGGTCCTAATAACACATATATATTTTAAGGAATCAAGAGAAAGTAAAGCTCATACTACAATATTTATTTTTTCTATTTCTCAAATTCCACCCTTACCTCTACTTCCCTCTTGCTACCCTTCTACCGCTGAAATGACATTTCCCACACCTTCTTATATCAGAAACTAATTTTGCCATTTTATAAGACTCGAAGGTAATGACATCTGTTCCTTGATACTTACCATTTCTAATCTGCACAAATCCTGCTAAATCCTTTCAATGTCAATGGGATGGGGTTTATCCTCCATGTGGTTTTCCATTATTAGCAAATTAAGATGCCTTTGGGATCTGATTTCATCACATAAGTCATTTAAATACTGTATAGAGAATAGGTTTAACCTCAATACTAATCTCTATGTCTGAGTTGAAAATCACCAATGTGTACTCTCAATCTCCTCAAATTCTCTGCAGTCCTGCCTTTGAAATGGGAAAATATATGTTTCTTGATCAGAGTCATATTCAAATCCAATTAGATAAAGCCTCACAACCTCATGAGGGTAATATCTTTCACTCGCAAGCAAAAACTCAAATCAACTTAGGAAACAAAATAAAAACATTGATTTCAAACTCCATTCCCGTCTGGAAAACGAGTGACAAAATTGCAGTGTCTCTAAGTAAGTCTCCTATGCTGGCTGTAGAAATAATTTCGAAAGTGTCTAAGACACCAATTTGAAATTAACTGAACTGTTACTAATTCTCTGGATCTTCAGGAGGCTGAAATGAAGACTGGGCCCCCCTCATATTTTATTACAATAATGCCATTACTAAAAGCTTGTAATTTCCATAGCTCTGTTCAAAACATGTTTCCCACAAGATTGCAATATAACTAACAATTCTATTTTGTCACATTCCTGCCAGCCAAAAAAGAATAGCTATCTCCTGAATAAGCCTCTCGGTCAGAGAATTGAATAAAAGACACATAGCCAAGTAAATCTCTTCCACCTCCCTCTCTCCTCTGCCAGCACCTTGCCTTCTCCTTCAACATCGCTCCAGGTGATTTGTGCCTCAGAGTGTATTCCAAGGGTTCTGGTCCAGTAGAATTGCAAAATGGGTTTTGCCAGGAGCACTTTTTCTTATGCATTTGAAAGAAAATTGCAACCACACATTTCTGACTCATTTATGCTTAAATCATCAACATTTTGGCTTCTGGGAGTGTTCCAATGTCCAGCTAGACTGGGTTACCTCTTAATGAGCTTTTAAAATATGTTTTCCTTAAAAAAAGAAACTCGCAGAGTGCTTACCGTCTCATTTATTATGCAAAGTAAGCATGGTTCAAGCCTAGAGTAATGGTTTTAAATCATATTCAATGCCCTTTTTTTTCCCTATGAAATCTATCCCTTCAAATTTTTAAAGCATTTGCTGTTATGTTTCCCCTCATGATTTTCATCCAGCCTCCTTCTGGCATCCTGACAAATATGGAACTCACCCTTATGGGTCATGTCAGATATCTCCATAGTTTCCACATCAAATACAAAATGTCACGGTTCCTTCAAACATGGAGTTGACATTTGAGTAAGGTTGCCTATGACCTTCACGTTTTCTAGATCACATCACTTAGCCTCATTCAGCCTGCCTTCTTTTCATTCTTTACCCCAGCCAGGGTTCCTCTCCTGGCCCCTGGCAAGATGACTGCTCTCTCGGCATCACCAGGTCTGAAACACTGTGTCATTGATGAGGCAAGTAAGAAAGGACAGAAATGAGATGAGGTGAATTGAAATTAAAATGATCCAGGGTCACCACAAGCATCTATAGACGGTAGAATCTCTGTTCAATCAATGATCCCATTCCCTGGTTATCAGAGAGGACTTGTTTCAATCCATCTCAGTAAATACCCACTCAACCCAACTGAAACACTTTTTTTTTTTCTCATAAGGAAATACTGTTTTTAAAAGCTATTTGAAATGTGTACGGAATGAGAATGAGAAGACCTGAAATCTAGTTCAATTCCTGACACTGATTATCATTGTGATGTAAGAGCAACAGATAACATTTAATGAGTGTTTATTATATTCTAGGCATTGAACAAGTGCTCGTACTATTTTGCAAAATAGATACTATTACTATATTCATTTTGCAGATTGAAAAGCTGAATCTCCAAGAGGTTAAATAGGTGGTAACTTCACAATTTGAACTTGGGCATTCTAAGTCAAGAGTGCATGAATTAACCATTATGCTCTCATCTCCCATAATCTCCCTTATGTTAGAACATTAGCATACACACAAAGAAATGGGGGCATTAGGTCAGTTGCATTAATTCTTTCCCTCAGCAAGTATTTATTAGGCACCTCACACATCCAGGTATATTTCTTAAAAATGGGAATAAAATAGCAAACAATACAGAGTTTCTGGGGCTCAAATTTCAGAGAATCACTGAAGACCTTTGTCACTTTAGTATTATCTGCTTAATGATTTTATGTAAATCCCACTTGTCCCACCATGCAGAACTCAAGTTCTATCTCCTATATGAAAACTTATTCTGACTATGCTCAGTCTCGCTGATCTATTTTGAGCAATTACCGTCTGTTTTCCATTATACTGCCATTTAATAGTTATATTTAAATCACGTCACCATGATGAAATTTAAAAGTGATCAAAGAATGAATACTTCAGGAAAAATAAAAATGCCTTGCACACAGCAGGTTCTCAATAACTACTGTTTTGGATTCGTTTGATGACAGGAGTTTCTGGAATATTTAAGCTTGTTCTTTGTTCTCTTTGTCCTCCATTGTCTCCCTCTATTTTAGTTTCATCTCAGCTTCTGTGTGGCTCGCCATACCCCTTGACTCCTTTCCAAAATGCTATGTTCTCTACAAATTCTTAAATTCATTCATTCAGCAAATCCTTATCAAGAGTCTCTTAAGGGTCAGATATCACAGTAGGATGCAAAGACCAAAAATCCTGCAGACATTGAGGAAATCACAGCTTAGGGGTAGACAGATATGTAAATAAATAAACTAAGTAAATAGGTAAATAAATAATTTGCAATGTAATGTGGACTGGGCCACAGAAGATACACAAGGAGTGTTCTAAATCAGGACCTAATACTAACTGGAAAGGGAAGGATGACTTCACTCGAGAGGTGCCATTTAAGTTGTCTTCTGAACGATAACTAGAAATTTTCTTGGTAGAGAAACGAGGCCAAGAGAATTTTAGGTAGTGAGAATAGAATGTGAGAGAGATTGATGTGGCAAAAAAACAAAAAGTGTTTGGCAGGGATATAACGTTTGTGGGTGGCTGGAAATGAGACTGCAATTATATGTTGGGGCATAGTTAACAGACTTTGTACGACAAATTGAATGCAGTAAGCAGTGGGAAGCTAACAGAGGTTATTAAACAGAAAAGTGCCATTGAAAAGGGCACTGGAATTTTCTAGTTTGGAGCATTATGTAAATGGTAATGCTGCTAATCATCTGAAGGAGTCACTGCCATAAATCCCAGCACAGCATCCTGCTTTTGTACCTCAACACCAAGAGCCCTGGCAACAAGGTCTGCAGAGAGTTCTGGAGTGTCAGGGATCAGCAGCTGGGAACATAGAGACTCATTCTGGACTAGAGGTAAGGGGGAAACACTTGAGAAAATTCTCATGCCTTCCAACCAAATCATGTACCCATATATCATAGAGGATTTCAAAGGCTTAACATCAAAGTTTTAAAGACAAGATTTTAGAGATTCTCTTCCCTAACTCAGATAATGCATCAAGGATTTTGAAAGATTCCACTTTGATGAATCCAGATTCCAGTTCATAGACATACATAACAAAGACAGGAAAATACTTGGCATAACAAATGCAATGTCTTTATAAGCATTTTCTGTGATTTCTGAGAAGATATTTGATCCAGTCTTTGATCTATAAAGGTTTTTTTTTTTTGTTTTGTTTTGTTTTGTTTTGTTTTTTTGAGAGATCAGATTGCTCATCTGCTTTCCATATCTAGAGTAGATTCTGGAGAAAGTAGCTTTCTCTGACCCACCTCTTTTACATATCCATCAAAGAGCCATATTTAAAGATATTAATTGTTCAAGTTTACTAATGGATGAATTTGGGGTTATAAATAGCTTACAGAGAGGAAAATTCTTCTCTTCACATTTATTTAAGGTTGTTTGATGGCTATTCATTGAATTTGGTCTTTCTGGAAATCAGAGTGCCAAGATCGGGTGCCTATATTTGACAGCGGAAGGTAAGAGACATAAACTCCCTTTTCTAAAAAGTCTTTATTTATTTATTTATTTATTTGGGGGTGGGGTAGAGACAGAGAGAGGAAGAGAGAGAATCCTAAGAAGGCTCTGCACTATCAGTGCGGAGCCCGATACAGGGCTCAAACTCATGAACTGTGAGATCTTGACCTGAGACAAAATCGAGAGTCAGACACCTAACCAACTAAGCCACCCAGGTGCCCCAGAAATTCCCTTTTTACCTAATTATCATAGGAAACATGATCCTCCATTTAATATACTCCAGTTCACTAAAGTTGTTGACTTGAGTTTGAAAGATAAAATTTCAGCCAATAAAATATTATTTGGTCTTCCATTTATCATTCTACCATTATTTTGACATTTCCTGCCATATTTTATTCAGATGTTGTATTAGTCAAGCCTGTTTTTGTTTTTTAAGGTAGAAAAACCCACCAAGAATAGTTTAGGCCAACAATGGACTTGTTGTCTCATACAGTTAGAGACCATTAGGCATGGATGGATACAGAAGCTCAAACAATGTCATGATGTTTATTTCTCTTTCTCTCTCTTGGCTGTGCTTCTTTCTATAATGTTGGATTTATTCTCAGGCTGGTTCTCTCCATATGGTAGAAAACATGGCCATTAAAAACTACAAGCCTATATCCATATTGTCTGCTAGTTGAAACAAATAGACCCTCTGTCTTCAAATGCCTGTATCTTCTCAAATAAGGACTATGACTGGACCTCCTTTGGATATTTCCTCACCTCTATTCATGGAACAATGTGTTGCACACTTCCTCTAGGTACCATGGTTGGTCTGGCTTAGGCTACATGCCTGTCGTTAGTGATGGTGGGAGAGAGGAGTGGGGCTGAGACAGACAGTCCTGCAGGGTGGGGAATGGTTGTTTGCCCTAGGATTGGAGTTTGGCAGACTTTAATGTCATCTGCATAAAACCTAATTCCAAATAGTTCCTCTTCTAACTATCTTTCATAGCATAAACAACCACCACCATACAAAAAAAAAAAAAAATATGCTCCCTTTCCATTCCCAAACAGAAATGAAAGACATACTCTTTTATTCTATTCAAGTTCATATATAGACTCCCAGAGTGTGATGCACTGTACTTCTGAAGCCTAGAGGTAGTTCCTTAACATCTAGCTATGGATGGATGGATAAATGGAGACATTACTTGTTCCCACAATTCACAATAAATAATGATGGCGAGAAAATAATTATGGTTAAACTATCATCTAGGCAAATGGCAACAGTATGTAGAATGTATTGCCTCTTAGTAGAGAGGGAAAACGAAGATTCTTTCCCTTGGGAGTGCAGTGGATTCCTTGGCAATCTATCAGCTAGGAAGAATTCAGCAATAAATAAAAGAAAACCCTGCTGAAACCAGTTGAAACAATAAGGGATTTATTATTTAATAAAAATAAAGAGAACTGTAAGTTGTCGCAGTATCTCAAGGATCCAGAAGCCATTGTCTTGTCATTGCCCTCCTCAGTGCTATGTCTTCATCCTCAGGTGTGTAGAAAGATGGTTCCTGTGATCCCAGGTGTCACATTCAGGTATATGTTGAGATTTTATGTGTTTGAAACTCCAGAGGAGTCACCTCTTTTCATGTGTCTCTCTTAATAAAAATTTTCCCCCAAAATTTCCAGCCCAACTTTTACTCTTCCCCCATTTCTTAAATTCAGTTTCCAATAATTGGTCGTATGCATATACTCAACTAAGTCACAGTCAGTGATATTAATTACTGTGGTTGTTTCAGACCACTAAAGCTAGAGGGGTGTTCAGTATCTTCTGATGTATGTACTATGTGAAGAAAGCAGGAATACTTGAACACACTCAAGATTTTGCTACGAAGAAGATGGGGGAGTGGAATGGATGTCTGATACACAATCTAGAGTGTCAGCCAGTTAGTCAATCTGGCTGACCCTAGTCCTACGCTTTAAGAGGCTCTCCGGAGTTTATTGTTCTTCATAACAAAACCTGGTGATGAGCTGGTGATTTGTGGGTTTTCAGATGGCAGTCGCACATCGTTGTTTATCAGACATGGGGAGAAATCTTGCAGTATGCCTGCTTGGAAACTGTACAGGTAAATACTTCACCAGAGTTCTGCTGAAGTATGTCTAATCCCAACCTTTTGGCGAGAAGTCTTTGGGCTTCCATTAATGGTTTCCATCTTGGAACCACCTCAGTGTTTAAAGCAGAGATTATTTCTCCTCGTCTCAGCTGACTGGATTACAGAGGAGAATGCTTTGCAGGGGAATCCTGCAGACTATGAGTTCATGCACACAGAAAGTTTGAGGAAGGTAGTGTGTATTTGGCTTTCATTGATCTCTCATTTATCTTCTGGTTCAAAAGCTTATCCCCTGGCTTGTTTTCCATCTTCCCACCTTTGCTTATATCAACTACAGTGTAGGACACAAATTTTGGTGCTTTCCAATTATGATCCAGCTAAGTAATGTTTCATTAGTTACAAAGACAAAGGGCCATTCTGATACATTCTATTCCTTTTCAAGCAGGCAATTGAAACCAATAATTCTTTTTTTTTTTCCTGCACCCTACCAAAGGCCATGACAGGTTTTAACATTGCAATACTTTTTAAACAAATAACTCGGTGATCAAGCCCAAGTAGCACTTAGTACAAGTAAGATAAAATAGTCAGAAATGTAACAAATTGCTCCACTCCCACGTCAAAAAGAACGTCTCTTTTCCAGCTAAGAATCGGGGACATCACACTGACCTTCATCTGATCTCAACCTAGTTCCTATTTTAGGCTCTGTCATTTGCAACATCTTACACGGAAGTACCGATTTCTATATGAACGAGAACTCTTTAGTTGTAGTTTTTAAAAGCTTATCAAAACTGGTTTTCCAAAAATCAAAGTTTATTCTCCTATTTGACCAGATGCCTAAGGATTGTTCAGACTTTGGGCACAGTTGGATAGGGGGATGCAAAGGCTATCACCGGGATGCTAACTTTCTCTATCTCTTGGCTCTGTTCCTCTCCACATGATGGAATCATTCTCAGTCAGGTTCTCTCCCTGTGTCAGGAAAGATGGTTTCTGGCAGCCCCAAGTCTACATTTTTAGGATCTGCAATCCAACAGGAAGAGAGACCATCTGTCTTCCATATCCATATATCAAATCTATCCAAATCTCCATTCTAGTGAATTCGCTGGGGTCATGTGACTCCACCTGGACAACTCGTGTTGATCAAAGGGAAGGACACACATGATTAGATCATTTGGGTCATTTTGGGTACCATATGGCAAGCAAGGGTGGTGGGGACACCTTGACAGACACATCAATATCACACGGAGGTTGGTAGTAGGTTCATAAGGCAGAAGCACTGGGACAAAAAAAAAAAAAAAAAAAAAAAAGGAATGTTCTCAGTACAGGTAGGAAAGAAGGGAGCTTGGTCAAGGACAGGTTGGGCTGCTGCATTATCCCCCATCCATGGTATCATTTAAGCACCCGACGTCATCCTACTCGCTCACATTCAACAGCAAATTTATGTTATGTGGGAAGATGCATTTGCCCAGTAAGTGAAAACAATCATATGGATGTATTTTAAAGAGTTTTGCAGATGAATGCTGCTTTCCAAGTGTGAAATGTTGTTATAAGAAAACCTCTGCAATTCACAGCTAATTTATGCAAAGGGTAGGTGGGGGTTAAAAGCAGCAATACATAGCCATTTCTCAAGCTGTCTTTTTCACAGCTTACATTAAAAGACCCTCCCTCGCTCCCCACCCCCCAAATAAAAAAATATCCACCACAGAATAACCTCACTACTGTTTTCTTTCCCACCAAGATTACTTTCCATCTTTCTGATTTTTCCAGTGAACAGATCATGTGAAAGCATTAATGATTACACAATGCACGGAGTTAGTAAGGTAAGTGAAGCTCATAATTACCTCATTTACATTCTTTTATTCACTGAAACAGAATCCTTAATGACTTTTATGTGAAATGCAGGGTAATCAGCCCAAATGAAGCTCTCGGGTGCAGGGCAGAGAAGGGAGCCAAGTCACTGGCTCTCCGCAGAAAACGCCTGATGAATGGTCAAACAGAAGAACCCAGCACGGGGGCCTGGAAGTTACGACTTAACAGACAAAACAAGAGGCTAGCAAAACTAGGCTGAGATCTAAGGAGCAGAGCTTAAAGGCAGAAAGAACCAGTGTATTCTCACCACCTCTGCGACTTTCTCTAGGAGAAATAACCAGCTGTCTTCGCTCAAGTATTGGGGGATAAAGAACACTAGTCAATGAATGGCAAGACCCGCGTTCGAGTCCTGGTCTGTGCACAAGCTAGCAATGAAATATTAAACAAATTACCTCTCCCCTCTGGAATGCAGGTTATCTACTTGTAAAACAAAAGGTGCACACTTGAGAATCACTAGAGAAGCTTCCTTAAAACAGCTTCATTTAGCATTTTCTAGTAGTTCACTCTCGCCTGGGAAATGGTTACAATTGCATTTTGAACAAAATCCCCGGGTGATCCTTAAACAACCAGTATGCAAAATGACAACCTTAGAAAAAAAAATTCATGTGTGCAAGAAGCTTTTTAGGTGAACCATTCTTGACGTTCAGGAAAAAAAAAATCTCCAAATATGAGGAGGATAAAAACAGTATCCAATTAACAAGTACGCTTATGATAGCGTAGGAATTGAAAAGACAAAATGAAATATTTCAAATGTGTTGGCAATCATACTGAATTATAATGACAGCATCAGCCACACAGTGTGGAAGACAGAGACCATTTTCTAACATTAAGAAACCCTAATGCCGGAGAGATGCTCCATAGGAAACAATTATCTGGGTGGGCTAAGGTGGGTAGTCGTCTGTACTGACACTTCAGGGACCAGAACTTTCTTAAGGCGCTTAAAGCTGACAGTCTTATATTATAGATTTTAACATCATTAAGTGTTTGGATCTCAACCTACCCATCTTCTGCCAATGTTTGTAGATTGTATAAATTAATTTGTGTCATTTCTAAATGCTTTCCATCTCTAATATATAGTGATACATTATCATGTTGGAACAGGAGTGCAGTTTTGACAGATAGTCCAATTATCTAGAGATATTCTAGATGTTTCATAAATATGATGATTTTTTAAAATTTTTTTCATGTTTATTTTGGAGACAGAGAGACAGAGTGCAAGCGGGGGGAGGGGCAGAAAGAGAGGGAGACACAGAACCCGAAGGAGGCTCCAGGCTCTGAGCTGTCAGCACACAGCCCAACATGGGGCTCGAACCCAGGAACCGCGAGATCATGAGCCGAAGTTGGACACTTAACCGACTGAGCCACCAGGCGCCCCGACATGATGCTGATTTTTAAATGGTAGGAGGTAATTTAAGATTATTTTAGGACACTGAAACGTAAGGGCCTTCAAACTTTGTGAGCCAAATTTTAATTCTATGCATCACCTCATATTTCTACAAGAATTATACGCACTAAGAAAACCTATCTTGACATTTTAATAAATAATCTCTGACAGTTCATTTTATCTGCATACCTTTAAGAGCTCTGAGAGGTAGGATGTGACTAGTGTATCTTCTTAATATCCCTAGCCTCTAAGGTTTTATCTGAAACGCCCATGAGCTAAATTATGAGCATCTATTGTCATTGTGGGAGATGGTGTCATTCACGTGCAGAGGAAGGTGCACCAGTACAGTAACTAAAATGGTTAATGGTTCGGTCTTTCTCTCACGGGGTGAAGGGTCAGTGTTCCAGTCTGAATAGCAGGATTCAGATTTCATTCACCACATGTTAAGTGAGTATGTGTTCCTCCCCACAAATCTATTGCAGATAGCTTGCTTCATCATCAAAGTTTGTAGGAATGACTGTCGTTATTTCTATTTATTTCCCTCTGATCCTTATTTGCCTCCTATTTAAAAACCCCATCATGTCTTCAGAGGTACATAATTTAACTCTCCATGTAGGCTGAGACTCCCTCGCTTCCTGTATCTACCAGGACTGCGATCCTGAAGCAGACTGAGATGAGACTTGGAAGCCGCTGCTGTGGGCCCACTGTGACCCGCAGAGCGTGCCTGGCTTCTGCAAATCGGTTTTAGGAAGAAATTCTCTTTCCCTCGTTAATGGAGGTCAAACTTTTTATGAAGGCAAACGTGTGCCCTCCCTCTCTGCCAAGCATGCACGTTCACCAAGTGGGACAAGCATGAGTAGGACCTTTGTCTATAGTAAGCAGCTTACCAACAGGTCAAGGAGCCACAAGGGGGTGCCTGGGTGGCTCCAGTTGGTTGAGCGTCAGACTTCGGCTCAGGTCATAATCTCCCCGTTAGTGGGTTCGAGCCCCGCATTGGGCTCTGTGCTGACAGCTCAGAGCCTGGAGCCTGTTTTCAGATTCTGTGTCTCCCCACACCCACCCCTCTCTCTCTCTGCCCCTCTCCTGCTTGCATGCTGTCTCTCTCTGTCTCTCTCTCTCTCTCTCTGCCCTTCTCCTGCTCGCGCACTGCCTCTGTCTCTCTCTCAAAAATAAATAACCATTAAAAAAATTTAAAAAGCATCCTGTGCTTACTACCATCCTGAGTCTTATTACTGCATGGATTATGGGTGGGGCTACCGGGACACAGACCATGGCTACTCTGCAGTCCAAATACCCCAACTGTCACATAGCACAAACTGTCTCTGGTCTCGGCTACTGGCTGAGTCCCTTGCAAATATTTCTAGAAGTTAGTAGGTAAAGCCTCCCTCCATGGCATCTATACCACTTTTGCAGGTGTTGCTTCTGCTGTGGATGACATTTCGGGGCATCTCAGTTTCCCTGGGCTATTCTGTCCGAATCAGTGTGTCCATTGGTGTTTGCCACTATGTCACCAAGTCACGCAATCCCCACTAGGCATGGCTGCTACCAGCTTACTACCACACCGCCCCCTGCTGTCCCTGAAGTCTCCTAGTCTGTGTACTGCAGTCACCCCCATTCCTAAAACGTAACAGCTCCCCGGAGACTCAGGACACCATAATTTCATGTTGGACTCTGTTCCCAAGTAGGGAGAATGTTCTCTTTCCATGTGTGGTACGTTCTTTTTAAAAGATCCTAAACAACTGTTCCTCTGGCCTCACTGGATTATAGAATTCAGTGAAACAGATCTTCAAGTTTCTAAAATCTTTCCTCCCAGCACTTCATGTAATGAGCTGCCGGTGCATTCAAGTAGCAGCCGCTCTTTGGTTATAAGAATCCCCGCTTTCCAAGCTCCGGGTTTGGAATTCCTTTGTCAAGTTCCTTGTGTGCATGGCTCCGTATCTCCTCAGGTTTATCTCCTCAAATGATCCCCTCTCAGGTTGTATACAAATAGCCCACTTTTCTTACATGTTTTTCTCTTTTGAGCGAAGCACACCAAGGTATATTCTGAACCCACCCTGCACAACAGCAGAAAGTCTCAGACATTGAAGGCATTACGCACCTCTAAAAATAAGGATAAAATATACGTCTGAATAAACAAGTGTCTGTTTTACCTCTTTAGAGGACAGAGGTAGACTTCTAGATGTCTTTCATTTCCTGAGCTGCCAGTAACGATCCCCATCTTGCAGCAGACACAAGATTTTGTCTCTAGAGAAACAAGAAGGGTCAGTGACAGCAGGCATAGCACAGGAAGTAGACTCCCTAACAGAAAGGATTAAGTAGATATCTATATAACAAGTCAGGAGACTCCCCTCCAAACCAGCCACTGCTTGTCCCTTTCCTTTTATCCCTGGACAAATTCTAGCCAGGTACAATCCTCACTCCCACCATCGGCGGGACTTGTAGGCTTTTGCCAATTAACTTTTTAAGGGCTTACTCTTAAGAAAATGTAACCTGTATTTTTAGCACATTTGAAGGAAACCACTAACAGGAAAAACAGAAACCAAAATAACAGAGGGGAAAACAAACAAACAAACAAACAAACAAACTTTGAAGACAGAGACACATCTTGGAGCCGAAGAAAATAAATCAAAGAAAATCTGCTCATTAGGGCAATCAGGTAATTTATGGCAACTATAAAAGAAGAAGAGAATGTTATGAAAAGAGAAACACAGAAAGTAAGTTTCTAAAAATTGTTTCGGGAAGGAAATATTTAACAGGAGGGCCGGCTAATTGGGAGGCCCTATCAAAAAACAAACAGACAAAGGAAAACGAGTAAGAAAAGACATGGAAGTCCAGAATCAATGAAGTGGGTCATATGTACAATTTAAAGAAGTCTTAAAAACAGAGCAGGGAGGAAATTAGCAAAGCAACTTTTGAAAATTGCAAGTCCTGAAGGACATGATTCTGGTTTGAAAGGATCCACTGAGTTATTTAGCTCAGCACTGATTTTTTTTTTTATGTGCCGCTCCAAGTCACCATCCAGCTACATCAAGAAAAGGGAGAAAAATTAAAATATTAGAACTTTTCAGAGATAGTGAGCAAAAAGTTTATCACATACAGAAAAAGAATTAAGTACTGGACTTGTCATTTGCAATAATGGAAATGAAAGAACAATGGAGAAGTGCCCTCAAAATTCAAAGGGAACTCTATTCCACCCAAACTATCAGTTTAAGGAAACTGAAGACAGCATTAGACATGTAAAATCCTTAACATTTATAAATTAAATGTTCCTTAGCAGAAAATTACTCGAGTTTGTGTGTCCAATTAAAACTAGGGGGTAGAGTGGCTCAGTTGGTTAAGCGTCTAACTCCTGATTTCGACTCAGGTCATGATCTCACAGTTTGTGGGATCAAGCCTCATGTGGGGCTCTGCACTGACAGTGTGGATCCTGCTTGGATTCTCGATCTCTCTCTGCTCCACCCTATGTGTGCACGTGCTCTCTCTCCCTCAAGATAAATCCATAAACATTAAGAAAAATGCATAACAAGGGGATAAATCATGTAGGGATCAAGAAATGAGCTGCTGAAGGTGATGGGCGGAGGGAGATCCTAAAATGACAGTTGTCTAGCAACCAGTCTGGATTATGAAGGACAAATGGAAAAGAGGAGAGAAATTTCTTACCATTTTCAGGGGACAGTAAAACATTGGATTCTGAGTAACTTGTTCTGCGAGTGTTCTGCAAGATGAGCAAACATTTTTAATAAATTTTAACTTGATAAATGAGTGATGTCTTGCAATATGAGTAGTATGTGACATCAAACATCACATGATCACAACTGAGCCAATGGTTCTCTCTCTCTCTCTCTCTCTCACTGTGGGATTGTGGGTGATCATCCATGCAATGTCACGTATCTGTGAAATCCTCAAAAGGAGGCAAAAGCAAGTGTCATGGGATAGGTTCCTAGTTAAAGTTGTACGAAAAGAAAAAGATTCCATTGAGCCAATAGATAGCAGTTATTCTGTTACTGATAGTGAAAGCCTTCCTACACAATAACCCTCCTCTCTCTTATCTCCCTCGCACTAGCCATGAAGGTGTTCAAAGGTAAGTGCAGGTTAATTTGTTTATTTGTCTTTATATTTTGTATTTTCTTTATTATTTTGTATTATATTACAGTATTGTAATCATTTTTATAGGAATATTTTTGGATTGTGGAACAAATAATCTGAATTCCCATTATTTCTTGTGGGGAAATTTGCTTTGATATACAAGTGCTTTGGATTACAAGAATGTTTCTGGAATGAATTATGCTCGCAAACCAAGGTTTTACTGTATATGATATCTATACACCCGAAAATCTCAAGAAAGCCAACCAGAACACTGTTAGAAATTTTAACAAGATACAAAAGGTTATTGGCTACAATTTTATAATACAAAGTACAAATAGCTTTCTTAAGGTAAAAAAAAAACTTCTGTCAGAAATAAATGCAAGATTAGATACTGTGGACAATGTCAGTCAAAATAGATAAAATACTTAGCAAAATACCCAGTAAATACACAGAATCTATATGATTAAAACTTTAAAACTCTACTGAAGATTACAAATCAGGACTTGTATAAATAGACATATATATCCTCTTACTACATAGGAAGAATCAATATTCAGGGGATTTCGTTTCTTTCTAGGTTAATACACAATTTTAATGGATTCCATTAAAAATACTGATGGGTTATATATTTGCAAAACTAGTCAAGTTGATTAAAATTAAAATTCAAATAGAGAAAGAAACAAGTGAGAATAACCAAGGAATTTCTTAAAAACAAGAATACTTACGAGGTGCTTACTTTAAGATACTAATATTATTATAAAAGTACAGCGAATAGTTTATTACTGAGACAGATAAATGGAACAGAAAATCCACACAGACACAAATACACAGGGGTTTTAGAGAATTATAAAGTTTATATTTGAAAGTAATGAAGAAAAGACAGAATACTGTTTTCATAGGACAAAATGAGTTTTCTTGTACCCCACCACTAATTTCCTCGGTTATTAACATATCTGTATGGTACATTTGCTATAATTAATGAACCAATATCAATAAATTATTATTAATGTTCACACTTTATTCTGATTTCCTTAGTTTCTACCTAATTTTTTTCCATTCTAGGATACCACATTTCTATTAGTCATCAGGTATGTATAGGCTCTGGATGGCTGTAACAGTTTCTCAGTTTTTCATTGTAATGAACTTGACAGTTTTGAGTACTAGTCAGGTATTTTGCAGAATATCCCTCAATTTGGATGTTACTGAGGATCTTCTGATATGGCTGGGATTACGGCTTTTAGGGAGAAAGAATTGTTTGATAGATTTCAAGAGTGAAGCCCTCTGGTCCTGTACTTTTCTGTGTTGGGAGTTATTAAATTACTGATTCAATCTTTTACTTATTATAGGTCTGTCCAAAATTTCTATTTCTTCCTAATTCACGTTTGGTAGGTTGTATGTTTCTAGGAAAGCATCTATTTCTTCTAGGTTATCCGTTTGTTGGCATGTAATTGTTCACGGCAGTCTTTTATGAACCTTTGTATTTCTGTGGCATCAGCTGTAATGTCTGTGCTTTCATCTCTGATGTTATTTGAGTCTTCTCTTTTTTCGTAGTAGTCCATGTAAAGGTTTGTCATTTCATCTATCTTAAAAAAAAAAACCCGCTCAGTTTTGTTGATTTTTTTCTATTGTTTTTCTGTTCTCCATTTCACTTATTTCTACTCTGATCTTTGCTATGTCTTTCCTTATGCTAAATTTGGACTGTGATTTTTTTTTTTCCTTTTTCTAGCTCCTTGAGGTGTAAGGTTGTTTTATTGCTTTCTTTTTGCCTGTAGAAATAAAATACGTTCACTAAAGAAAATTTGGGGAGGGGAACCTGGGTGGCTCAGTCACTTAAGCATCTGACTCTGTATTTCAACTCAGGTCATGTGCTCAAGATTTGTGTGTTTGAGCCCCATGTCTGGGCTCTGCGCTGCAGTGTGGAGCCTGCTTGGGATTCTCTCTCTGCCCCTCCCCCCATCAAAAATAAACATTTTTTAATAAAAAAATTATTTTTAAATACAAAATTGGGGGGAAAAGAAAAGTAACATGACTAAAAAAAACCCAACCATTACCCTACCATGCAGAATCATTACTCATATTATGATGCATTTCATTCTATATACTTATAATTACTTTTTACTTTGCAAAAATATAAGTACTTCAGACATATAGTTTCGTATTGATTTCAGATTTTATTTATTATCTCTTAAGAAATAATTGACATATAACATTGTACTTGTTTTAAGTATATAACATGGTGATTTGGAGTATGTATATATTGCAAAATGATTACCAAAATAAGTTAAAACAGTCCATTTTGAGTTGATAGGAGCTTAACTTCAACCACCTACAAAAGCTTCACCTTTTAGTTGAAATTATAGTAGCTATAACATTTTAATACTCTTTTCTTTTGACTTTTATATTTAAGTGTCTCTCATATGCCATTCTATTACAGAATTAGAATTTTCCAAGTCTGACTGTATATTTACCTTTACCAGTGTGTTGTTAACTTTTGTATGATTTCACATCGCTGATTAGTGTCTTTTCATTTCAGCTCGAAGGACTCCTTTCATCATTTCTTGCAAGGCAGGTGTAGCAGTGACGAACTCACTCAGCTTCTCTTTGTCCGGGAAAATCTTGACTTCTCCTTCATATCTGAAGGATAACTTTGCCAGACTGAATATTTGGCTGGCAATGTTTTTTCTTTCATCAATTTCACTGTCCTTCCACTCTTGCCTAGCGTATAGGGTTTCTGCTGAGAAATCTGCTGATAGACTAATGAAGGTTCCTTTGTAGGTTATCATCGTTGCCTTGGATGGTTATAGGATTCTCTCTTTATCTTTAATTTTTGACAGCTTCATTATAATGTGTTTTGGGAAAGTTGTTTTTTGCATTGAGATTATACAATGACTTATTAGCTTCATGAATTTGGATGTCCAAATCTGTCCTCAAGTTTGAAAAATCTTTAGTTATTATTTATTTAAATAAACTTCCTGCTCCCTTCTCTCTTTCTCCCCTTTCTCCTATCTAGGAATCCAGATAATCCTAATATTTTTTTTTCCCTTTTGGCGGAATCTCCTATATCACATGTGCTTTCTTCATTCTTTTCCATGCTTTTTCTTACTTATCCTCAAACAGGGTTATTCCAAAGTTTTTATCCTCTAAATTATGTGGTCTTCCATTTGCTTTACTGCTGATGCTCTGTTACATTTTTCGTTTTATTTATTGAGTTCTTCAGGTCCAGCATTTCTGTTCAGTTCTTTTTTTTTTTTTTTATGTTTTCTATCTCTTTTGAAAAAGCCTCACTTTGAACATACATTTCTTGCATGATTTTACTGAATTGTCTTTTTTGAGTTTTCTTATAGTTTGTTGAGCTCCTTCATAAAAGATATTTTGAATTCTTTATCAGCTAGATTATACAATTCCATGCCTTTGAGCTCAGTTATTGGATAATTATTATTCTCTTTTGGTGATTACATTTAAATTTTTTCCCACAATCCTTGTAGTTTTGTATTGCTGCTTTTTCATTTGAAGGTGCAGACATCTCCTTATATCTTTTCTTATTGTCTTCAGATTGGATATTCTGTTTGTTGGTGCTGTTATTATCTAGGGCTCTCTCTGCCTTTGTATGGGTACACCTGTTCCATTTTTCTCGTTTCTTCTTATGGCTGATTTCTTAAGCTTTAACGTCTTCTCCCACGCTTACAATTCAGTAGGCTGGCTATTGGAAACCTTTCTTTTGTTACAGAAGGTGGCGCTATAGCTCAAGTTTGTGGTTTCTTCGTTGCCCACAGACCCAGGTTTGTGTTCTGAGCACACTCCCTGTCTACCAGAACTTGCTCTCACCTCTGTTCTTGGCAACATGCACGAGGAGCTGGCTGCAGAATGGGGGAGGTGTGGGTTTAGCTCTTGGGGTGTTGGGGATGCCTGTAGACCTGGTAGGGAGATCCCCAGGGTGTAGTACTTACAGAGACTCATGAATGGACTTCTAGCTGAATGCAGTCAGCAGGAACTATATCCCTTTAGTGCTCTTTGATATTCTTACCTGCCTCTTTCCCAATCTCTTCCTTCCTCCCTGTCATAGAGGTACCTTGTTGGTACTCCACGTGATGCTGGAGGAAGAAGAGTTTCTCCAGCTGCTTTCCATGCCACTGAAGTAGCTGGATGCTTACTCATTGCTTTCCTTTTCGCCTGGGGGAGAGGTCACCAAGCCTGATAGTTCAGCCGCATACCATGTTGCCTTGGTGGTGGGGACAGGATAGTACTGGTAAAGTTCTTTTTATTCCCACGGCATCCAAATTATCTTTCCCTCTCTCTCTCTGTCTCTCTCCCTGTCTCTTGCTCCTGTGTCATTGTTCTGGAATCTCCCTTGGAGAAGGCTGGACTTCAGCAATTTACTTTTTGTCTGGACATCTGCCCAGGTCAGCACTCTCTGGGTTTTTTTTTTTTCTGACCATGGCAAGCGTAGTTAGGGCAGGCCAGTTGTTACTGTTGGTTCCACAGCTAATATTTAGGTCTGTCTGCCTATTATCAGAGACATACATGGGCAAAACTCTTACTGGCTCCTTTCATGTATGCCATTGGATCCCATAACTCCCACAGAGGCACTTCTGTTCTTAGATGGATGTCTAATTTCTTGTTAGAAAGAGTGGGGGCAAAAAAGGAGAAACATCTTACACCACCATGATGCTGATGTCATTGTCTCTCCCCATGTAATTTTTATTCAGTCATTTATTTATATCAGTGTGGACACAGGGATTATTTTATATGGGTTATAATCCAATAGTACATTATTTGTTTTGTTGCTAAACCTGTTCCTGCTCTGGCTATTGGGAGCTCTCTTTCATTTGGCCCCTGTGACCCTGTGACCTTCCTTATCACTGTGTTTCGTTGTTATTGTTGTTTGCTTATTTGTTTGGAACACTTGCTTACTGGCACTGGCACATGCTCCAGGCTAATCTTGAATATTTCCTGCCCAGTCTACAATCACTCATTTACCCAAAAGCCCTGTTCCTGTTGTTGAAGACTGGTATTAGAAAACAAGATCTAGACACGGAGTTCGCTCAGTGTCACTGGGACATCATTGTTTTTAGGCTCTGCTGACAGAGCAGGGAAATATATATATATATATATATATATATATATATATATATATATATATATATATATATATATATATATATATATATATATATATATATATATATATATATATATATATATATATATGTATACCAAGCCCTCCATATATACATAATTATAAATATTTTGATAGGTGTTTTCACCTGTATCCGTCTGTATCTTTAATAAGTTAAACATTATTTGACATTGATGTCTGTAACTGTAATCCGTTATCACAAGGATTATTCCAGACTTCTCCCTTTATTTATCTGTAACTTCCAACTCCAAGAGTGAGAAAACTGGATCCCACCAATCTGGATCCATTTAATTAAGTATTCAATTACAGCATACTGTTCGGTAATGGTAACCGAATGGAACCGAATGGTTCCCTCATGGGGGGAAAACTTTATTAACTAGAAGACATTGCTATATCGTCCTTTTGGTCGATAGTCTTAGAGACTCCACTCATTTTCAAAGTTACTTATGTCAGTTTCCTTCCCCACCACCCCATTCAGTACAGTCGTTTCATACATTTGTAATATAGTTTGATTCTTTTATCACAGTCTGCATCATATCTTGGGATCCCCTATTCTTCTAAGTGATCTTTTTATTTGCACACATTGAGGTTTACCCCTTGTAGTATGAGGTTCCATAGGCTTGAACAAATACATATAGTCATGTATCCACCATTAGAGTATTGTACAGAATAGTTGTACCACCCTAAAAAAATCTCCTATGCTTCATCTACTCAACCCTACCCATACTCTAAATACGTGGCAACCACTATTTTACCATTTCAATATTTTTGCCTGTTACATATTATCATATAAATGGAATCATGCAGTATGTAGACTTTTCAAACTGACATTTCACTTAACAATCTGCATTTAAGATTTATTCGTGTC
Source organism: Herpailurus yagouaroundi (assembly GCF_014898765.1). Classification (NCBI taxonomy): domain Eukaryota; kingdom Metazoa; phylum Chordata; class Mammalia; order Carnivora; family Felidae; genus Herpailurus; species Herpailurus yagouaroundi. Next base: position 18,923,778 of record NW_024412402.1, on the reverse strand, counting down.
TTTACATACTTTACCTGGCTTGTTAGTCCATTTCTTTTTATCACTGAATAGTATTCCATTGGAAAATGTATCACAATTTGTTTATACATGCACCTAGTCAAGAACATCTTGGTTGGGGCACCTGGGTGGCTCAATCAGTTAAGTGTCTGACTTCTGCTCAAGTCATGATCTCATGGTTCATGGGTTCGATCCCAGTGTTGGGCTCTTGCTGACAGCTCAGAGCCTGGAGCCTGCTTCAGATTCTGTGTCTCCCTCTGTGCATGAGTCTCTCTCCCACTTGTGTGCTCTCTCTCTCTCTCTCTCTCTCTCAAAAATAAATAAATAAACTTGAAGAAAAAAGGAACCAGATTTCTTAGGTTGGACTCCCTAATCTGCTTTAAAAAAAAGAACATCTTGGCTTCTTCCAATTTGGGGAAATTATGGATAGAGCTGCTATAAACATTAATCCGCAGGTTTTCATATGTATATACCTTTTCTTTTTTAAACATTTTTTAAGCTTATTTATTTATTTATTTTTGAGACAGAGAGTGCAAACAAAAGAGGGACAGAGAGAGAGAGAGAGAGAGAATCCCAAACAGGCTCCACACTGTCAGCGCAGAGCTTGACCTGGGGCTGGAACCCATGAACTGTGAGATTATGACCTGAGAAGAAATCAAGAGTCGGATACTTAACTGACTGAACCACCCAGGTGCCCCGTATGTATATACATTTTCAAAATAGTTGGGTAACTAGAAGATCAATTCATGGATTATATAGTAAGATTATATTTAGCTTTATGAAATATTTCCAGTTTTCCATACTTCTATATCATTTTGTATTTCCTTCAGCAAAGAATGAAAGTTCCTGGGATGCCTGGGTGGCTCAGTCGGTTGAACGGCTGACTTCGGCTCAGGTCATGATCTCACAGCTCGTGAGTTCGAGCCCAGCGTTGGGCTCTGTGCTGACAGCTCAGCTCGGAGCCTGGAGCCTGCTTCAGATCTGTGTCTCCCTCTCTCTCTGCCCCTAACCCACTTGCATTCTGTCTCTCTCTCTCTGTCAAAAGTATATAAACATTAAAAAAAGAAAAAGAATGAAAGTTCCTGTGCTCAACATTCTTGGCAGCAATTTGTATTGTCAGGTTTTTATTTATTTTTATTTTTAGTAATATCTCATTGTGGTTTTAGTTTGCACTTTGCTAATGACAAATGATATAGAGCATTTTTTTATATACTTATTTGCCATTTGCAGATCTTCTTTTTTTTCAATCTTTATTTTTGAGAGAGAGAGAGAGAGACAGAGCATGAGCAGGGGAGGGGTAGAGAGGTAGGGAGACACAGAATCCGAAGCAGGCTCCAGGCTCTGAGCTGTTAGCACAGAGCCTGACATGGGGCTTGAACCCACGAACTGCAAGATCATGACCTGAGCCAAAGACGGACGCTTAACCTACTAAGCCACTCAGACGCCCCATTTGCAGATCTTTGATGAGGTGTCTGTTCAGATCCTCTGCCCATCTTCTGTTTAGGTTTGATTTCTTATCGAGTGTTAAGCCTGGGTTAACATTTCACCCAGTCTATGGCTTGTCTTTTTATTCCCTTAGCAGTGCCTTTCACAGAAGAAAAGCTTTAAATTTTAATAAAGATCAACTTAATTTCTTTTTCCTGCTTTTGGTGTGGTATATAAAAGACCCATCATTGGGGCGCCTGGGTGGCTCTGTCGTTTGAGCATCCGACTTCGGCTCAGGTCATGATCTCACAGTTTGTGAGTTCCAGCCCCGCATCAGGCTCTGTGCTGACAGCTCAGACCCTGGAGCCTGCTTCAGATTCTATGTCTCCTTCTCTCTCTGCCCCTCCCCCGCTCACGCTTTGTCTCACTCTGTTTCTCAAAAATAAATCAATGTAAAAAAGACTTAAAAAAAAAAAAAAAGACTCATCATCAAACCCAAAGTCTACATGGATTTTCTCTATTTTTTTTTTAGGGCTTCTATAGTTGCACATTTTACCTTTAGGTCTATAATCAATTTTGTTTTAATTTTTTTGTGCAAGGTGTAAGGTCCATGATTGGGTGCTTTTCTTTTTTGGCATATAAACATTAGATCGTTACAGAATCATTTGCTGAGAAGACTATCCTTTCTTCATTGGATTGCCATCGTACTTTTATCAAAAATTAGTTGACGGTACGTGTGCAAGTCAATTTCTGGGCTTCCTAATCTGTGTATCTAAATTTGTCACCAATGCGACACTGTCATGATTACTTTAATTTATAGTAAGTTTTGAAATCGGGCAGTGAGGCTCTAATTTTGCTCTTCTTGTGTTACCTATTCTAGGTCTTTTAGCTTTGCATGTAAATTCTAGAACCTGCTAATGCCTACAAAATGGCTTGCAAGAATTTTGACTAATTTCGGTGAACCCATACATTAAATTGGGCAGAATTGACAACTTAATATTTTTTTGAATTAGTGAACATGAAACATCTTCCCATGTTTTAGATCTTTCGTTTCTTTCATCAGTGTTTTGCAGTTGGCTGAATAATTCTCTGTACATATTTATGATCCCTAAGTATTTCATTTTTATGCTATTGTAAATAGTATTTTTCAATTCTAGGTCCAATTGATCATCTTGATATATATAAAAGCAATTGACTTTTGTGTATTAACCTTGTGTCCTGTGACTTTTCTATAGTAGCTTATTAGTTTTGGGGCTTGGGGAGGAAAAATTCTATATAGACAATCATATTATCTGTGAATAAAGAATTATATATTCTTTGATTCTCAATCTGTATACATTTTATTTCTTTCGCGATTCTTATTGTTCTAGCTAGGACTACTTGAACGATGTTGACCATTTTGTCGAAGCATTTTAGATCTATGTTCATAAGTGATATGTTCTGAAAATTTTCTTTCTTCTAATGTCATTAGATGGGAAAGATGGGATTCATACATTAACAGAAAGTTAGGAAATATTCTCTCAGGACAAAATTGTGGAGAATTGGTATAATTTCTTCCTTAAGTGTTTGAATTTATCCATGAATCCTTTGGATTTGATGACTATTTTGGAAAGCTATTTCTAAATAATTCATTTTTTAATTTTTTATAAACGCAGGGCTATTCACTTTACCCATTTCTTGTGACAGTTGTGATAGTGTTTTTTATGTTTCAAAAAATTGGTTTTTTTTTTTTTTTTAATGTTTCTTTTTTTTTTTTTGAGAGAGAGCATGAGTGGAAGAGGAGCAGAGAGAGAGGGAGAGAGAGAATCCCAAGCATGCTCCATGCTTAGCCTGGAGCCCAACCCAGGCTCCATCCCATGACCATGAGATCATGACCTGAGCCGAAATCAAGAGTCAGACGCTCAACTGACTGAGCCACGCAGATACCCATTTCAGCTAAGTTACCAAATTCGTAGGCATAGAATTGTTGATAGCATTCCTTTATTTCATTCTAATGCCCATGTGGGGGAAATCAAATAGCTATATCCTGGGTTAAGAGATAACGCATTGCAAAGTAGACACTGCTTTCTGGTCTTGCTGAAAACAGCAGGCCATGCTTCGCTTATCTAGTGAATGTATATCTAGGGGTTAGGTCCTGCCTGTACTCATAAATTACTTAGACCATGTTATCGCATGGAATATTTTATCCTATCTTAATTTGTTTTTCCGCACGTTTTCAATTCATTCTTACTGGCATGTAGCCCATTGACATATTGCATAATGTTACTCCAAATGTATGCTTAATAAATATGGGAGCTTGGGAGCAGCTCAGAGAGACTTCCCTTGGCCTCCCTCTCACCTCTCTTGACTTGCATGGAGTCTTGAATAATCTCCTCTGCCTTCCTCGGCTTTGCTGGACAAAGCCAGGAGCCAAACCCACACCCATAAGATCATTAATGATTACCCTCTTTCTTTTCTACTGTTGTGAATCTGTGTCCTCTCTTCTTCCCTTGTGTAGCCTGGCTAGAGTTTTACAAATTGAATTCATCTTTTCAAAGGACCGAACTTTGGTTTTATTGATTTTCTCTATTATTTTCTTGATTATAATTTAATTGATCTCTTCTCTAATTTTCATTTTGTGCTTTAGATTTAAATTTCACTTTTTTTCTAGTTTCCCACAAACTCAGGTTATTGATTTTAGTTCTTTATTTTTTGTTACTATGTGCTTTTAGTGGCATAAACTTCCCTCTGTCATTTTCACTGCATCCCACAAACTTTGATGTTATATTTCATTTTCATTTAGTTCGAAGTATTTTTAAATCTCCCATGAGACTTCTTTGATCTATATGTTTCTTTCACTCTCTCTCGCGCTCTCTCTCTACACACACACACACACACACACACGTATACACACACATACATATACATACACTTATATGGAGTTGAATACATTTATAAAGTTGAATTTCTAAATATTTGATAATTTTCCAGCTGTCCCTTATTGATTTCTGATTAATTCCATTGTGATCTTAGAGTATACTGTGTGTGACATCTAGTCACTTAAAGTTGCTAAGATATGGATTACAGTCCAGAGTATGGTCTATTTTGGTGAATGTTCCATTGGAACTTAAGAAGAATGTTAATTCTGTTATTGTTGGATGAAATACTCTATAAATGTCACTTAAGTCCAGTTGATTTATAATGCTAGTTAGATCATCTCTATCCTTACTGATACTCTGCCTGCTTGATCAATACCTGATGGAGGAATATTAAGGTCTCCAAATAGAATAGTGATGATAGGGAAAAGATAGGATATAATAGGCAGAGAGGGAAAGATTAGGACCTGATGTTCCTGGATGGGGAAAAACATACATTTTGGAACAATGCTGGGAGGGTCTGACCACAGCAAACCCCCTCAAGCATAAGATTCCTCTTAAGAATGTAACAGATACCACCCCCTCCCCGTCAGGTTCCCCTCAGGAATTTGACAAAAGACCTGACTAAAAATAATTAGACCATAAAACTTATGACCCATAAGAAATGGTATGGCCGTAGACTACCTGTCATACAATGGAAACGAGTCAATCAGGAATGGACAACCCAGCACCTAGAGTTAATCAAGCCAATAAGACTAAAACCTGCGAAGGAACAAGAGGGAAGTGAAGGGTGGGGGGTGACCAACACCTTATAAAAGAAAGACCCTTGCCTACAGTCCACAGGCAGTCACTTGCAAATGTCCCCTCTCTGTAAAGACAGCTTTCATACTAGTCTTGCTTTCTATCTATACTTTCACAAACATTTGTCTGCTGCTCATTTTGTGTCCCCCTCTTCAATCTTCGAAGCGGTGAGACCACGAATCCCAGGTTTTGAAGTAAAGAATCCTGCAACGGTAAATCTATATCCCCTTTCATTTCTGTCAGATTTTGCCTCATATATTTTTATGTTCTGTTGTTAGGTGTGTTAATGTTCAGGATTATCATGTATTCTTAGAGAAATCACCTCTGTATCATTATGTGATTCACCTCTTTATCCCTGATGATCTTTATACTGAAGTCTGAATTCTATGAAATTACTAGAGTAATTTCCAGCTTCCTTTTGATGAATGTTAGCATGGTATATTTATATTTTCACTTTTAACCTATTAGAGTTTTTATATTCAAAGTGAATTTCTTATAGAAAACATGCAGTTACATGTTGTATTTTTATCCACTCTGGAAATATCTGCCTTTAATTGGCATATTTAGACCATTCACATTTAAAGTAACTATTGATATAGTCTGATTAGTATCTGCCATTGTTACAACTGTTTCTTATTTGTATGTGATTCTATATCCTCTGTTGGCATATCAATTAACTACTTTTTAAACAAAACTGGGAGTTGCCTTAGAATTTACAACATACATTTTTAACTAATATAAATTTACCTTTAAATAACATTATGCTACACATTTATGGTGTAGATTCCTTATCACAGAGTATCCCTAATTTCTTCCGCTCATCTCCTGTGACATTGCTTCATTTATTTCATTTATCCATATGCTATAATCACCAAATACATTGTTTTTGCTATCACATTAAGCAGCCAGTTTGTGTGTGTGTGTGTGTGTGTGTGTGTGTGTGTGTGTGTGTGTGATAAATACATGTAACACACAATTTATCACCTTAACCATTTTTAAGTTTATGACCCACAAGGAATGGTATGGCCATAGACCACCCCTCATACAATGGAAATGAGTCAATCATAAATATATTCACATTGTTGTACAACTATCACCACCATAACACTTTTCATCTTGTAAAACTAAAACTCTATACCCATTAAACAATTAATTCCCCCCTCTTCTGTCCCCTACCCCTGTGGCAACCACCATTATACTGCCTTTATGATTTCAACTACTCTAAGCACTTCATATAGGTGAAATCATACAGTATGTGTCTTTTTGTTACTGACTTAATTCACTTAGCATAATGTCCTCAAGTTTCATCCATTTGTAGCATGCTGCAGAATTTCCTTTTAAGGCTGAGTAATATTCCACTGTACGTATATACCACATTTTGCTTATCCATTTCTCTGTTGATAGACCGTTGGTTTGTTTCATGTTTCAGCTCGAAAACATGGATTTACTAGTATCTCTAGGAGACCCTGCTTTAAATTCTTTTGGATATATACCCAGAAGTGGAATTTCTGGATTATACTGTGATTCTACTTCTAATTTTTTGCGGACTTACCAAAACCTTTTCTAGAGCAGGTGTACCGTTTCACATTCTCATCAGTAGTGCACAAGAGTTTCAGTTTCTCAACATCCTTCCCAGCACTTGTTTTCTGTTTTCTGTTATGTTTTTGTTTTTGTTTTCATAGTAGCCATCGCAGTGGGTGTGAGGTGGCATTTCACTATAGTTTTGATTTGAATTTCCCTAATGATTAGTGAATCTGAGCATCTGTACACGTGTTTATTGGCCATTTGTATATCTTCTTTAGAAAAGCCCTTTATCATTTATGAATCAGGTTGTTTTTGTGGTTATATTTTAGGAGTTCTCTATATATTCTGAATGTTGAGTATCAGATATAGGTTTTATAAATTTTTTCTCCTATTCTTTGGGTTGCCTTTTTACTTTGTTGGTACTGTTTTTTGGTGCACAAAATTTAAAAACTATTTTTATGAAGTCCAATTTGTCTTTTTTTATTGTTTTTTTATTTCTTTTTATCTGTGCCTTTGGTGTCATATCCAAGAAATCATGGCAAATAACAAGGACATAAGGTTTTATCTTATGTTTTCTTCTAAGAGTTTTGCTGTCTTAAGTCTTACATTTTGGCCCTTACTCCATTGTGAGTTAATTTTTGTAGAAGGTGTTAGGTAAGCATCTAACAACATTCTTCCGCATATGGATAGTTTTTCTCAGGACCATTTGTTGGAAAGACTGTACTTTTCACATTGAATGGCCTTGTAAATCTTGTCAAAACTACATGATCATACATGTAAGTGTTTATCTCTGGGTTCTCTATTCTTTTCCATTGGTTTTCATGTCAATCTTTACACCAATTTCACCCTGTTTTTATCACTTTAGCTTTGTAGTAAATTTTGAAATCCAGAAGTGAGAGCCTTCCACGTTTGTTCTTTTTCAAGATTATTTTGATTATTCAGGTTCTTTGAAATTCCACTTGAATTTTAGATGGGTTTTCTATTCCTCCAAAGCATGTTGTTGGAATTTTTATAGGAATTGCATTGAATCTGTAGATAGCTTTGGGTAGTATTGAAATGTTAACAACTGATTCTTCCCATCCATGAACATAGAATATCTTTCCACTTGTTTCTTCAATTTCTTTTATCAGTGTCTTATCATTTTCACTGTACAGGGCTTTTATCTCCTTTGTTAAGTTAATGCCTACGCATTTTATTCTTTTTCAATGTTAGTAGAAACTGAATTGTTTTTGTAATTTCCTTTTCAGATTGTTTATTGTTTCTGCAATGAAATACAACTTATTTCTACATGTTGACCTTGTTGCTATTTTGCTGAATTTATTTATTAGTTCTACCAGGTGTTTTGGTTTACTCCATGTAAGGTCATACCACTTGCAAACAGAGGTAATTTTACTTCCTCCTTTCAAATTTGGATGCCTTTTATTTCTTTTTCCTGCCAAACTGCTTTGGCTAGAACTTCCAGTACTATGTCGAAATAGAAGTTGTGAAGATGGACACCTTTGTCTTGTTCTTGACCTTAACGCTTTCGGTGTTTCACCATTGAGTATGATGTTGCTATGTATTTTTTAATATATGACTTTTATTAGGTTGAAGTAGTATCCTTCTCTTTCTGGTTTATCCATTATTATGGTCATGAAAAGGTGTCAGATTTTGTCAAATGCTTTCCATTCATCAGTTGAGAAGGTCATGTGTTTTTCTTCCCTCATTCTGTTGATGTGGTGTATTACACTGGTCAATTTTCCTATGTCAAACCATTCTTACATTCCAGGAATAAATTCCACTTGGTCATGGTGTATAGGCCTTTTAGTATGCACCTTAACTCTGTTTGCTAGTAACTTTTGAGGATTTTTACATCAATGTTCAGAAGGAACATTTGTCTGTGGTTTTCTTTTTTTTTAATTTATTATGAAATTTATTGTTAAATTGGTTTCCATACAACACCCAGTGCTCATCCCAACAGGTGCCCTCCATACCCATCACCCACCCACCCCTCCCTCCCACCGCCCATAAACCCTCAGTTTGTTCTCAGTTTTTAGGAGTCTCTTATGTTTTGGCTCCCTCCCTCTCTAACCATTTTTTTTTCTTCCCCTCCCCATGGTCTTCCCCCAGGATCCACATAGGAGTGAAAACATATGGAGTCTGTCCTTCTCTGCATGACTTATTTCACTTAGCATAACACTTTCCAGTTCCATCCATGTTGCTACAAAAGGCCATAGTTTTCTTATAGTGTCTCTTTTTGGCTTTGGTATCAAGATAAGGCTAGCCTCATAGACTTGGTTAGGAACTGTTCCCTTCTCAATTTTTGGTAAAAGTTTAGGAAGGATTAGTATTAATTCTTCTTTAAATGTTTGGTAGAATTCACCAGTGAAGCCATCTGGTCCAAAGTTTCCCTCTGTTAGGCAGTTTTTGATTACTGACTCAATCTCCCTACTAGTTATAGATCATGTATTACAATTTATCATAAGAAATATATAGTTGGTCTTTGTCCCCATTACTAGCTCTCTATTTAGGAACACACGAAATTCCTAAAACGCTTGGAGTTCTTAAGTGATGAGAACAACACACGTGTCTTGTTATGTCAATGAGATGACTTTTGGAAAACCTCCAAGTATCCAAAAATGGGTGCTGGTTGCCAGGGGAAACAACCATGTGATTAGAGAGTTGGAACTTTTAGCCCCACCCCTTTCCCAACCTCTGGGAAAGAGAGATGAGGTGTGGTAGAGATGATGTTCAATTACCAGTGGCCAATGACTGACTCAACCATGCCTATGTAGTGAAGTCCTTATACAAAAACAAAATGCACAGGGTTCTGAGAGTTTCCAGATTGGTGAAAAGATGAAGATTCAGGGAAAGTTGCATGTTCAGAGCATGGAAGCCCCACACTCCTTCCCATACCCCTTGCTCTATGCATCTCTTCCCTCTGGTTGTTAATCTGTATCCTTTATCAATCATATCCTTGTATAACAAACTGGTAAATATCATGTAAACTGCTTTTCTGAGCTTTGTGAGTCACTCTAGCAAATCAGTCAAACCCAAGGAGAAACTTGTTGGAACCTCTGATAGTCAGAAGAGCATAGGTGACATCCTGGGCTTGCAAAGGGTTTCTCAAAGGGGAGAGGAAGAGCAGTCTCATGGGACTGAGCCCTTAACTTGTGGGATCTGATGCTGTCTTCAGGTAGACAATGTTAGAATTGAGTTAACTGTGTAGTGGTATATAACACACACACACACACACACACACACACACACACACACACACACACATCTATTCAGATTTTCTATTTCTTTGTCATTTCTTCTTGGTAGATTTTGTTTGTTTGTTTCCATAGTTTTACCCATTTCTTCTAGGCTATCCAGTGGGTTGGCTTACAGTTGTTCATAGTACTCCTTATAATTTTTTATTTCTGTAGAATTGGTAGTAATGCCCCAACTTTCATTTATGATTTTAATAATTTGAGTCTTCTCTCTTTCTTAGTCCAACTAACCAAAGGTTTGGCAATTTTGTTAATTTTTTCAAAGAACTAAATTTTGGTTCCAGTAATCTTTCAGATCAATTAATAAAACCAAAAGATTCTATTTTGCCTTTATTTACTCATTCTTCATTCATTCACCCTTTGTTTAGATTCATGTTTCTGAAGTATATAATTTTTCTTTTGCCTAAAAATTTTATTTTAACATTTCTTGCAGGGAAAGTGTTCTGGTGATGAATTTCCCTTTTTTTTTTTTTTGTTTGTTTGAGAAAGTAGTTCTCCTTCAATGTCAGAGGATTATTCTAAGTTTGTGGTTTCTTCTTCCAACATTCAAAAAAAAAAATCATTGTACACTGTTGTTGCTTGCATGGTCTATTGAGAAGTTCACAGTAATTCTTATCCTTTTACCTCTATAAGTAAAAAACTTTTTTGACTCTGGAAGTTTTCAAGATTTTCTCTTTGTATTTGTCTTTCTACAATTTGGATATATCATGTTTAAGTGTGTGTGTGTGTGTGTGTGTGTGTGTGTGTGTGTGTGTGTTTATATTAATCCTGCGTGGTTCTCTGAGCTTCCTGGATCTAAGGCTTTGTGTTTGTTATTAATTTTGGAAAGTTTTCTCTTATTACATGTGTGTGTATGCACATGCACACATATGTATGTGTATATATATAATTTTTTATATATATAAATTCTTCTTCTTGAATTCTAATTATTCATATGATACCTTTAGATACTGTTTTGCTGTTACATGTTCTGTTCCATTTGTTTTGTTATATACTCATTTTTTTTTCTCTTTGCATTTTAGTTTAGGAAGATTCTATTGGTATGTATTCAAGGTCATTGATTATTTTCTTAAATATATCAAGACTACTGATGAGCCCAATGTTTATTTCCACCATTTTGTTAGAAAGGAGGCTCTGGGTGTATTTCATAATGATTACTCTTCCACTCCACTTGCTAGAGTTTGGGGATATTTCTCAGGATCTTTACCCTGAGAATCTAATGGGATTTCTGAAGACAAATGCTCACAAAAATATGGGGTTCCCTTAAGACTGTGGACCCCAGGATTTCTTATTCCAAGGATGGTCTACATTCAGCTTCCAGCAATTCATTGTAATTATCATTTAAATATTCCCATTCATTAATAGATCTAGTGGCTTCTGCAGGTAAGCAGATCTTTCTGTGTCTCTCTGGATATTCCTCTCGCTCTAGATTTTGGGGTGGCTATTTACCTGATTAGTCTAAGCAAAGTCACTGCTTCTTAGTTTGCCCAGCTTTTTCTTAATTTCCAAGATCCATAAATATTGAAATTAAAGCCGGAAGTTTTATTATGATTTTTCTTTAACTTTTGCTCTTTTCCCAAGATCAAATAATATGCTATTTCTTTTACTCTTTGGTTTGGGTGGATTTGCTTTCTAACAATAAGGAGTTCTGTTCTGTTCAACTTGGCTAACAATGCCTCAATAAGGTTGAAATCCCCTGCTAGAAAAATCACTAAAATAAAAAGGCCATTTTGTCCTTCTCACATGCAGAGCAAAATAGAGAAAATAAGTTTTACTTTCATTGCCAAAATGTTGTAGTTAAGATTTTCTGCATCTTAAAAATTCCAGTTGAATAAATGGAATAAAGGGCCTTTTTCCTTTAAATTGGGAAAGGTTAATAATAATTGTAATAATAATAATACATAATTTACCTGTCATCCAGTGCCCCTTTTTTATATCTCCCATCTAGCACCTATGCTTAAAACCAGAACTAAACGGTTTATACCAATTGTGTAAAGCAATGCATAAAAATGACTTGGGAAATTTACAAAATGAAATCTCTATTTCTTGTCTCTATTTTTGTCTCTATCCCTATTTCTATGCACACTTTTCTTTTCTTTTCTTATTGTGGATATTACCTCACTAGATGATAAGCCCTATGAGAACATGTATTATATTTTCCTACAATGTGTCCAGGGTGCAGAAGATGCACATTTATTTAATGCATTAGTAAATTAGTAGATGAATGAGTCAATGAATGAATCAGTGGTGATATTTCTGGGTGGCCATGGGTGATATATTTTACTTTCACTTATACAGTTTTCATCCAAAGTTTTTGTAATGCATGTGTGATATTGTTATGAGAAGTGTACTTTATTTTAACTCAAACTAATCAATAGGCAAAAAGAACTACAGCTGGACAAAACAGTTATAATAAAATACATTATGAGATATTTCAAATATATTGAAAGGTACATAAACTATATTACAGATGCATATGCACCTACCATGCAGATTTGTTATGTGGTAACGTTGTTTGCCATTTTAATGTTGACATTTTTGTAAGAAATAAAACATTAGATAGAGCCATATCCTCACTCATATACTCCATCCAGAGCCATATATTTAATCCTGAGAAAAGTGCTATTCTAAAGGTTGGTATGTACTCTTCTTATCCATGGATTGTATAATATTTTCCAGTTTTAAATGCTATGTGAATATTCCAAAATGCATAATTTTGGAAACAGAGTTTTTTACCTTAGAACTTTTGATATTTATAAACATATATTTAGCTTTTTAAAGCATTAATTGCTACTTAGTGTTCCTTTGATTAAACACACTACACTTTAGTCCTGTTTTGGGACACCTAAGTTATTTCTAATAGTTCCCTTTATAAACAAATATACTGAAATATACTTATTTAATCTCATGGTGCATATTTAGAAAAGTCTCTTTGGTGTATATAGATCAGTGAGTCAAGTTATTGAGTTGTAGGGTATGCGTGGCTTCACTTTACTAGATAGTGACCAACTCATTTCAAAATAGTTGATTGATTTATGCTTTATTGGCAGTATTTAAGAATTCTTTTATTATTTAAAAAAAATTAAGGTTTACTTCTTTATTTTGAGAGAGAGAGAGAGAGAGAGAGAGAGAGAGAGAGAGAGAGAAGGGGGAAGGGCAGAGAGAGGGGAAGAGAGAGAATCCCAAGCAGGCTCTGTGCTGGAGCCAGCACTGAGCCAGATGCAGGGCTCAATCTCATGGACTGTGAGATCGTGTCCTGAACTGAAATCAAGAGCCACCCAGGCGCCCTGCCCCCCATCATTTTTAAAAAGAGTAGTTTGATCTCAGGGATCCTGAGATTGAACCCTTCATCAGGCTCTGCACTGACAGCATGGAACCTGCTTGGGATTTTGTCTCTCCTTCTCTGCCCCTCCCTGGCTCACAGGGACATGCCCTCTCTCTCTGTCTCTCTCTGTCTCTCTCTGTCTCTCTGTCTCTCTCTCTCTCTCTCTCTCTCTCTCTCTCTCTCTCTCTCTCTGTGTCTCAAAATAAATCAGTAAAGATTTTAAAAAATTTAAAAAAGGGGCACCTGGGTGGCTCAGTTGGTTAAGCAGCCGACTTCAGCTCAGGTTATGATCTCGCGGTCTGTGAGTTCGAGCCCCGCGTCGGGCTCTGGGCTGACAGCTCAGAGCCTGGAGCCTGTTTCAGATTCTGTGTCTCCCTCTCTCTCTGACCCTCCCCAGTTCATGCTTTGTCTCTCTCTGTCTCAAAAATAAATAGATGTTTAAAAAAATAAAATTAAAAATTAAATTAAAAGTTAAAAAAAAAAAAGAGTGGTTTACATAGTGCTTGCCTTCTTGTAGCTGTATAGCAGGACATAGAGAAAGTGTTTCTATGCCTTACTTAACGGATCACCCTACTCCTTTCCAAGTTCAACATTTTAGTTCAACACTTAAAAGTTAGTAAAACTTTTACCCTTTACACTTTCCTTACATACAAGGTCTAAGTACTCTTGAGTGTCCCCTTTATTATAAAGTTTTCTTGGCAGGCAACACTTCCTCCTATTCACTATGCCATTTCCTCATCTGCTTGGGTGAGTTCGCCCTCACTAAGTTCCATAGTGTACTCCCAAGTGGTGGGTGACAGTGTATCCGGGGTCAGTTAGTTCCTTTACAACCTCATTTACATTTGATTCAAATTGCACTTCCAGTGTAATTACTTTTCATTTCTTCGCTGCACTTTCATCTTTGTTGGCCCGTTTCCCCTTTCAAGTATTCATTCTTACAAAACGGTACATGGTGCTATTTCGAGGAGACAAAGAAGCGATGCAATTACCTGCACTGCTGTCTCTGTGTGAACTAAAGAATGGATGAGCGATGACCAACGACTCACAGATTGAAAGAGGAGACATAGCTGGTCACTGATCATGATAAGCAAGTTATTTGCATAGCAATTTGCAAACTGAGAAGCCAGCAGCAAAGTTTGTATTTTATGCAATCGGTCACCAATAATATGCCATGGTACCTGAAATTTAAACTATATTGTTGGGGCACTTGTGTCGTTTAACTATTAAAACTAAAGCTTGTGCATATGAAAACAGTGCAAAGAAAAGACTGCCTCAAATACGGAGCATTTCTTAATAAATATATTGATCTTTCAGATCACCTGACCTCAAATCTGCTAGTGCAAAACTTCTGATATTTTTTACTATTTGGTACGTTATATTTTTCTTATTCATCTTAAATGAGCTCTTTATATATTCAAAATACTTATATTTACTAGTAATATGCAAAATAAATGCATTTTTTAAGTTGTAAGTTCTTAAGACTGTTTATACTGTTACTAAGAAGGGGTGTTTTTCCTTTTCATGTGTCTATCTTTCCCTTTATTATGTGTTATTTAGGTCTTTTGTCAGAAATATTTTCTTACTCTGATACTGTAAATATACACTCTTATTTTCTAAAAAAAATATTATATTTTGCTCTTTACATTTAGGTCTCTAATGAATATGTAATTGTTTTGTGTTTAGGATGCAGTAGGGATATAATTTTACTTTTATTTTCTTTTTACATAGTTAATTGGCTCAGGAAAATATTAAACAATTCCTTCTCTATTAAATAATTCCTTCTCTCCCATTAATCTGTACTGTAACCTCTCCCTTATACAAATCCCCATCTGTCTAAGAGCTAAGTCCCAGACTTCTATTCTGTTCTCTTGACCTAAAGGAGTATGAACTTGGATTACTGTATTTTAGCTATTTACAGTTTCCTTGTAAGTTTGGTAGAATGAGTTTGGTAGAGAGTTTTAGTGCTACTGAAAATCGATGCCACTGTTTTCCTATTATTGTTTCTAATTGGCTGCTTTCAATGTATTTTCAATGTTGATAGGTTTGAAATTAATGTAGCGATTTTACTGAATTATCTTAATAATTCAAATATTTTACAAATTATCTTGGTATCCATCTATTAAAAATAATAATTCAGTTTCTTTCCTTCTTTATACCATTTGCTTTTCTTGTTGTATTACACTGCATATGATTTCTAGCATAATGTTGGATAGGGGTGAATAGATAAATGTCGTAAATATCCCTGGCTTTTCCTGACTTTGGCAGGAATGCTTATATTTGAGAAACGAATGTGGTGTTTGTGGTAAGAATTTTATAAGAATAAGGATGCTTTCTTCTTTGCCTGACTTTTAAAACCTCTTATTATGAGTAAGTATTGTACTTTCTCAACCTATTTTTCTTTTTGTTGTAATCATATGATTTTTCTCTTTAATCTTTAATGTGATACATTAAAAAGGTATTCTGGAAGCATATCATGGCAATGACAATACACGAGAATCAACAACTTTCTTAAGTAGTTACATTTAACCTCTATTAGCTGACATCGTTAGACAAGCTTTTCTATGTAATGGATCTACCATGGGAAGCCTTCTTCTAAGGTAATTGTCCAGACAACTGTCAACTCTGGTCGACTCCATAGCAAAGGATAAGCAGGCTCGCGCTTCCTTCCTTCCTTCCTTCCTTCCTTCCTTCCTTCCTTCCTTCCTTCCTCTCTTTCTTTCTTCCTCTTCCTTCCTTCCTTCCTTCCTTCCTTCCTTCCTTCCTTCCTCTCTTTTTCTTTCTTTCTTTCCTTTGATTTTGCCTAGATGTTTTGCCTTTCTCTACCCATCAAACATAGGTTGAAATGAGGAGTAGTAATTCTCTTGAGTCACGGAATCAAACAAAGCAACTAGAAGAAGTTGCATTCACTCCATACTTTTACATTAAACTTTGAATTTATAGATTGTTACTGAATATGGCTGTAGTCCCAGGAACCTTCATTCATTTACAAGCAAGAACAGGTTTTTGGCTAACCTAACCAGTTGGGTTCCAACTGTAGTTGACCATCTTCAGTCCATGCTCACTTCTCTTCATCACCTTCTGTCTCGGCCTCCAGGTAGGTTTATGAAGCACTTTCCTGGATACTAAAGGCTCCACTAGAGGTGACTGGGCAGGCACGATAACGTCATATGAAAGCTTACCTGCTCTGCAAGTCAGCTCCACTCGAAAGGAGAGAAAACACGGATTGATTCTCTCCCTCTGTGGGGAGTCTACAGGCTCTCGCCAGAGACAACTATGCCTCTACAACAAAAATAGACCCAACAAAGAGGACAGTATCATGAGCAGCTCGGAGCACAGCTTTCTTGGCAGCCTTCACTGAAATCCAGCTGACTTTCATTTGGTTTTCATTGTACCTACAAACAGGACAGGCAGGATTCACAGCCTGCCAAACAGCCATACTTCCCCTTTGAAGCAACCTTATCAGAGAGGTGCAGCCCCTGGAAGGAAAGGAAGAGACAGTGCCCAACATCCGTCCCCCAAACTGCCACCCGCACAGCACCAACACACCTGCCAAACATTCCTTTGAATGTAATCTGTGTCCCTGGTCTAATGCAAGAGAACTGAACATGTTTCAAAGGCGCTACCCAGAACTCTCTCTAGCCCCCTGCTCTAATACATTCCTTATCATCTGCAGTGTGTGGGAGGGAGATACAAAGTCTTGTTTATTTTAAATTCATCTTTTTAAATTTATTTTCTGTCAATTAAATGTAAGTTCAGTGTCTTTCAGAGGATTTTTTTTTTTTGGCTTTTTTTTTTTTTTTTTAAGTAGGCTTCACGCCCAGTGCAAAGCCCAACGTGGGGCTTGAACTCATGATCCTGAGATCAAGAACTGAGCAGAGACCCAGAGTTGAGTGTTTAGCCAATGAAGCCATGCAGGCACCCCTTAGTGGCATTTTAAAATACAGAGTTGTTACTCTATTCATAGAACTTAGAAGAGGTTGGTATATAGTAAGTGCTCAATAAACACTTTCTAAATAAAGAAAGAATAAAATGTGGCTTCCACAGTACCATTTGGTGCTTTAGTCAAGTACTTGCTGTAAAGAACTAGGTAAAAGTGGGCTAATTCATGAAGTTCTGTGGTCTCCTGTCGTAGGTCTGTTCTCAAGACACATCTGACAAATATAATAATCCAAGCTACAGGGTTTATTGGCTGGTGTTCCTTCATATTTGTAGTCCTGAAGTGAGGTGAAAATATCACTGGGTGGGTGTGAAGGACAGAGCATTTCAGTTCTACTTAACTCCCTTCCTCTTTCCATACCCCTTCCCCAGTGTCCTAATTTCAGAAATGCTTCTAAATCCAGAATTACAAGGATGGGGGGGGGGTTGTCTGACAGACCTGAGGATCCCATAAAAGAGTACAGAGTTGCTAGTCCTTATCTATCATTAAAGAGAAACCTAACAGGATCAGATCTGTTCCAGACCTAATTTTTCAGTAAGGCATTGGGCTACCACAATTTCCTCAAGGTTTCAAGATGGTTAAACAATGCCTACTACAAATATTTGGGTGATTCAGTTAAACTTCCCTATAGCAAGTAATCCATCAACCTGCCAATTGATCAGATTCAATATTTTACAAAGAAGAAAAAGGAATTGGCATTATTTTCCCCTTCTTGGGATTTTTCATAAAGGCAAAATATACACAGTGCGAAGAATGATATATAAAAGTGTTTTTTTCCCCAAACTTCAAAGAAATGATTGTATTTGTGTGTGTGTGTGTGTGTGTGTGTGCGCGCGTGTGTGCACACGCAAGGACAGCAAATATATGTCCCGTAGTGAATGTATAGGATTATGGCTCTATGTGTGGCATGTGAGTGCATGTTCGATATGTGTATGTGTGTGTGTGTGCAAATGTTCCCAATTTATAATTCAACAGATAACCATCTATGATCTGCCTACTGTCTTTTCAGACGTGAAGGTGAACCACTGAGTACATGTGGACACAGTCTTTCTTGTTCAGTTAAATTGGGACTATTGTCATCACAATGAATTATAACTACTCGAATGTTCCTTTAAATACCTTAAAGCTGACGAGCATGGATCTTTCTCGACTCAGACCAAAATGTCGTTGCAGAAAATAAAATTACAGAAGGACACTTAGAAGGTAACCTAAAGTTTTGAGCTTCAACCTTGGTTTCTCCTGGCCTTGAGAAAGCAAGACGTTTTTGCAGCGCTTCTGCCCACCCCACCCCCCAAACCATGACTTACTGCTACTGGTCTAGAACAATGTTAGGTCACTGAGAGAAACGGGACCTAAGCAATGTGAGCAGAGGGGCATTGGGAAATGATTCACTTCTAAAAGTATTTCAATTCCTAAGCTTTCAGTTAATGCTAAGACTTCTGCCAGTTTCATTTTTTAAGTGTATCACCGCTCCTATAAAAACTATCTCCTATGTAATCTGGAGACAGTACGATTTTAAGCTGCTGTAAATTCATATCTTAATGTGACTTGTTTATTAAAATCTTTCCAGGAGACAGTTCACCCTGTACAAGGCTTGATGGGGAAGAAGGCCATATGAGGCTCTGGGATTCATTTGGCCAAAAAGCCGACCCTGGTAGAGGATGGGGGGAGGGGCAACAGAAGACTGGAGGGAATGGGTTAAGGGAAGGGCAGGGCCTGCTTTGATGCAGAATAATGCTTATTAGCTATATGGGGATCTCATTTCTCGTTTCTACAATCAGGAGCCTACCAACCTCATGGTAAACATTATAATTAAACCATGTGCATTTGTAATTATCATATTACACTAACAGAATCAGAAGGTACCGTATGTTTAAGCATCAAATGAAGAAAATTCATTGATCTTTAAGTCTTCATATTAAAGTGACTACTGACTGCTTGTGAGAATTTATATTTTTCTGGAGTGTTTGAGACTATCGGAGATGTAGGCAGGGCAAATATAAAAGTCTCATTGTCAAATGAAAGAGACTCTGGAGGAGAAAACTGGGCTAGAAATCAAATTGTGTTTCAAAATGAAAATGCCGACCTGTTGATGTACAAGGGTAAATGTAACTTCCAAGCTAATTGGAAACCAGCTTGTCTGCCCATGAGAGGGTAACTAACGCCTGGGAAGTGGAAGGATCTGGGCCTGTAAGAATGGGTCCTCTGGCCTACAGCGTGGCGGGTAGGAGCCCTGACTCAGTCATGCGCCAGCCTGTGATCTGGAAAGGTTTTCTTGCCTCCGGAAACCTACCGCTACTGTTATTTGTTTTACATTTCTGCAAAATGGAGGGAATAACACTTACCTTACAGGGTTATTAGCCTGTCATTGTGTAAAGAGAACAATATTGAAACACTTTAGACACTCTGTAAATGGAAGTTTCTATCATTACTTGTGTAATTCAAATAGATGATGACATCAGTCTTTGACAGCCTGATGTGCCCATCAGATTGACAAGGTCCTCTTTCCCTGAAATAGTGTTTGGATAGAAATTTAATGATGTTTAATGAGTTCATAAGTAGTGCATTCTACATTTAAATTTTGGTCTCCTTTAATTCAACACTTGGTTTAATGTTTGCTGTTGAAGGTTAAAGAACTGTGGAACAATTATAGCAACAGCCAGGGAAAAAATTAGATTTTGCTTTGCTAGGAAGCCCATACAACACTCATCTATGGGTACACAGCCCAGGTTCCAAGGTCTGTCCTCAGCTCTTTACTCATACAATGTGCAGCCTGCCATTGTCCCAAGATGATCAGAATCATGGGGACATTTTAATGCGAACTAAACTTACATGAGATTTTTAAATTAATCTGAACGTCAGTGTGTTAATATCTGTGAGGGGTGAGTGTGGAAATACTTCCAGGAACTAGAATGTTCTAGTATTTTCTTAGGGGCAATTCCTTCCCCTTGAAGTCTATGTATTTGGTGGGCAATGAGCAGACTGGAGAGAAGGCCCTCTGAGCAATGGGAAGTTCATTGTCAAGAGAAAGGTTTCATGCTGCCCTCCACGAGGCCTAAAGAGATAAATCTCCTTACAAGAAGCAAGGATTTTGCTTTGACCTTTATAATCAACAAATAGTCATTATACACCTCTAAATCAGAATCTATTGTCACAATAACGCTGTAATAGCAAACTATCCTATGACTTGGCGGATTACTGTGATAAGGATTTATTTAGTTCATATATCTTTGGCTCAGAAATGTAGCCTGGACTGGCCAGGTGGCTTTGAGCTTAGCTGAGTTCACCCTCATGTCTGGTAGCTGGTTGTTGGTGAGCCGAGGTAACAAAGTTGACTGATACACATATTTCTCATCTCCAGCAGACAGATGGACTATGTGGTGTCACAGGGGGAAAACTGGTCCCAAAATACCAGCCCGCTTCAAACCCTGCTGACGTTTTATTTGCAAAGCCCTTGACTAAGGCAGACCACATGGCCAAGTCCGGAGTAATGGTGGAAGGGCACCAAAAGTTACATAGCAGGGGCATTAGATAAAGGGAAATACTAGGGATGAGGGCCACACAATCCAAAACATATCAAAAACTTACACAACCCAACACCCAACATAACCAAACATCCAATTAAAAATGGGCAGACCTGAAGAGACATTTTTTTCTCCAGAGGGCATACAGATAGCCTGAAGACACAGAAAGAGATGCTCCACATTATTATTCATCAGGGAAATGCAAATCACAGCCACATAACACATCACACCAGTCAGAATGGCTACTATCAAGAAGATAAGAAATAACAAGCGTTGGTGAGGATGTGGAGAAAAAGGAACCTTCATGCACTATTGGTGACAGTGTAAAGTGATGCAGCCACTGTGGAAAACAGTACGGATGTTCCTTTAAAAATTAAAAAGGGGGGGGGCTCCTGGGTGGCTCAGTCGGTTAAGCGTCCGACTTCGGCTCAGGTCATGATCTCGCGGTCCATGAGTTCGAGCTCCGCGTCGGGCTCTGTGCTGACAGCTCGGAGCCTGGAGCCTGTTTCAGATTGTCTCCCTCTCTCTGACCCTCCCCCGTTCATGCTCTGTCTCTGTCTCAAAAATAAATAAACGTTAAAAAAAATTAAAAAAAAATTAAAAAGGGAAATATCAGATGATCCAGTAATTCTGCTACTAGGCATTTACCCAAAGAAAATGAAAACACTAAGATATAGGCACCCCTATGTTTACTGAAGCATAATCTATAATAGCTAAGATACAGAAGCCACCCAAGTGTCCATTGATAGATGAATGGATAAAAATTCGATTTATATATATAACTGGAATGCTACCCAGTCCAAAAAAAAAAAAATTAGATGTTGCCATTTTTGACACCATGGATGGGCCTAGAAGGTATTATGCTAAGTGAAATTAGTCAGAGAGAGAGAAATACCAAATGATTTCACTTACATGTAGGATCTAAAAAACATAAACCAAAACAAATGAACAAATGAAAAAAGCAGAAACAGACCTATAAACACAGAGACCAAACTGCTGGTGTCCAGAAAGGAGAGGCTGAAAGGATGGGCAAAGTGACTGAAGGAGAGTGGAAGGTACAGGCTTCCAGTTATGGAATAAATAAGTCACAGGGAGAAAAGGTACAGCATACGGAATATAGTCAATGGTATGATGATAGCATATGTGCACAGATAGTAGTTACATATAGCATACCATATAGACATAATGGCATGTGTGGACAGATGGTACTTATATACAGCATACCGTATAGATTTGTCAAATCACTATGATGTACACCTGAAACTAATGTACCATGGTGTGTCAACTACTTCAATTACAAAAGAAAAAGAATTGGGGTCATTCAAGCAATCGATTGATCACACTCTGATCAAGGCCTCACCTTGCTGCACACCTATCCTATCTTGACTTTGTGACGTCCATTCTTTTTCAGTCTCACTGCTGGCCTGTACGTAGCATAGACTGATGATCTGTTTCTTTTTAATGTAACATTTTTTTCTGATTAAGAATAATACAGGCTTATTATAAAGAATTGGCAAAAATTAAAAACCTCCCACCACCAAGAAATAAATCACTACTGATTGTTTAACATGGATCTTTCCAGATTACCCTGTGTGTGTGTGTGTGTGTGTGTGTGTGTGTGTGTTTAATTAAATGTGACATATACTTTCTGTGAAGACTGAAAAATACAGAACAGTACTATCAAGAAAATGACAATAATCCATGACTCCAACTCCAGGAAATAACCAATATTAGCATTTTACCACATTCCTGTCTTCGTAAAAATGTTACGTTAATAGTGTTTTTTCACTTAAAATTCAAAGCATTGATTATAGTATATCCAAACAATATAATCATTACAAGGTACTTCCTCAACTGTTTTGTTGTAACCCATTGTTGATTCCACCAATCAACCAATTTTGGAAGACCCTGTTCTTGGCAAAGAAGAGTGACAGGATGGTTAGAACCATAAGGACCTCTGTTTTAATGTGTTTTCTTAAATAAGGTTGAAACTGATACTTTACGTGTACCCCTTTGTTCAAGTGGACTTCTTTGTTCACATTTCTAATTACTTTTGGGATAAATTACTAGAAGCAGCATTATTAGGTTAACGGATACGGATTGTTTTAGGGGCTATGAATATTTTGACATTGCTTATACATTCTACTGAATTGCATTCATCAAGGACTACATTATATGTGCATATGAATGCCACCATATTACCTCATTGGACCTCTACAAACATTGTATACCTAATTTTTCAAAGTAACTTCTCGCTTAACATTTTTGATTAGTAGTTCAACACATTTTCACATATTTCTATCCCTCCTCTATTCTCTCTTATTAAATGTTTTTATGGTTGCTCATTGATCGGTACGGGCTTTTCCTATATCAAGGCTATAAAGCTTTTTCTGCCATACATGTTTCAAATATTTTTTTCCCTTTTTTATTTGCTGTTATGGTTTTGACACAAAGAAGTTTAAACTTTTATCTACCAGCTCTATTGATTGCTTCCTTTGAGATCTCTCTCATTAGTTTTAAGCGTGGAAATTGTGCCTTACCAAGGACTGGGCAATAATTCATTTTCATTTTCTTCCATTTTTATTTCTTTTTTAGGAGGAGTCTTTAATTAATCTAGATTTTATTTTGATGTTTAGTTTTATAGGAAGATCTAAATTGATTTCTTTTCCCTCATAAACCTAGCCTATTTTCCCAGCACCATTTGTTGAATAATTGACCTCTTCCTCATTGATTTGTGATGCTTCTTCTATCATATACTGACCATGAACATTGATGCCAAGGTCTGCCTGGGGGCTGTTGATTGGTAGATTTTAGTTAGCACTTGTTGGATATTTAGCGGCAGCATAGAATTGCTACATATAGTCTACTTTCAAAAGAATCCAGAATCCTATAGAGGGATAAAAAAATCATGGCTTTGGGTTTAAAAAAAGCTGGGCTCCAATCCTGGCTCTACAAACCACTGACTATACAAACCTTACAAGGCCATTCCACTTTTCTGAACCTCAGTTTCCTCATTTATAATGTAGTGGTAATACCAGCTTGACATGTTGTTCTATGAAGGTAATTCAATGTATGAAAACTTTGTGAAATGCAAAAAGAATTGAAAATGCTAATTTATAATTAGTATAGCTATAATCTGGGCTCTAAATTCATTAAAAAGCCCTATTGGGCATGGCTGGTCTTGTGTTTATAAAATTCAGTTAAAGGAAAGTGAAAACAGAAAATGAAGACAGCCAGAACCCTGCTCTATTACTCTAGAAAGATTCCAAGGTTGTTCTGTGTAAGAACATTTCGCGTTTCGTTCTATGCAACTGGAAATCAATGCTGTAAATACCAAGCAGGGTGGGTATTAACTAATGAGGTCATGTGTAAATGCCATTGGATATGGAAGAGAGACAGTAAAGCAGTTAATGGGAACTCTATAGAAGGTGGCTTAAGTAGGAGCCCAGGAAGATTCCAAACACACAAACGTAGCCTTGAGAGAATATTTCACCAGGAATAAAGAAGTGCATCTTTTGAAAGATAGGACTTTCCCTTTAAGCCTATGAACTCTACACGGAGCAGAGCCCTTCCTTGTTGGGATGAGCACTGGGTGTTGTATGGAAACCAATTTGACAAGAAATTATTTTTTTAAAAAGCCTACGAACTCTACATTAGCTACACAGACAGTGCTACCCAGCAAAATATGGCTTCTCAACCAAACAATTACCCATAGACTTAAACTGGAGTTAATAAGTTTGGAGAATCAAGAAAAAACAGATTTGTTTACATTTCCCCGAAGATCTAGCTTAAGGAAAAAGTGTCTTGCATTGTCCGGAGGTTCTTGAAGGTCCAACCTTAAGAAAAGACCTCAGTGGCCTTTTTGATGGAGACATCACTGCTAGTACAGTTTCCCAGAGTTCCCTCAACATTCACTGAAGAGTTAGCCCATGGGTAAAATCCAAAGGAACAATCGCCTCCACATGCTTGAAATTGCATCTGTTTGGTGGTCAATAAAAAACTAATATTCACTCAGCACGGTAGGTTTACAGTAAATGTTAAATCTATGAGTGTTGAAAAACTTATGCAATCTCTGGATTTATATGATTATTTATTGAAACTTTACTCATGTGATAACTCTTCTAGGCAGGATGGGGATTCGACTTAC
This sequence comes from Herpailurus yagouaroundi, assembly GCF_014898765.1. Taxonomy (NCBI): domain Eukaryota; kingdom Metazoa; phylum Chordata; class Mammalia; order Carnivora; family Felidae; genus Herpailurus; species Herpailurus yagouaroundi. The sequence goes on along the minus strand of NW_024412402.1, from coordinate 18,898,989 downwards.
ATTTTTGCCCCAAGGATCTAAAGGATATATATATATATGTATATATGTGTGTATATATATATATATATATATACACACACACACACACACACACACATATACATATATATATGTATGTGTGTATATATATATACATATACATATATACATATATATATGTATGTATACATACATATATATATCCATAAGTACAATAAAAGACACAGAGTTGGGAGCTGAACCCCTGGTAGGAGAAATTCCAACAGCCCGGAAACAGGAGACATTAAATGGGTTCTGTTCCACCTTTCCATTAGATTGGATGCTCCTTGTGTATGGATACTGTACCTAGCACTGAGCTTTGTAAAGTGTGGAGGCTCCATAAATTGAGTGTTGTGTTGAATTTACTAGCAACCCAGAGAAAGCAATGATTGATACACAACACGTACCCAAATGTGCACCTCTGAGCAAGGAAGAGAGTGTAACATAACGGATAAAGTACTAACCTGGGGTCCTAGATTTGCCATTACTAACTGTGTGAACTCTGGTAAGTCAAACAGCCTCTTTAGGTTCCAATATTCTGCTCGACAAAATGAGGAGGTTGAAGATCACTCCCTTCCTGTGCTGATAGTCTAGGACTTATGAAATCAGTACTTATTGCCATGAAATCACAGGCGTTCTATTATACAAAACAACCTTTGCGTTCCCAGAGAAGGTTAATTGTCCTTAGAAGGTCTTAAATATATAAGAACCCATCAGGAGGAAGATCAAGTCCACGTTTCGTCCCCCCAGGAAGGAATTTCCTCTGTAGATCGGGTCAATGCCCAAGTTCCACTGGCAGAGGCAGCTTTGGAGATGGAGTAACCCTATTCCTGATCCCACCAGTGAATATTAAGCACTCCTTTCATAGCATCTGCTAACCACAGACTCTTTCCAGCGCTTTCTACTCCAAGCCCAAATGCAACTGGAGAAAAACAGGTAACGATACTCCTTGGTTCTTTCTCCTCCCCACCTCTCCCACCTTTTATTGGCTCAAATTATGCTTTTAGCCTGATTATCAAATGATTTGTGATTGTATCTTGTAGCATATGTTAAGAATTGAGTATTCAGCACAGGAAGAGCTAACATTTGCAAAGTATCTTCTTTTAAAAAAATTTTTTAATGTTTATTTATTTTTGAGAGAAGAGTGTAAGCCGGGGAGGAGCAGGGAGAGAGGGAGACACAGAATCCAAAGCAGGCTCCAGGCTCTGAACTGTCAGCACAGAGCCTGACGTCGGGCTCAAAGTCACAAACTGTGAGATCATGACCTGAGCCGAAGTTGGATATTCAACCAACTGAGCCACCCAGACACCCCTGTAAAGCATTTTTTTACAGCTTGTTTTCTTTTACTGTCATATCTGCTGTGTGCAGCCAACTAAGGATACGGGTCTCTTCTTGTCTGCTCAAGTTCCTTACTGACTTATACTAAAATAGAGAATTCCAGGGCTTCAAAAATGTACATAGTTGAGATTCTAAAATACAAATAAGTTAAAAATATAGTTTAATGAGCAGCTTTTCATAGCTTAGTAGATGGCCAGATAATATAGGCCAGGATTTCACCCCTGAGCCTGTTATTTGCCTTCTGTGTGACCTTGGGCAAATCAGGTAGCCACCCTAGACCTCAGTTTCCTCACCTGCAGGAAAGGAGAATAAAAATACCCTTCTACTTATCACATCATTGGTAGATTAAATAAACAGCAAAAGTGTTTCACAATCTGCAAAGCACCATGGACAAGGTCCCAAGTGGCAATAATACCAAACCTTCCTGGACATTCTTTGTTTCAATTTCCCTTCAATTGTTTTTTCCCCCAGTTTTAGTGAGATGTAATTGACATATAACGTATACATTTAAGGTGCACAACATAAAGAATTGACATGTGTGTATATTGCAAAATGATTACCACATCCATCACCTCACACTGTTATAATTTTTTTTTTTCTTTGCGATGAGAACTTTTAAGGTTTATTCCCTTAGCAACTATGATCCAACAATTCCACTCCTGGACACTTATCTGAAGGAGGTGAAATCACCATCCTGAAGAGAGATCTGCACCTCCACGTTCATGGTAGAATTACTTACAATAGCCCAGACATGAAAACAACCTAAGTGTTCATCAACACACGAATGAATAAAGAACCTAAAGAAATAAAACTCAGGGGAACAGAGATCAGATTGGTGTTTGCCAGAGGTGAGGGGTGGGGGCGGGGCGAATTGGGTAAATGTGGTCAAAAGGTACAAACTTCCAGTAATAAGATAAAGAAGTTCTGGGGATATAATGTACATGATGACTACAGTTAACAATACTATATTATGTATTTGAAAGTTCCCTCAATTATTTCTTCTATTTTACATTAGACACTTTCTGTCCAGTGCACCTTATACCTATTTTCCTGTCCTGGGCTAAACTCATGTCTTTCGACTTCATTTTAGAATATGGAAAATAAAATGCTATTTTGATGGGGGAGGTGGAAGTAAATTAAAGGATAGCTCTTTGCGGGTCACCTGGGTGGTTCAGTCAGTTAAGCATCTGACTTTGGCCCAGGTCATGATCTCATGGCTCTGGGTTCGAGTCCCACGTGGGGCTCTGTGCTGACAGCCCAGAGCCTGGAGCCTGCTTTGGATTCTGTATCTCCCTCTCTTTATCTGCCCCTCCCCTGTTTGTGTTCTCTCTCTCTCTCTCTCTCAAAAATAAACATTAAAAAAAAACATTAAAAAAAAAAAAAAAAAAAGGATAGCTCTTGGCTTTGGGCCCAAACTGCTCGAAGTACAGGCAGCTTTCTTGCAGTTTAACTGTACTCCTAGCCCTTCCTTTCCCCACATGCCAGCCTCAGACATACACTCCACTAAGTGTAGGTACCCTCCCAGGCCTTTGTGTATCTGGGTCAGTGCAAGTGGGCAATGGTCTTTCAGCCCCACTTGGTGCTTGCTTGTATCTTTTTTTTTATTTATTTATTTTTTACATTTATTTATTTTTGAGAGAGAGAGAGAGAGACAGAGCACGAGTCGGGGAGGGGCAGAGATAGGAGGAGACACAGAATCCGAAGCAAGCTCCAGGCTCTGAACCGAAGGCACAGAGCCCGATGTGGGGCTCGAACTCACAGACTGTGAGATCATGACCTGAGCCAAAGTCTGACGCTTAATTGACTGAGCCACCCAGGTGTCCCAGTGCTTGCTTGTTGCAACGGGTAATTTCATGCTCTCTCAGTTTATTAACTAGTCAACTGCTCCCTGAGGCCTGATCATCATTGCCTTCTAGGGACAGCATCATACAAGATACTGACTCATATCAGTGATTATAATTAACATGGATAAGCATATTCGAAAAGGCTAGGCTTTAAAAATTATTATATTAACCAATAATTTTTTAGCTAACAATCACTGAGAGCTTACTGTATATCAGGTACTATGATCATTCTTGTTTCATTTATTATTAACAACAACTTTGAAAATTAGGTATTATTAACTCCATTGAAGAGAGGAGACATTTGAGATGCAGGGAAGTGAAAGGACTAGTTCAATATCACAATATACTACATGAAAAAGGTGGAATTTGAATTCCCATCGGATCCCAAAGCCTTTCTAATGGCATAGCTTGCTAGGCCAGTGCTTTCAGGGTCTGAGAAGACACAGAAGTTCCCACCCACGGTATAATGGCTAGGCCAGTCACCTGTACATTGGGAATTACTTTTGAGGGGCATTTGCTGTGCCATTTGGGACGAAAGGGCATATAAATGGAAATGGACAGCTTGCTAATCACCCTCTGCTAAGGGCAGAGAGAAGAAATTTAGAAGCTCAGGACAAAGCCATCCTGGCAGGAAATGGAGTCAAGGCCCACAGGGCTTCTCTGTACAACAGTGATCAGTCCAGCCACAGCTTACCAGTGCCTGTGGCTTCTGGAAGGGGAGATTCCTTGCACAGCTCAGCATGTCAGAGCCAAGCATTGGGCAGTGCTCAGGAACTAACCAGCTGTGGCGATCAAGGGCTTACCTTAATCAGGTCCTATTTAGTCTGATTAGTGCCCTAATGGGGGCCAGCTGTTTCCCTGATACATCAGGCAGGGCTCTGCCTAGGTCACATACACCACTGCCCGCCAGGAAAGCCCCGCTTCAACACCCACAAAAACACAGATTTAGCCTGGAGCATGGGGGTCTCATCCCCTGCTTCTCGCAGGGGGTGTAAGGGATAGGTCAGTAACAGACTCACAGTTCTTCAGATTCCAGCTCTCCAGGGATTATTCACATCCTTACACCATTTGTGATCATCAAACTGCCTGGTTAAAGGGAAACATGATTAGGAAAGTTGGAGCAGTGCAATAAACCAGGCAGATCAAATCTGCAATAAATAACAGCTATAAAACAAGCGACCTTAGTCAACAAGGGCAAGGGCAAAACTCTGAGCATCTGAGGTTGCTGGGGATCTGGGGTAGCTCATCTTGGCTGTAAATGGTAGGACACAGCCGTAGGACACAACCTTGCTTCTATCTAGATAACTTCAGGCTGCTAATTCTCTGGGGATAAATGAAAGAGCCCTCAGATTATAAGCTTTTTGGAACCGATTTTCTGGCAGGACTAGGTCAATCAGGGCAATGATACACATCAAAGTGGTCTGCATGCGATGTTTCTCTCTCTCATCCTGCACAAAATGCTGCCATCAAATTAATATGGCAAAGTGGTAACAGTAAATGATGATGCCTGGCTTTTCTTCCTACATAATACACCATTTATTTCTCCTAATTAGAATTGGGCTTTAACTGAAATCTTTGCTTTCCAAATTTTTATGGATATATAACGTACTTATATATATGGCAAACCAAGCTAGAACGTGTAGATTGCTTATCAAATTAATGAAATTTAGATGTGACATTATGCTAATATGTATGATCAATGACTCAAAGGTACACTCACTTACATAGTGCATCAACCATAAATGCCTTTTTTAGGAAAGAAAAAAAAAATATATATATATATATACACACACATGGGGGGGAGAGAGAGAATTAAAACCCTGAATATATTAATTTTTATAGAATTAATGTTTTCATTTCTATAGAATCAATATGTTCGGCATGACATATTCCAAAAAGAAATTAGAAAAATAGTCCTTTGGTCTGAAGTAGCTTTATTCTTTGCCATATGCTCCGCGTGTGTTAGAGAGAATGAGACACAGAACATGATCTAGTGGGACAGCCAAAGCACCCCTTAAAATGTTTATGAGATAATATTAATTTTAAAAAAATGGAAGTGACACGTGGACTATAATTGTAAATGTATGAAATATGTAAATGTATGAAATATGTATCTGTAAAGCACACACTACTTAAAATAGCTGCTTGCAGACGATGGGATTATGAGATTCTGACTCCTAACAGTAACTCGAATGTTGTTTTGATGCTTTGCATTTAATAAAGCACAAAGATCTTTCACAGTTGTTCTCTTTGAGCTCTGCCCAAATTAGATAGTGATTCCAAAGCCTATTCCCTTAACCACTATTCTGCTCTCTACTCTTCTCCCCCTGTTGATTCCGAAGCTCGGAGCTCCCGGGGTGAAATCCGAAACTGGTCCCCATAAGCGGAGGGCAGGGAGGGTCAGAACAAAGAAGCAGACTGTTCCAGGTTCATAGCGAGAACGTTTAATACGCAAGGGAACTTACCCGCCAGGCTCGTCCCAGCGGCAAGGCAAGATCTCCACACCCGCCTTCCAGAATGTTGAAAGCAGGTCTAGAGACTTCACTGAGTTCAGCCACACCTTGGGCCCAGGCGGTCTCGACCAGGCCTTACTCTCTCAAGGCTGCATCCTTGAAAAGGCTCCGGTTCCGGAAATTGTGGGTGGGATGAACATTCCATGCACGGGGAGGGGGTGAGGAGCCTCCAGCTCCCCAGGTCCAGTGTGTGGGTCGACTCCGGGTCACGTCCTCTCCACGACCTCCTCCAAGAGCCTCAGATTGGAGGGTCGTGTGGGAGCGGGGCCGCAGGGCCGCGCGGGGGTTGTGGGCGGTGTGCTATTGACAAAGCAGAATTAGAAAAGGGTTCGGTATGGAGCTCCAAGAAGATCGTGCCCCCGTTCTGATTCTGTGGCATGCTGGCTGGAAGACATTGACCAGTTATTTATCTCTGATTTATTTCTTCATCTTACACTGGGAGTAGAACTTTGTCACCGGTAGCTAGGGACTAAAGGATATCACACAGGTGCAGTGCTCAATCTGGTGCTCAGCACAGGGTAAGCTCTTGATGAATTTTAGTGCCTTTCTGCTCCTCTCCTTAGCTTCCAAGTCATCATCCTCACTGTGCCGGTCCAACCATGAATAAATCATAGACCTAATGGAAGCCTTAGAACTGGAAGGAACTGGCAAGGGCATCTACAAAGACCACCCCTCTTGTTTTGAGAAAGGAAACAGAACCAGAAATGTCAAGGGCTCACAAAGAGGATGTGGCACATCCCAGGAGCCTGGTATCATGAAAAGAAATCATCCTGAGGTCCTTGCTGAGCATTCTGGCTGATGATGACCGCGGCTAACCTCACACCCTTCTGTCAGCCAGCCAAAGTGCCAGGGACACACCAGGCATCAAGAAAAGGGCGGGGGCTCACTCTTTTCCCTTTCTCTTCTCTCAGCCCGACCCACCAATTCGAAGGGAAAAAAACTTAGTTGAAGTTTACTGAGGCCCTCGTTACCAAAGCAAAAAAGTGAGTTAAATCTTCAGTGCTATGTGATGAACCTAGACCCCTCCCTTCTCAAGGAAAAGAACCAAACCAAACCAAACCAAAACAAAGAACACCACCACCACAAAAGCAAACAAAAATAACCCAGCACAGCAGATGAGTAAAAAAAAAAAAAAAAAAGGTGGAAAGTGTGTCTTCCTTGTACCCTACGAGCGGATGGGGAGACTGCGTAAATACATACATGCACACACAGAATGTGTGTGTGTTTACTCGGTTACTAGGTAACAGTGCCCCCTTCAAAAGGGCAGCGTGTCAGAAGCAGATTAGCTGCAGAAAATGTAAAAACAGTTTGTTTGTTTGTTTGTTTTTTGCAAGGTCAAGCCAAGGACAATAACTGATTAAGGGAGGGCCCTGCCTCAAAAGCCTTCAGCGGCGCAGGACAAAATCTGCACTTTCCCCGCCAGGGTGGCGTGACTGGCACACCTTCCTTCCAGACCAAGAGGGCACTCTTTTGGAAATACACAAACCCACTTAGCTAACCACTTTGACCGCATATTCTTGAGAGGAAGAAAGATTGTTCCAGACCACACTATCCTTTACATCTTCCTTTCCCACACTTGAAGGGTCTCCAATTTCTTAAATTGCTTTCAGTAATTTGTGTGGTTTTCATCCTAGCCTCTCTGGAGATAAGTTGTCAGACAATAGAGCTCGGCAACTCTGTTGCCTTCTTCCTTCGCAGGGTTTACATTATTTTTTATTTCTTACCTCCACTGCTTCCTAAATGGTGTCATTGGAGCCTGACAGAAACCTGAAGTGATTTGCTAGGTTTCCTTAGGTCATAAATGCCTCTTCAGACTGTTGCAGAGTGATACCAGAGTGATATTGCTTCCCCAAATTGAATTTTATTAATGTTGGAAATATAATCTTAAGAGAGAAAAAGCAGAATGTAAAGTCGTATGCAAACTACACCTGGTAGGACGTGTATACGTATGGGTAGATACTGGAAAATTATATGTATAAATACCTGGGGTGGTGGAATTCAAGTTGGGTTTTTTTTTCCCATGTGTTATTGTTTTTGGTTTTGTTTGGTTTGGGTTTTTTGTGGCTTTTTTTTACATTTTCTTTATTTTTGAGAGACAGAGAGAGACAGAGCACAAGTGGGGCAGGGGCGGAGAGAGAATGAGATCCAGAATTGGAAGCAGGCTCCAGGCTCTGAGCTGTCAGCACAGAGCCCGACACGGGGCTCAAACTCACAAACCATGAGATCATGACCTGAGCCAAAGTTGGAAGCTTAACTGAGTGAGCCACCCAGGTGCCCCTTCCCATGTGTTATTGGTAATTGATATTTTAAAGAAATTTTCCAAACACATTTTGTTGGATCGTCTGTCCCTAGGTTACCTCAACCAATGATAAGAGTCATAGTTTGGTCCTCTTGCCAAATGGCTATACCAAAATTATGAATGTAATACGATCTGTTCCCCCCGTCCCCAATTAGGCAAATTTTTATCCAAAGTCGTCAGAGGAAGAAGGACAGAAAAAGAGACAACTAACATGTAAGTCATACAAATCTGCCCAAACCTGCCAATAATTAAGAGTCATTCAAAGGCAGGGATTACTCCAAGGCTTAGTTCAAACCAGAAGCTACACTAGTTACCACTGGCTACCTCGGATAGAGGCTTGACTTAGAAGCCTGTCCAACTTTGAAAAGGATGGACACTGGATCAGTGACTATTTGCCACAGACTATGTGCAGAATTAGGAGAGTTAGGAGACCGTAGCGTGCAGTCATATTCAGAAAACAAAGCAAAAGCAACAACCCAAACCAAATTTCTTCTCTTCTTTCCTGCCTCCTTCTTTTCAGGATCAATTTGTTTTGTTTTGTTTTGTTTTGTTTTGTTTTGTTTTGTTTTGAACAGGTTTGAGGGCCCAGAGGCTCACGTGTTTTGCCAGGGGAGAATACATTTGCCCTGATTGTTATATGTGATCCTCCTAGATCTGCCCATTGCTTCCAATCACCTTATAACCTCAGAGAACAGTCCGTGCCTGAGAGAATGTCTTTGGCTAATCACACGGGAGATGGCTGGTGAATAATTTGAAGATGCACTGTCACTTGAATCGCTCCTCTTACCATGTCAAGCTGAACATATATTCCCCTTAGCAATTAAAACAGAACATTTAGGCCATGATTAGTGTTGCCTTCCAACCCAAAGTGGCATGGTCTAGTGGACTTCGTGTGTAGAAAAGACATCGTAGCCTGTTTCTGTGAGCGATATTTGTACCAGCTACCACTTCTTAAACTCAACTAAAGCAAGCAGTAAGCAAGCAAACAAACAAACCCACAAAAACAAACAGTTGTGTGGGTAGTTTCCCCAGAATGAAACTCCAAACTTGTACCGCTTTCCTTTCTAATTATGAGGCTTTGGGATGGAGTCCTGATCTTCTCCTGAGCTTGGGAAAAGAGATGTGCAAGGAGAAATGCCTTTCTTTTCTTCTTTTTTTATCCTACCTGTCCAGAATCCCCTTTGGTCAAAATCTGTATTGTTAGGTTTGAAAAAAAAAATGTTTTTTTGATTGCTTGTATGCAATAACATAACACACGTAAAGCTCCTATCTTAATAATTTACTAATTTTTTAGCACATGTCTCTTAAGCGTTGCTAACACTGGGGAAACACGTGACCTCAAGAAGTTCAGAGCCAAACAGGAACATACATAAATATTCCAAACCTTTTAACCAGCATGGTTCAACAGAACTTCCTGCAATGGTGAAAAACCTCTATATTTCTCATGTCCAGTACAGTAACCTCTAGCCACACATGCCATATCACGTTTAAAATGTGGCTATAGTGAGAACCTAAAACGTTATTTAACTTTAATTATTGTAAATTTAACTTTTTTTCAGATTTATTGAGATATAATTGGCAAAGAAAATTGCAAGATAGCTAAAGTATACAATGTGATAATTTGATATATGTATACATTATAAAAGGATTTCCCCCCACTGAGTTAATTAACACATCCATTGCCTCATGTATTTACCTTTTCTGATGTGTGTGAGAACATTTAGGTCCTACTCTCTTAGCAAATTTCAATTATACAGCATTATTAACAATTATCCGTATTATCGACTATAGTAACCGTGTTTTACATTGGATCCTCATACGTTATTCATCTTGTAGCTGAAAGGTTTACCAACCTCTCCCTGTTGCCCCAACCATAGCCTCTAGCAACACTTTCAATCACTTCTCTTAAAAGAAATACACACACACACACACACACACACACACACACACAATTTGTATGTATGTAGTTATGGTCAGTCCTCATCTAGGCATCTGTTGACACACACTTAGGTTGTTTCCAAACCTTGACTACTGTGAATATTGCTTCACTGAACATGGAAATAAATACAGCTATCTCTTTGAGATCATGATTTCATTTCCTTTGGATACATACCCAGCTCTGGGACTGCTGGATCGTACCGTAATTGTGTTTTTAATTTCTTCAGGAACCTCCATACTGTTTTCTGCCGTGCCTGTCCTAGTCTACAACGCGGCGTCAGATAGCCACATGTGGCCAGTGGCCGTCGATATCACGGCGCGTGATTCGTCTGTGAGGGAGAAATGTGCCAGAAGCAATGAGCTCGCATAGGCGGACATCTCACTCAGACGGAGACAGTAAGAGATGATTTCCTGGAGACGCTGAAGCTTGACCTGAGTATTTAAGAGTAAATAAGGGTTAACAAGGTAGAGATTGAAGGCCAAGAAAAGTACTGTGGGTGGATGAAACAGTAAATGTAAGGGCACTGGAGTGTGGGAGAGCATGGTTTGCTCTAGCAACTGCTAACTGTTCATAGTAGCTGCAGCTCAGGGGTTTTGGAATTTGCTGCAGGGCCAAGGCAGGGAAAGAGGCTGATGAGGAAGGACCCTGTGTTATGGCTTAATATATAGTATCACCGTCAGATGTATCACCACAAAGATTTGCTCATTAGAAAGCTCACCCCAGCAGTACAATGGAGAATGGATTCAATAGGGAAGAGACAGAGTCATGGAAACCAACTAAAGGCTAGTGAACTAATCCTAGAGGGAGGTGTCAGAAGCTTGAACGAGGGTGATGTTAAACCTGCTGGTTGTAGGAACACCAATAGTCTTACAGCATCTTTCCAAAACTAGTGCTCCCCGAGTGATATTAACTAGAAACTTCGCATTCCACTTCAAAGCGGAGATAGGTGACATTCACATGCATTCCTTTGGATGGGAGTGGACAGAGCCAGAGATGGGGGAAAATTTAAAGACACCCTCTACTATAATACAATGTGGATGCTTATTTATATTCTAATGATTAATATTAATTTTTAGCCTAATAGCATCTAACATCCAGCTTCACTATTAAAAACCTTTATTCTGAGGAAATAAAAAAAGGACTTGGGATTCATGGAATTTCCTTATTTAACCAACGTATGATAAGGAATCAGCCTACTCCAAGCATCCTCCAAATGTTAGCCCGAATATCACTTCTTCCAGGAAGGCTTCTCTGTCAGCCACCATTAGGTCTTTTCCATTCAATGCTCTCTTAGCAGCCAGGACTTCTGAGTTCTCTACACAGTGAAAGTCAAGCCCCAACATATATAACTCTGTCACATCTGCATGCTCTGTAATTACAGAAGCTCTAGGAGGCCAAGGTCACCATCCTTGCACGCCACTGCAGTCCCAGCACACAGGCCAGGGACTCATGCTAGGCGAGCAGGCCTTGCAGATGAAGGCAGCCTGCAAAAATGCAGAGAGATATAGCTTCAACACGCATTCGTCAATTCCTGTCGCAATTTCCTCTCCAGAAAGAAGTGACCGCTGTACAGTCAAAAGGCCCCTAATCATTTCCTTGTGGTCAATAACACATACAATTTTAATATTTGCATCACAATGACCAAAACTTGGCTCCACCATTTCCACAAAGACACTCAGGCTTCAGAATCTGGAGAGCCAACTTCTCCCTTCAACATATCTGGAAAGAGAGGGAAGCTAAAAAAAATTTAACAACAAAACATTGCATATACCCCCCATAGTTAGCACTGTGACCCTTGTTCATGTACCTGCACAACAGACATGGTCTTTTCTTATTTTTATTTTTTGTTAAAATATCACAGTTGAGAATGACAGTAACATAGCTACAGGCTTCTTATGTTGTGCTACATTAAGTGGACTGCAGGGACATGAGTTGATACACTTACTGTTCCAGCAAAGTGTAGAGATGAATCAAAAACTTCAATAAGAGAAAACCCCTCTCTCCTTTCCCCATTTGCCTTTCAGGCTATAAAGGATTTAAGTCCGGGAAAAGAACATATTTTGGGGGGGGGGGGGTTTCTTTGAAGCAATAATAACAGATGTCGGTGCTTTCAACAAGGACTCCAGAAGGATCGCCTCTTTTGCAAGCAAACCTCACCTGCCAGCAAGACCAAAAGATAGGACAGAGCATCTGGGGCCAGAACCATGGGATCAATCATATTCGGAGTATCTGGTGTTGAGCCAAGTGCTTTCTCCAGGTGGAATCATGGTGTGGTTAAAGTGATGGAAGCAATCTCTACAAGAACACAGATCCAGGTTCCAAATAAACGCCTGTCTCATTCCAAGCCCCCACGTTCAGTTATGTGAATTCAAAATGGCTAATAGCCCAACTCTCAGGAATCCACACAGCAAGCCATGCTTTCCCCTACAACAAAGACAGCTGGCTCATTTTAATTTACATGGATAATTCCTCTTCAACTTTATAAGACTGAGATATAAATGTCTTGAGATTTGTTATGTCTATTATAATGCCTTGAGTATAAACTTGCAATGAAAAGATATGAGGTCAAGTGCAGATTCCATATCCTTTCTCAATGCCTGACACCCAAGGATTCGAGTTTTAAATTTATTTAGAGCTGGTGCCGAGAGGGATCTAGAGGTCATGGTGGTAATAAGCCAGACAGAAGGCAATAACACAGCACAGTCTGCTCAGTTCAACTTCTGTGGACACTGGGAACATGAAGCTGGAAGAGGAGAAAGTTCCTAACTCAGTTCAACAGGTCCAAATGTAATGAGCAGATGGTCAGGATTCAGCCAGTGACCAACTAAACAATTAATAGTGTGTGAATATAAAATATGTGTATGTTGCTGGAAAACTATGCAATCTAGATATTTGGGAATATTTAGTAGACTACCACTAGTTATTATTCTAAACTTAGCCTAGGAATTTTTTTTAATGTTTATTTATGTATTTTGAGAGAGAGAGAAAGAGAGAGAGCGTGAATGTACGCACATGCGCAAGTGAGGGAGGGGCAGGGAGAGAAGAAAAGAGAAAATCCCAAGCAGGCTCTGTGCTTTCAGTGCAGAGCCCAACTAGGGGCTCAAACTCACATACCATGAGATCCTGACCTGAGCCGAAATCAAGAGTTGGATGTTTAACCAACTGAACCAGCCAGGCGCCCCTAGCCTAGGACTTTTTAATAATATGTGGCTAATACTGATTTTCTCTTCCAAGGAATACAAGCCCCGTAAAAGCCACTAATTTTGTTGGTTTTGTTCACCACTCTCTACCTGTGGTACCTACAGGAGAGACTGAAATACAGTAGGTTGTCACTAACATTTATTGCACGAATGAACAAATAAATGAATAAGAGGACAGGGCTTACAATGTATTTGTACAATCGTTTGTAACACTTATATTTTTAAAATCAATTTTCCAATAGGTTCAAAACAATCCACCAACCTCTCAACTAATTTTTTTGTTGTTGTTTTGCTTCTTAGGCCTACCTATCCATCTCAAGATTATAGTAAAACCTTGAAATTCAATAGGATGAGTGCCCCTAATCATATATTTAATTCTTATGCCGTATCTGGCACTTCTGTTTTCTTTGAAGAGAAGTCTATTGTTTTCCAAGCCCTGCAGAGTGGGTCCATGCTAATCAACTCGGTCAATATTCATAACCAAACATTTTGCTTGGGTACACACACACACACACACACACACACACACACACACACACACAGTAAGGGCAGCCCCTATTAATTCTTGCTTGCCAGGCTACTGTGGAGGCAAGTTTAGTGCACAGATCCAGACACGCCTATCGATTTTTTCCTAGCAGACAGTGCATGGCACCTCTCCTCCCCGGTGAATGATTCACACTTTGTAAGATTCTAGATGGCAAGGTGAGGCATCCAAGAGAGACATGTTTCCAGGCATCGTGGAATATAACGCTTCCATGAGAACTCTCTTTACCAAAAATTTTTAGAACACTTTCTAAACTTAAAGGCTAGATCACAAGGATGGGTAGGAAGAAGAATGAAGACTTATAAGGCAATATCTTAGCTAAAAAATTATTTTTCTTCCCTAGAAGACCCGACATTACTAAATAAATTACTAAAATAACCTTATGTGGATTCAGAGGAGTGGTAAATAAGAAATCAGAGAAGACAAAATATGTCACAATGTCACCTCAATTCTTATTATTCTTGATAGGAACCATAGCCCTTTCTACAGGTTGACATATCACAGGGAAAGGTAGAGGATAACTTCCTTCTAGTCGTTCCCATTTTGTCTCCATGACTAAGGGGCATAGGTAGTCAACTATCAGGTTGAGTTGGATATTGCAAGACGTTCTCCTGAAGAAGCATGTAAAAACAAAAGCAAAAACAAAAACAAAGTTCAGGGAAAAGAGAAACAAGACAAAGAAATCATTCCTTAATGAAAATCTGCAGTGAAGTTCAAATAATGTGATCTGTCCCTTTCTTCACCCACTCATTTTGGTAAGTTATTAACTTCACACCTACTGGGGTCATCCAAATGGGAATGTGATTAAGTACTCGAAATCATTTTACTTTTTAAAAAATGGGTATTAAACCCTGGAAATTTATTTTAAAACAGATTGACATTGGCAAATTAAAGCACACGGGATTTAGTAAATGTGAAAAGGTCTGTACGATATTCAGGGTTATAAATAAGACTATTAAACTCACAGGGCTTTGAGTCTTAAATGTTGCATGTTTCGACATGAGTATATTCCGATTGGTAACTCATCATAACAATAAGAGAGGTTGTTTTGCATTTGAGATGTAGAAAGACAAATACAAACGGATATAAAATATTACAATGTATCAGGAGCATGAGGAATGTAATTACCAAAGGCCTCAATAAAACAGCATATGATTCATTTTGTCAATATAATAAAGGCAAGTAGCTGAGGTTTAAATATAACGTGCTTGTGTATAATTGTGTCAATTATGTTAATTAAAACACATATGCGGTTAGCCCAAGAAAATGTTACTCTGAGCCCCAAAGCTTCAACTTTACCAATGTTAGAATTTAAAAGTACATATTTTAAAACATATGACCACCCTCTTTTTTCTTAGGTTTACATTAATCATTCTCCATTTCAAATTATCACATTACCTCAAGCTGTTCGGTTGGGGAAATGCAATTGCTGTTATTCTGATTGTAATTGATAACAAAGAAGACTAATCGTGAAATCTCTCCCTTTCAAATTAGGAGGCTCAGTTTCTAGGACCAGTTCTGCTACAGGCTAGAGTTGTTACCTTGGGGCAGTAATTTACCCTCTGCAAATTTCTTCATTCCCAAAACAAAGGAGTCAGTTTAGCCAACCTCTAAGGCCCCTGCCAGACCGAATATTCCAAATATCTGTGATCCATGGTCCTCACTAGTTAGTCTAATTTTAAAAGGCAATGCCAATTTTTGATCTGTTTTCTTCTCTACTATTGTAATTATTATTGATCTTTCAGTAATACTCCCTGTCCAAAGCCTCGGGGGGGGGGGGGGCGGTATTTGTAAAATGGAGACACAAGTGCTCCAAGAAAACAAAACGGACGGAAGTTTCTGTAATAAGAAATATTTCATTCTTTGATCAAAGCATTGCCATGCGTTCCCCTGGGTCTCAGGAGAGTCGGAGTTAAGACCTTACACACAGACTCGGGGTGCTCTAACCCCACAGCGTTCAGGTGTTAGTCCTTTTGGGGCATTCTAAATTCTGGGGTGCTTTCCCCCAGACAGCGAGAAAAGCCCAGCTCTGTTAGGAATGGCCTGGGAGGAGGGAATGCTGTGCGTTTGAATGGGCAGGAAACGTGCCTCGCCCTGTCCTCCTGTTTTGGTCTGCTGACCAGCTCTGTCTCCATTCCTCCTGGCACCAGACTAAGCCTGAGTCCGGCGTCGTCTGCCTATGGGAGTAGGGAGGATTTGGCTTGGAGAGATTTTGGCTCTTCCACTTTACAGCTCTTCTCAGCTTGATTGGCAAAGCCCTGGATAGCAACACCACCCACTTCCTTCTCTTTTTGCCTCCTGTTCCTATCAACCCTCTTTCAGTTTCCCTTGCTGAGATACACAGAGGTGGATGTGACGCCGTGGCCAGCACCTCCGAAGACAGACTGTGAGCAGAGGGCCCAGGTGTGTTTGGCTCCCTCCAGGGAGCTCAGGCATTGTAGCCTTTATAGTGACCACAGGCCCGTCTCTAACAAGGAACGGCCCACCCCCTCCACCCCCACTCGTAAAGGGCTCGCGGGTGATTCAGCTTCTAATTGTTTTAAATGTTTATGCAGAGGACCCATGAGGAGATACAGCTGAATGTTTAATTGATCATTATAGAGTGATTAAGCTTGACATTTCCAAAGAATTAGGTGAAAAACCTGCCGGACTCCGGTAAGGTCAAAAAACTAGGCACCTTTATGAATTTCGATATTGCAACACTCATCTGGTTAGTGGAGGCATATTAGAAATGAGACATTTTAGAAAATATTCCGAAATTTTAAGAAAGATTTTATGCTAATGGACTATTAAACATTTAATGCTCTGTTAACAAATGGCTATTTCCCCATTAAGCGCCATCATGACCCATGCATAGTTTATGAACATTCCTGTTGTCCTTGAGAGAAATCACATACTGTAAGGGCTAAAAATAGCAGCCATGTGAGGAGCAGAGTATAATTTGCATCTAGAGTTCAGCTGACATCATCTATCTCAGAAGCTTATTTCCAGGGATCCAACTCAGGAAAAGGTTCCAATAACCTTTTACTAAACCTGAACATTCGGGAAATGACTAAGCCCCACGCCTTAGAGGGAGCTGCTTTAGAATGGTGTGATATCTCCTCTCGTGGCGGAGCGCACAAAACGACTTTGTTACAGCCTTTCAAGCTCAGCCCTGCCTTTGCGGCCTAGACCCTGTTCACCCCATGCTGTATCTCCTCTTCCATTCAGCAAGCACCTGCCTCCCCAGGCTCCTTTCGCCTTTGAGAACCGCAAAGGCCCGCCCCAACTGGAAGCCATTTTAACAATCCTCTCACTTGGTTTCCTACTCAAACAGCACAGGAACTGATTCTCAGAGAGGTGACGTAAACTGAGCATACGGCCACACGTGGTACTCACAATACAGCCTACGTTATAATCCCGAGTCCTCGCTCAGTGTTCTTTCCTGCTCGTCTACCTTATTCACTTAGGTAACCTCTTCAACAGTGTCCTCCTCCGTGAAGCCTGCGATGATTGCTCCAGCTAAGCATATTTTTCCCCATTTCAGAATAGCCTGTGGCACACCTGGACTCCAGATGTCTCACCATCTGATTATGTTGAATTTAATTTCTTTTAATGTTTATTTATTTTTGAGAGAGAGAGAGAGAGAGAGAGAGAGAGAGAGAGAGAGGAGGAAGAGGGGCAGAGAGAGAGGGAAACAGTGAATCCAAAGCATGCTCCATACGGTCAGCACGAAGCCCCACGTGGGGTTCAAACCCAGATCATGACCTGTGCTGAAGTTGGAAGCTCAACCGAATTGGTTGCTCAACCCACTGAGCCACCCAGGTGCCCTATGTTGAATTTCAATAGGCCCTCATTTCATTTTTTTTTTTTTTAATATATGAAATTTATTGTCAAATTGGTTTCCATACAACACCCAGTGCTCATCCCAAAAGGTGCCCTCCTCCATACCCATCACCCACCCTCTCCTCCCTCCCACCCCCCATCAACCCTCAGTTTGCTCTCAGTTCTCAACAGTCTCTTATGCTTTGGCTCTCTCCCACTCTATAGGCCCTCATTTCAAATGGAGGTAGGAGAGACTGGTGAGAGCAACGAGGTAATAAACGAGGACAGGAGAGGTGGGTTGAACACTGGGCACTCAGAACATGGCAACAATGGCTAGACAAAACTCTGGTCACACAGAAACAAAATGTAATTCGTTTTTGTTCCCCTCAAGGGAGCCGGGCCTGCTTCCTTCTCCTGATTTTCTTCCACTTAGTTTTCTTACGTGCCAAATGGACTCATTTCCTCTTTGAATTAATACCCGTCGGCTTCATCTGAGTGGCTACACGATGAAATCGAAACTCTTTTGTAGAGCAAACCAAACCCTGTACAGGCAAACTTCACTTTATCGCATATCACAAATACCGCATTTTTACAGACTGAAGGTTGTGGCAACCCTATGTCAGGCAAGTCGATCAGCACCATTTCTGAAGAGTATTTGTTCATGTTGCGTCTCTGTGTCACTCACTGTTTGGTAATTCTAGCAATATTTCAAACCTTTTCATTATTATTCTATTTATTACGGCGATCTGTGATCAGTGGTTACAGCTCCGGAAGGCGCTTGATAGCAATAAAGTATTTTTTAATTAAGGCACGTACCTTCTTAGACATACTGCTATTGCACACTTAAGAGACTATGGTACAGTGTAAACATAACTTTTATGTGTTCTGGGAAACCAAAGTATTCATTTGACTTTCTTTATTGCATTATTTGCTTTATTGCAGTGGTCTGGAACTGAACCCGTGTTACCTCTTAGATATGCCTATGGTGTGGCCCCTAATACATCTTTATCATCATTTTCTGTCCTTGCCTTGCATTTTATCTTCCAGGGGTGGTGATATTTTTGCACACCTCGCCCACGTTTCTTCAGGTCTCATATCCTGGGGTCTAGTCTCACCCTCTGTGTTTCCTTGCCAGGCTCTTACACATCCTTCAGACTCTGCAGAGGGGTCTTCCGATCTCCGGAAACTTGCCCTTTTCTTCGAGGTGGAGCTTCCCTTTTGTGCTTTCCAAACGCCCCCTAAACATCCTCCTCTTTGGACACAGCACACTGGATCGTGAGTTCCTCAAAAACAGGGACTATGTCTTGTCATCTCTTAGCATAGCTGTAAACACACACTACATACCCTATGAAGGCTGTGTATCAACACATGCATCAACTGTGTTGAAATAAGTGGGTCAGCAGATGAGATGGAATGAAATTCATCTCAAAATGCCTGTGTCTGGGTTATCCATGGCCAACGAGAGGATGGAGAGCTTTTCACATTATGGTTCCTACCCAACTGTCACAGACAATTGGGATTTCATAATAATGCTTTATATTTCATATGCTTTATGCTTTCATACATTTTATAAACCATAGATTATTACAGAATTTACAGTGTATTTATGCTCATTGATTTTGTACCTGTAATCTAGAATTCAAGGCTAAATTCTAAGTGGTAATCACATCTGTGGCAGCATGCAATGTTATGTAAGTTTGACTGGTTTTCTTTAGGGTCCCAGAGTGAACACCTACCCAAGGCACGGTGGTTTTCAATAATTTATCAAGCCCTTCCATGTTAAGCTGTTTTATAATCTGGAATCAAGAACTCTCTTGGCAGGTTGAAAGGTCATCATTTGTCTTAGCGACCAGGATATCAGAGCATTTGGTATTTGTTGACTTTCCTCTGCAGCATGTGAAGGATCTCAGTAGCTCTCTCTGTATCAGAACCACTCCTGTCCAATGATACTTTCTGTCCCATTTCTGACACTTGGAATGACTTCAACCTGATGTTAAGCCGAGCAAGGCTCTTAGCCTTCTCGGTTTCTTGGTCCCATTTCTGGCCAAGATTCTGAACGCTTAGACCCTTCTTGATTTCATCTTCTGAGAGAAACACGTATTTATCACATACTTGGTATCAGACACTGTGTCGAGTCCTTTACACTATATATCATCTACCATACCACATAATTACTCATAATTCTGCATTATATGTTACATTCCAAAGTGCATGTTAAGTACTATCTGTTCTCTCCACCGTATTTTTTGTAATGCAAATTAGCTCACTCACATAAGGAAACGTCATCAGTGAGATGCAGAAATCTTATTGGTTAATAAGGAACGTTTTCCCAGCCCACTACATTTTATGCCACCAAATAACACCTGAACGTGAAGTGCACTAACCCAGCAGGATGCAGCAAGCTGCAAAAAAACACGTAATTTTGTATTTAATACCCATTTGCCCCATGTTCTTGCTTTTATTTTTTTATGTTAGTTTAAGATTTTATTTTTAATTAATTTATACACCCAACATGGGGCTTGAACTTACGTCCCCAAGGACAAAAATCAAACGCACCACCAATGTAGCCAGCCAGGAGCCCCCACCCCCCCCCCATGTTCTTGCTTTTAACTCATCCTCACCACATGCCTTTTAGAAATACTTGCTGGTGGGGGTCCTCGGGTGGCTCAGTTGGTTAAGTAGCTGGCTCTTGATTTTGGCTCAGGTCATGATGCCAGGGTTGGGGGATGGAGCCCCACATGGGGCTCTGCATTGAGCATGGAACCTGTCTAAGATTCTCTCTCTCTCTCTCTCTCTCTGCCTCTCTCCCCTGCTTAGGTGCTCTATCTCAAAAAAAAAAAAAAATGCTTACTGGTGATTATCTCAATCTTTATACGTTTTGACTTTGTCTCTATGCTCAATGTTTCCACCTTTATACTGCCTTGGGTCAAACTACCATTATCTTTTTCTTTTACAAGTTTCATTTAAAAAGTTTTTTAAACAATGTTTATTTTTAAGAGAGAGAGCACGCGAGTAGGAGAGAGGCGGAGAGACGGGGGACAGAGGATCTGAAGTGAGCTCTGTGCTAACAGCAGATGGCCAGATGTGGGGCTTGAACGCACCAACCATGAGATCATCACCTGAGCAAAGTCAGAGGCTTACCTGACTGAGCCACCCAGGCTCAGTTTTTTTTAATGTTGTTTTTGAGCAGGGGTGGTGAGAAAGAGAGAGACAGAGAGAGAGAGAGAGAGAGAGAGAGAGAGAGAGAGAGGATGAGTGTGGAAGGGACACAGAGAGAGAGACAGAGACAGAGACAGATGATCCCAAGCAGGCGTTGTACTGACAGCAGAAAACCCCACTTAGGGCTCAAACTCATGAATTGTAAGATCACGACCTGAGCCAAAGTCGGTCGCCTAATCGACTGAGCCACTCAGGCTTCCCTCTTTTAAAATTTTATACTTATTTTTTATTTATTAGGAGTTTTACCATTTTAAAACTGCTAGTTGTCTTTTTTTTTTTTTTTTACCACTTCTTGTTAGTATTCTGGTTACCAAATTGTACAGATTTTGAATAGCCTGCTCTCAACTCTATTTTTCTTTTATCTTGTTTTTAGAGCGTGATTTTTTTTTTTAGAATATCAGAAATGCATATAAAACATTAATAGCAGAGGGGCGCCTGGGTGGCTCAGCTGGGTCAGCGCCTGACTCTTGATTTCAGCTCAGGTCACGATCTCATTGGTGAGTTCCAATCCCACATCAGGCTCTCTGCAGGTAGAGCAGAGCCTGCTTGGGATTCTCTGTCTCCCCCTCTCTCTGCCCCTCCCCCTGCTCACTTGCGCACAGGCTCTCTCTTTCTCAAAATAAACAAATAAATACATATTTAAAAACAATAAAACACTATAGCAGAAACACCTGTACCCACTAAGTACAAGGCCCAAAGATAGGTATTATTTTCAAAACTGTATGAATACATAGGGTCGCAGGGCTAGAATCAGACGGCTTGACTCTAATCACTTAGCGGCCCAGCGGAGCAACTGGTAGACGAACCCAGTTCTGCTGCATTCTAAGCGACTTGCTTTTTTCCCATCGCACTATTCTCCCGTTCTCTTTCATCTCCTCCAGATCCCCCAAGCTGGCGAGAGTTCAGAGGGAAGAACACGCATATCCCGTTTGTGTGTGCGCGTGCATGCGTGCGCGCTGCGATGTGGTGACTGCGCGTGCACCCGTATGTACGTTTATTTACACGTACGCGTACGCGAACGTGTGCATGTACGTTTATTCCAAGGCCCCCAAATCCCACCTCCAGGCGATCAGAAGGTGTCAGTACTTGGGCGAATGCGCAGATCTCGCTGAAAACCATGCCTTCTGGGACGGGGATCACCTGGCTGGAATCGCTGTGTTTTACTTGGCTCACAGAACGACGGTGTGAGCAGTGGTGGCAGTTACCACGCCCCGTGTAGACGACTATAGCCAAGCCAGTTTGAATGGACTAATGGAGGACACGGTCCAGGCGGGAGAAAAATCTCTCCATCATAAACTGAAACGTTTTGCTGTTTGAACTGTTGCCAGTTTTTATAACAATTTCCATCTTAAGCTGGCTCAATACATATTTAATGAATTCTTCTATAAAACCTTTAACAACCCTCAATTCATTTCAAGTGGCAAATGACTCAGCAGTTTGAAATGATGAGCTGGATGCTGCCTCTATATTCATTACCTCAGAAGGAAAAGTGATTTTTAAAAAAGCTCTTTTCTCCTTGCGCTCACATTCCTATGATGTGGAAACACATGGCTGCGAATCTTCTTTCACTCAACGATGTGATTCTGCAAGAGGCATCCTTTAAATTTTTCATGATGAAGGCTTGTGATACGTATTTGTGTTACACACCATGTGATATTTGCGTCGTTATATATCACCAAGCTCTAATGACCTCTTATTATGATTTTCTTCACTTATTCTTCCAATAAATGTTAGTGGGTGGCTACTCCTGGGGAGGTCTCTTAAGCTTCTCTGGAAAATACAACACCAGGAAAGGACACTGGCCTCAAGATGCTTCGCTGCACAGGCAATACTAGAAGGTAGTAAAGGGATGTGTGTAATCAGAGAAATGACCTTGGACTCATTCCTGGCGCCATATGCATTATGCCGTACCAGATAAACCACTACACGCTTTGGCAACTTGAGATGCTAGGATATGGGGCGCCTGGGTGGCGCAGTCGGTTGAGCGGCCGACTTCAGCCAGGTCACGATCTCGCGGTCCGTGAGTTGGAGCCCCGCGTCGGGCTCTGGGCTGATGGCTCAGAGCCTGGAGCCTGTTTCCGATTCTGTGTCTCCCTCTCTCTCTGCCCCTCCCCCGTTCATGCTCTGTCTCTCTCTGTCCCAAAAAAAACAAAAAACGTTGAAAAAAAAAAATTAAAAAAAAAAAAAAAAAAAAAAAAGAAATGCTAGGATATATACTGACTTTTGACCTTGAGGCCCCTTTCCTATTTCAAATGTCTTACACCAGCAATCCTAAATGGGTAGTTGGGAAGTGTGCCCCACCCACCCCACAAGTACGTATACATAAACACACATAGGCACGTTTCCAAAGCCTAAAGGCAGGTAAATATGCACATCCTAAAGCCCCTTACCACCCATTCAGCCTCATCTTCTACCACATTTTTCTTTCCTCACTTGGCTCCTATCGGTTTATTTAGCATGTCTCTTCCTCAAGGCCCTATGCTTACGCTGTCTCCACCTGGCATGGTTTCCCTTACATGGCTTCATGAATCACAACTTTATTAACATTTTGGTTCAAAAGTTACCTGATCAGTAACCACACTGTTTAAAATAGCCCTCCCTGGGGCGCCTGGGTGGCTCAGTCGGTTGACCGTCCAACCCTTGATTTTGGCTCAGGTCATGATCTCACAGGTCGTGAGATTGAGCTCACAGCGTGGAGTCTGCTTGGGATTTCTCTCTCTCCATCTCTCTCTGCACGCCGCCCCCCCTCACTCACACTCTCTCCTTCTCTCAAATAAACATTAAAAAAATATAGCTCTCCCAACACTCCCTTTTCCTCTTCCTTGCTCTATTTTCCTACCTAGAACTTATAACATTTCATCTTACGATGTATTTTACTTGTTATTTGATACTTCTGGCCTTCCCTACACAACTGATACCTAAAGGCCATAAAGCAGAATTTGCTTCTGTATTTCTGGTGCATAGGAGCAGTACCTACCACATAGCAAGCTCTCTTAAACCATTTAGTATGTTATTGGCTGAGTGAATGAATAAACGTACACATACCTACACCTATATACACCTGCATTTTGCCCCCTATACAACACCATGAAGTACCCCAAGATTCCCAGCACCGGTGCAGAGAAGTGGGGATTCTTAGTGTGGGAGTAATAATTAAACTTTCATAATACAAAGGGTGGTCTGGAATCTACCCTCCATTCCACTGTAGAAATCTTAATCCCCTCTGGGGTACATCCTCTCTGACCTGCCTGAGATTAGGTTAAATGAATTTTTTTTTCTTAGGAAACCCAGACAACATTTTCACAGTATATTTTACAAACATGGTTTCCAGTTCGCATATATTTGCATTTTGATCCAAAAAGTCCCCAAATTCCAACTACTTTATGCAAAATAAATGAGATCAAATGGGGCAATTGATGGCAAATGTATATCCTAATGAAGCCCTCCCGGAGTTCTAGTATCTTCCTAAGGGGCAGAGGAATGATCTCCACGGCTCGTCC
This sequence comes from Herpailurus yagouaroundi, assembly GCF_014898765.1. Taxonomy (NCBI): domain Eukaryota; kingdom Metazoa; phylum Chordata; class Mammalia; order Carnivora; family Felidae; genus Herpailurus; species Herpailurus yagouaroundi. The sequence continues at coordinate 18,874,771 of NW_024412402.1, read as the reverse complement.
TCCACTCTCATAGCACCATTACTCGTTTGGGGAAGTGGCTCAGAGACACCAGGCCTTGGCCTCACAGGTCATCATAAAACTTCAGTAATCACAGTGGCTTCTTCCACTCCCCGAAACCATGTTCTCTATGTTGTATATATTCCTAAGTTTTATACATTGAGAAAACAGGTATTTCTGTTTACTAAAGGCAGGTTACAGAAAGAGAACAGGAAAACACGAATCCTAGTCTGATAAGCAATACCCTCTCTCTCTGCACTCTGTTGTTGTTTTTACCCAGTGGCAAGAAGTCCTCAGTATTCTTCAAGGATGACTTGTCTGGAGCAGTCTTCTTAATAAGTTCCCTTCAAAAAGAAATCTTCTGAAATTATTTTCTCAGCATTCCAGAATCACACATCTGCTCGTTAATGGCTCACCCCCCAAAAGGGACTTAGTGTCCCTAAATTATATGCTGTCTGTGTCATGGCCTCCCAAGGTGATGCCTGATAAGAAATTAGGTCTTCATGTGCTACTGACGGGCTCCTGTGTTCTGGGGAAGCAACGCTATCGCAGTTTGTTTTTTAAATCCTCCTACCTGCACTGCAGTGGCCAGGATGTACAGCGTCCCTGCGCATCTGCCCGACTACCACCCTCATTCCACAAAAACAGAGTGTGTTTTCTCAGGAGCGATCACCTCATTTACCGGAATCAGAACTTCCAAATCACCCTAGTGATGGGCCCCTTTAAAAACTTCACTAGGTTTTCAAAGCATTTCAGCTTCAAGCCTCCCAGCAATGCCTGGACACAAGCCAGAGATGAAGCAGGCGCTTCTGAGCACAGTTGGTTTAACGAAGGAGTCAGTGTACAACATTCAAACTAGGACCAACTGCCGTGGGTGTTTATTTGAGACTTTTTCCAGAATCACACCCACAGATCTCGCCTGCCTAATCAGAATGACAGAAGTCACAGGCCGTTGCCTTGGTTGAGACTGAACTGAGGTGAAGAGAAGGAGAAAGGGGCTTGGTTCCCATCTAGGGCTCTGCTTCATCGCCACTGGCCTCAGCATGTTCTAAAGTTGCGCAGCAGGATGAATGAAGAGCCCCTTGTTGTCTGGTTTCCCCTCCTCGTCTGGCAAGATACTAGGTACAGGTCCTGTGGATCACCCGAGGGGAGAGATGGCCTCTGCTGATACACTAGTGTCTTCTCTTATAGAAGGTTTCCCGCCTCATCACGCCCTGTGTCTCTGACCATGCCACCCCCTCTGCCTGCCTAAGGGGAAACACCCATCCCTCAGGGTCCGGCTCAAACTCTCTTTTCTCTCTTAAGCCCTCCAAAAGAAACGTTGGTGTTTCTTTTCCTGTGTTTCTACTATAATTCATACAGACCTCCAAGATAGAAGCAGAATTATTTCATTTTCCTCCTTGTATCCATCTCCTTTCCCAAATGGTAAGCTTCTGGTTTTTTTAAATTATTATTATTCTTTTAGAGAGAGAGAGAGCTCATAAGTCGGGGAGAGGGGCAGAGGAAAAGAGAGAGAGAATCTCAAGCAGGCTGCATGCTAAGCACAGAGCCCAACACAGGGCTCCATCCCATGACCCTGGGATCATGACCTGAGCCGAAATCAAGAGTCAGATGCTCAACTGACTGAGCCACCCAGGCGCCTCCTAAACGGGAAGCTTCCTAAGAAGTGAATTATGCTTTCTAAGATTTGATTTCCTAATGCTCACGGAAGGGACAAGGTACCCACACTCACAAATAATCTTAAGATTGTGGCAGAAGGGCAGCCCAGTCAGGGGTAGAGGCTCATTTGGAAGAACCACAGCTTCTGGTCTCTTCAAACCTAGAAGCCATATTCCTTGGCTCCAGGAACGAGAGAAACTGAAGTTGTAGAGCTACATGGATCTTCAATCCCCAGCTAGTCTCACGTCTCCTTATGTCACCTGTAAATGAGTAAAGGAATCAACAGATGGATGAGGTCTATATTTGTAGACTACAATTATAGGGCGAGAGTGAGAGTGAGAGAGAGAGAGAGAGAGAGAACACACACGCACACGCACACACCCACACACACACACACACACCCTTGTAACCAGATCCTAAACTTAGAAAAAAACATTCTTTGTCTGCTTATAGATAAGACCTTGAGAAAGGACTGAGGTCAGTAGCAGTCAACCTTGGAGAGCACGTCAGCTAATTTACTCAACGGGTGAAGTGAGCAGTGCTTCATCTGTGGCTCCTTAACATGGTTTAGCAATATTTGAAGGACTGGGATCAATCAGTGACCAATGGTAAGGGAAAAGAGACCATGTTTGTTATAATATGAATAATAATAATTGAGGAAATTACCACCTGCCACCACACAGCACTGTTCTGGGCAGTGTGCTGAATATATAAGTCTTGCCAGTCACATGAAGATTCGACACAAGGTGTCATGTTATCATGAAGCATTTTGCCATTAAAGCATGATTATGCTTTAGAATTCATTTCAGAATGTCTAAATGTACTCCCTCTGAATAATTAAAAAAATAACTGTACACTACCCTTCTTACTCTCCTGGGCAATATGTATTTCCTTAGTCCAATATGGGCTACTTCTATGAGATAAGGTGCAAGTAAATCATTCCTAAATGAAAAAAAAAATTCATTTCAGTTTAGAGGCATCACACTCTTTTCCTCCTTTGCTGGTAGATCATGTTTTATTGATTAAGAACAATTGATGTGTCATAGGTGAGGCTTAATAATGCTGTAGATACCTGTGAGGAAGGAGCCCACACTACATCTTCAAGCACTACCTTTAAAATGATCCAAAGTAGGAAGTAAGAGAATTTTCTTTGGTTTTCTTAAAAACTTCTTTCTGATCTCTGGGAACTGAACTGAGTATAGAAGAGCCATTAAGAGAATTGGATTTTCAGCTCATTGAAACCACAGCTTTATAAAAACAAGATAAGTCTCTTATAAATCCTTAATTTTCCACTGAACAAGTGCAGTTGAAATTAGTGGACTTCTAAACCTTTACATTTATTTGCCAAAGGAAATGGAGCCAATCCACTGAGAAATCCGCCATGTTGGATTGGGCCGTGTCACATTTAAGAGGCGGTGGAAAAGCCAAAGACAACATTTGTCTGGACATACACCATCATAAGTTGTTATAGTGTACATATTTCTTTTAGGTTGCATGGCACTTAATGTATGAGGGGGAGCGATGTAAAAGAAAAGTTCATTATAAATCATTAAAAATGAATACGCTTCTCAACCAACCCCTATTAGTTAAAGTGTAGATATTGTACATGTCTTGGAGAATTTTATTATAAATTCATGCTAACCCTGTGAGTAATGATGGTTAGTCCATATCTCCTTCCTTAATAAAAAGAAACAGGAGACAGCATCCAGTACTTTCTTATTAAATGAAATATTTAAAAGACGTCATCTCATTTCTCATGGTCATGTCCTGATTATGTCAAGTCAAATTAGTTAAGTATATAAATTGCAGTAAACAAAAGTGACAGATAAATGAAATGCATGGGGACACTCCCATGAAACCATCTACGGACTCCGTACTAGGTGGCAATTTCACACACCACCATCTGGGTCTCCAAAAGGAGAAAAAGCCAATCTTCAAGTGGTATTATGTCAGTGGCAACATTGCACTTTTCTCTCTGCCATGTGTTTGATTCTTTTGTGTGTGTGTGTGCGTCTGTAGGAAAGGTCTTTGACTTGCTCGAAGATATATGGAAGAGTAAGAGAGCCCTGCAATCTTCTTCCATTTGTCTTTTTTTGCATTAATCAATCTATTCTAGCCCTACCCTGGGTTTTTTTTTTGTTTTTTGTTTTTTGTTTTTTGTTTTTTTGGTTTTTTTTTGTAAAGCTGCTTCATGAGATGTGTTAATACTAAGACCAGGTAATGAATAGTCTCAGATTTTTGTCTGTGAGTTGCCTTTCCCACACTTATTAACACCTATCAAAATTTTAGACGATTGTCAGCTGTGTAGAAGCCTAATACAGAGCTTTGGGGGAGCTTATAACATCCTAAATACTGTGTTAGGCATTAGAAGTAAAACTCTGAACAGGAGAGAGGAAGCTGCGACCTAAATAATTTGCTATCGAGTGAAAGAGAAAGGCATCTGTACATACAATTATAATACAGCATGATAAATTCCACGATAAGGGAATTCAAGGCGCTATGAGAACACCAAAGGAGGTTCCTAAATTGCTTCAGGGAACCAGAGAAGGTCCCCAGGGAAGGAACTGATAATTAAGAATTGAAGGAAAACAGGGGTGCCTGGGTGGCTCAGTCAGTTAAGCATCTGACTTCGGCTCAGAGCATGATCTCACGGTTCATGAGTTCGAACCCTGCATCAGGCTCTGTACTGACAGCTCCGAGCCTGGAGCCTGCTTCGGATCCTGTGTCTCCCTCTCTCTCTGCTCCTCCCCTGCTCATGCTCTGTCTCTCTCTGTCTCAAGAATAAGTAAACATTAAAAATATTAAAAAAAAAAAAAAAAGAATTGAAGGATAACAAGAAGTTCCCTAGGAACAGGGATAAGATATGTCTTGTGTCCATCAGGGGGAGCAGCATGTGTGAAAGCACAGAGGCAAGAGGCCGTGCAATCCTAAACAAACAAACACATAAAAATACTTTAAAAATACAAAAAAAAAAAAAAAGTAAAATATGACTGTAGCATTGGCAAGAAATTGACCCTGATGACTTTGAGGAAGGGATAAAGGTGAGGTGAGGAAAGGCCTTGGAAGCAAGGTCAAGGGTGCATGTATATTTTACCTAAAGCAGAGTGGGTGACATTATAGATTTGCATATTGGAAAAACTAGTCTGGCTATAGTGCGAAGAATGGATTTTCGAGGAGCAGACCCAGAGGCAGGGAGACAAGTTGCAGTGGTGGATGTATCCAGAACAGAAGAATACCTCAAATTTACTGAGGGCTTATTATGTATCAGACACTATTTTGACATGCATGTTAACTCCTTTTATTCTAATCACCACCCCAGGAAGTTACACTGCTATTATTCCTATTTTATGGATGAAGTTAGGACAGAGAAAGACTCAGTAATTTAACCAAGCTTATGTAGCTTACGTAGGTAGTAGAGGTTGTATCCAAAGTTTTAACCCGGAGAGTCTTAGTCTAGAGTCCACATCCTTAATAATCACTGCCCTGTAATACTTGGAACAGGGTATTGTTCCAATGAAAACAGAAGGCAGATCCTAAGGAGTGAGAAACACACCAGTTCCAGCTCAGAGCCAAGGTTCCGTGGTCAAGGCGGAACTGAGCATTTAGAATCAGGTAAGCAATTCCTACTCGAGATACTTCTCATGCTGAGGAGGTCGAGGGAAGGGTACAGGTCAAAAGGAGAGGTCATTACACAGATCAGTAGAGAAGGTCAGACCAGGTCAACAGGAGGTGGACGTTGAACACACAGCACAAAACAAAAAGAAGGGTAAAACAGGTATTCAAAAGATAAAGGAAATGTGCAGGAACCCAGAATTCTCAGGAACCAAAGGAAGAGAGCCAAGACGCAAGAGAACAGATGTGGAGTAGCAAATCATGACGGAGGAGGCTATGGGAGACAGCTTTTCGCCTCAGGCCCTCGCACTTTTTTATAGTTCTTTTGAGTGCCAAAGTCTTTGTGACTTCTGGACCTTGGCCTGCTGTGGTGGAGGACAGAAAATAAATATTTGGGGACATGTGATTGAATTGATGTCCGTCAGAAGATGGGGAGAATCAATTAACGGGAGGTTCTTCCCAAGACCATAAAGGACATGTTATAAATAGCTGCTATTAATAGATTAGTGGGTTCTCTGGATTGTGGACACTTCATAAAGATGTGTTATAGGAATAAATGAAGAAGTGGGGTACCCATTTCTTACATTATGTTATCAATGGCTAAAATAAAGGGGGTTCCATACATCTAAATTATCTCTCCTAATATTGAAAGATAACTGGCATCCTTCAAGACAAATCCCAGATTCCTGATCCCTAATTCAATATTATGATTTTTAAAATAATATTTCTTCTATATTTGGAGTGATTTGAAAGAAAGAGCATGAATATGAATATTAGACAAAGAAGACCAACCTTGGGAGCTTGTTCTACCACTGACCAGCCTCAGTTCTACCATCTGGAAACTGGGACAGTAAGACTCCAGTCCCAACTTAATTGTAGACAGAATTAACAGCACAGAAATAAATCGTTATATTTAGAGTCAATCACTTGATGTGCAAAGGTGCCAATGTAATTAACTTAGTGATGAAAGTATAGTCTTTTCATTAAAAGGTGCTGGAATGGGGGGCGCCTGGGTGGCTTAGTCAGGTAAGCATCTAGCTCTTGATCTCAGCACAGGTCATGATCTCCCGGTTCATGGGATCGAGCCCCAAGGCGGGCTCTGTGCTGACGACATGAAGCCTGCTTAAGGTTCTCTGCCCTTCCCCTGCTCATTAGCACGTGCTCTCTCTCTCAAAATAAACAAACTTTAAAAAAAAGTAAAAAAAAAAATAAAAGGAAAGAGGGACTTCAACTCTCACCTCACACCATACACAGAAATGAACTCAGCATGCTCACAGACTTAAATGTAGAAACTAAAACAATTTTTACAAGGGACTATAGCAACAGATGTTCAAGACCTTGTCTTAGACAAAGATTTTCTAGATAGGACACCACCACCACCACCAACAAAATGTGATGAATTGGGTCTCATCAAAATTAAAAACTTTCACATTTCAAAAGACACTGTTAAAAAATGTAGAAGAAATGCCACAGATTGGGGGGGGAAATATTTGCAAAGCACAAATCTGATAAAGTACTAGCATCCAGAATTTACAGGAATACTTCCAACTCAACTACTGAAAGATGAACAACCCAGTGAAAGAAACAGGCAGGGCGCCTGGGAGGCTTAGTCAGTTAAGTGGCTGACTCTCAGGTCATGATCTCAGGGTTCGTGGGATCGAGCCCCACACGGGGCTCTGCGCTGAAAGCATGGAGACTGCTTGGGATGCTCTCTCTCCTTCCCTCTCTCTGTGCCCCTCCCCTGCTCACTTGCTCTCTCTCTCAAAATAAGTAGAGAAAGAAACTTTAAAAAAGAAAAAGAAAGAAAGAAAATAGGTACTGAACATAGACGAGATTGTCCCGCAGAGGACACCGATGGCCGATAAGTACTTGAAAAGATGTTCGACGTGTTATTCATTAGGGAAATGCAAGTTAAAACCACAACACGCTACCGTATTTCACCCAGCCGAGCGGCTAAAATAAATAAGACAGACAGTCACAAATGCCGGTGAGGATGTAGAGAAATGGGAACCCTCATACAGTGTTGGTGGGAATGCCCCTTCAGAAAATAGTTTGGAAGTTTCTCAAAAGGTGGAGCATAAAAATACCAGATGACTCAGCAGTTCCCCCCTTGGGTATATGTCCAAAAGAATTGAAAACATAGGTCCACACAGGGACTGATGTGTGGATGTTCACAGATGTTCAAAGCAGCATTATTAATAATAGCCCCGACTGGGAATAACCTAAATGTTCATCAGCTGGTGAATGGATAGACGAAACGTGGTATACCCTATGTGGAACGCTATTTGGCGATGAAAAGGAAGCATCTGCTGACACGTGCTCTGGCAAGGATGCACCTCAAACGTGATGCTAAATGAAAGAAGCCAGACACAAGACACCATGTATTGTCTGGTCCCTTTGCATAAAAAAGTCACCAAAAAGCAAATTGAAATAGAAGGTGGATTAGTAGTTGCCAGGGGCTAGGGCATGTGAGTGGGTTCGGAGTAGCTGAAAATAGGCAGAAGAGATTTCTAGTGTGGGAATGAAAGTGTTCTGAGATCGATCTACTGTGATAATTGCACTCCCTGGTAGAGTTAGTAAAAACGATTGCATTTTATGTAGGAAATGGGTAAATTTCATGTCGTGTAAGATATACTTGGGTAAGTTGTTTTTAAAAATGTTCTTAATGTTTGTTTACTTTTGAGAGAGAGAGAGAGAGAGAGAGAGAGAGAGACGGAATCTGAAGCAGGCTCTGGGCTCCGAGCTATCAGCACAGAACCTGATGTGGGGCTCGAACCCACAGACTGGGGTATCATGACCCGAGCCGAAGCCAGACAGCTTAACCGAGCCACCCAGGTGCCCCTGGTAAGTTGTTTTTAAAAAGCCACCTGTAAGAAGTCAGTCAGTCAATTGCTCAGGAAATATCCATTTCCTTACTTTCTCTTTCACCCCTCAGTTTTTCACAGGGAGCGCCAAGTGAGACCCCACGCCTCCTTTTCTTTTTCACTCTCCCCTCAGAGAAAATGTCTGTTTTTCCCATTAAAAAACAAAATAGGACACCTCCCCCCCCCAAAAAAAAAACCCACAAAAAAACTAAAGATAAAGCCAAGTGATCAGTCAGTTTAAGTCTTAGAAAACTGTTTTCACTACATATTCAAGATAGAGGGCTCTGAATAAGCAAATCTGACTAACAACTCTGCTGCCTGAACAGCCTGTCTTCCCACCTTCCCTCTCGGGGCTCACGACAGCACAGATGCTCAGCACAGGGCCCAGCTGGTGGAGTCCAATGTCGCTGGCTTTGCTGAGTGCCTGGGAGAGGACGCTGGCCTCAGCATGTTAGCAATCCTGATTTGCTGGCTCTAATAGATACATTTTGCCTCCAGCAAAAAGTCTGCGAATAGTTAATAAGAATAATGAGCAGTAGCAGAGAATTAATGGCCTCTTTATTATGAGAGATGAAGTCCAGCGTTCAGTGTTCTTGAATAGGAAAATTGTTTTATAGGCAAAATTAACTGGAGAGACCTTATTTAGCCAATTTTAAGGTAATGGGTCTTGGCTTCTAAATGTCAGTAAATGCGGAAAAGAAGATTCCAGGTTAAGGTCTGAGCCACTGGTGCTTCCTCAGTTACGAAACGGAAGACGAAGCTGGTCTCCTCGGCCGCAGGTGGAAGAGTGAATACTTCCATCTTTAGCAAAAGGAGAACAGCGACAACAGTCTCTGAAGGGGCACGTGGGCTTTACCTTGGCTTTCCTTGCGGCTGGCCCACGGTTTTTGTTTTTTCCAGGGATGCTGAAACCATCAGGCCATCCAGATTGCCATCGTCAGTGGTCAGAGTATACCCACTTGGGTGAGAAGCCCAAGTGACCTCACTGTCACCATGACTCATGTTCAGCATATGTCCTGAGAATGTTGGGCCAGACACCAGCTGGCCAGGTGGGTCCCAGGCCATCAGATCTGGGACTCCTTGCTGATAACAGCTCCAAAGTCCTGGGTTTGAGGGACGTCATCAATAGGAATTCAATGGCCCAGTTAACAGGTATATGGGGTTACATTATAAGAAAGCAGGCTTCTGCCTGTCATGTAGTTATTTAAGCTGCTTTAAAAAAAAAAAAAATCCAACCAACCAAACTAACAAAAATGACCAAAAACACAATGACAGGACTCACAGCAAACGTTGTTGAAATGGTGGCGGGCAATTTCAGAGTATCAGAGTCACACTGCTAAATGCAACTGGCCAAGGATGGTACCCCTATATGTGGAAAGAAGCGTCACATGGGGCGCCTGGGTGGCTCAGTCGGTTAAGCCTCTGACTTTGGCTCAGGTCACGATCTCGCAGTTCGTGGGTTCGAGCCCCGCGTCGGGCTCCGTGCTGACAGCTCAGAGCCTGGAGCCTGCTTTGGATTCTGTGTCTCCTTCTCTCTCTCTGCCCCTCCCCTGCTCACGCTCTGTCTCTCTCTCTCTCTCTCTCTCAAAAATAAACATAAAAAAAAAAAAAAGTGTCACCAAGAAAAAAGGACCCACGATAGACCATCCTCACTCAAATTTGTCATTCCTCAGGCAGATTCACGACCATGCTACAGGACAAGTCTTGTTGAAGAACTAAGGCAAGTTTTAATAACTGCATTTACTTTAAGACTTTTTTTTTTTTTTTAAGTTTGTATCATCAACTTACTCTTTGGGCTTCTTCAAAAATAACATGATGACGTGCCAGGCATGGTGCTGAGTTTGGCGGGAAAGAAAAGACGCCTTCATAACCCTCTGAGGTCTCAGCATGTCAGGGGTAAACAAGTGGTCCACGGGGAGCTTCAAGGGAGAATATGCCAGATCTCTCTGAAATGGTTAAAGAATTAGGACTGTCAGGGTGAAGGGAATGTCACAATTTATAAAATGGATGCACAAAAGCAGCACACAGGAGGCACTAAGACCTGCTTAAAAAAAAAAAAAAATAAGGGGCACCTGGGTGGCTCAGTCAGTTAAGCCTCTCACTCTTGATTTGGGCTCAGGTCATGATCTCACGGTTCGTGAGTTCGAGTCCTGCATGGGCTCTGCACTGACAGCACAGAGCCTGCTTGGGATTCTCTCTCTCTCTCTCTCTCTCTCTCTCTCTCTCTCTCTCCCTCCCTCTACTCCTCCCCCACTTGTGTCCTCTCCCTGTCTCTCTAAATAAATAAATAAAATAAAGTCATTTAAAAAAATAGTTAAAGGCATAGGAGGAAGGAATCTTCAGGGACTCGTCCAGAGGGAGAAAGCAACACGAGCAAGCCCAAGAGACAGGAAAGCCAGAGGGTTTAGGGACCAGTCAGGGGGGTGCATGTCAACCACACACAAAGCACTGTAGAGAGCCTGTGGCAGTAGACGAAGGAGATGACCATAATATTCCTTTGGTTAAAGATCTTCGGCTGGAGCGACACGAAGAGAGGTTGCGGGGTAGTTTGGTTCATCTGGTGGCCGTGTACAGAGTGTATTTGAACGAGCAGGTTGAAATTCAGGGAGTTCATGTGGTGGGTTCCTCAAAGCTCCTGCTGGTGGCTGAATCCAAGGTATTTTGGAACGAGCCTGGAACTGAGATCAGTTTAGAAGCCACTGTGGCAAACCAAGGAGAAAGATAATAACTGGGATGTGATGCAGGTTGGTCATGGTGGACAAGAGAGAACATGAATGAACAATTTTGGAAGTGGGATACGCTTCAGGCTGATGACGGAAAGAATGTCAGTGCTATTCACAAAGACTGATCTGTGGAACAATTCGGTACCTTTCTTCCCTTAACGTTGCTCTGCTTTCCTCATATCCTTGCTGAAACGTCTCTCACCTTCTAGTTTATTCTTTTCTGAAGGAAAATTGAGAACCAGCTTCCGCCCTCAGATCCTGTTCTCCTTGCCAAAGACTAGAATATGCAAAACAAAGGAAGATTCTTTGGAACAAGAATTAGTCAAACTTGCCTGTATCCTGAGAGATAACCTTCGTTAACATTCCCAGTGCTTTAGCACGTGGCTGGAGACCCAGTAAAGTTGCATTAAACGTTTGCTGAATGAATGATTGAATGAATGGTTCTTTACAACTGAGTAAATTAAGGTAAATTAATTCCAGCAGTTCTGTCTTCTATAGAATTGAACCCAGACAGGGCAAATCACCTGGACAGTCTTCCCAGGGCAATTTTCAAGAAAGAAGAAAATGAATTGCCTTGAGCTCCATCTCACAAAGCTTGCTTCCCTCAACAAAACTTGGCAATTAACCATATATACCTCACCCTCAAGAGGCGTCCCACTGCATTCCTTGAATTGGTTTTCTTTGGGGGATGAGAAAAATGGAACAAAGCGGCAAAGAACTCTGGGATACAAACAGCATGCTGGCATCAGGCCCCAGGGTTTTCTAGAACCAAGTGGAAGATGCCACAGAGGTGACTGGCTTTGAAGAAAACTCACAGAGATAATCAATTTGATCACACAGGCAGACACTGAGGTATTTGTCAAAATGTCAGGGTTATGGATAGTGACAATATATTTGCTTTTCAATGCATTAGTCTTTTTAAAAGCCTGTATCTAATGCGACATGGGACACAGTTTTATTTTGTTTCCCCGCACCCACTGCACAGTCTTCTATTAGGAAATACTGTACGCAGGTGTTCTTTTGTGGGCGGGTTTTATACAGAGATTTCCGGCCTCATACAGATAGAAATTTATTTGCGTGTCTGCCAATGGTTTTAGGAAGGTTCGAGAAATACGTAACAGTAAGTGAGTATCAGGCCCATACCTCCTTTGTGCTAAACGTGAAATCCAGCTGAGAGGGGCCTCTTAGGGCAAATAGAAGACAGCACACTGATGAGCCCCAGATAACCTCCCTAAAGAAGGCCAAGCAGCACCCCACACTCCAGTTGATGTTAACCTAGGCAGCCTGCTACTCATAGAAAATTCCAGAAGTCCAGATTAGCCAGTGGCTCCTGGGAGATGCCTAGTTGTCCCACAGAGGAGCTTGACCCTTCCTTAGCGCAGGCGATTTATTTAATACCAAAAGACCTGAATGGTTGCTCACTTTAACTCAGAGGTTATGAGCTTAAAATGGAAAAATAATCAACTTCTACTGAAATGACACTGTATGCACATGTGACCGGAGCACTGACATGATATTTTTACATATAAGACGTAGTAAAGAGGAACAATTTATTGCTCCTCGAGTGAATTGTTGGGACAGCTAAAGAAAATAGTTGTTGTTTTTTTTTTTTTTAAATACCGTGTAGGAGAATTCTTGAAACAGAGACTGGTCCGCTGTAAAAATTGCTATGTGAAAGACATTCACAGGTACTGGGCCATTAATTATTTTTGTTTCCATAGATTTTGAGGAAGAGCTCTTGTTTTCCTCCAGGCAAGCGTGGTGCTAAGTAGCTAATGCTCTGTGCAGGCTTTCAGGTCTTCCGTGAGGTTGTTTTGTTTTGCTCTGTTTTGTTTTTGTTTGTTTTCGTTCGTTCTTTTGCTTCCCTAGCCAACAGAGAGTTCTACCCCATCTCCCTCTTCTCTGCTCACCTATAGCTGGATCTGCTTATCCTTCCTTAGAATGGCTGCCTTGTGGAAGAATTTAAGGTCTTCCCAGCTACCAACGTAAGAATATTTCAGATAGGTCATCTTGATTCCTCCCAGATGATATGGACCTGGGTTTACACCTTAGTTCCTTCTCAGCTGAAATCTTGGCCAAATACTCCAAATTTTGAGTCTCATTCTTTCACGTGTACATAATCATAGCAAGTACAACAACACATACTTAATAAGTGCCGGGTACCGTTTTAAGTGCTTTATGTGTACCAACACATTCTACCCACTTTATGACCTGGAGGTTGGCATCAGAATTCTACTGGACAGATGAAGAAACTGAGGCCCGGTGAGGTCCAAGGATCTGCCCAAAGGATGAAGTGACACAAATGGCAAAAATGACCAGAACTGACTTCCGCATCCTTCCAAATACTCCTCCACAAGCCTCAGAGCAGCATGGATATGAAGAAGGGAGCACAACGCAGTGCTTTCACAATTCTGTCACTCTGGCCTTCAGAATGTGTCACTTTGTGTCATGTTTGGCACAAAATATGCAGCTAGAGTGGAAGACTGGTCATTTAACAACCCTGCAGTGACTGTTTATTTCTTTTTTCAAGTGTATTTATTTATTTTGAGAGAGAGAGAGAGAGAGAGAGAGAGAGAGAGCGAGCACATGGGAGGAGCAGAGACAGAGGGAGAGAGAGAGAGAATCTCGCACTGTGACAGTACAGAGCCTGATGCAGGGCTCAAACTCACAAACCGTGAGATCATGACCTGGGCCCAAATCAAGAGTCTGTTGCTTAACTGATTAAGCCATCCAGGCGCCCCATGACTGCTTATTTCTTGCTCTGCGTCTAGCCTGGTGTCCCATCTGCATTGTGAAATATAGTATGTGTATTTGGCATAGCACATACGCTCTGACTTCAGAGCATCAGTCTGGGGTCCTGAAGCTGGTTGCTTGCTGGCCGAGCTCTGCCACTCCGATGATAACAAACAGAATTCTACTTATTCCTTGGGTACAGTGCAATCATTTGGCCTCAGTTTACCCATCTACATAATGGGCTTTGTAGTCACTACTTTCATCTGACTCATTGTAAAGACGCAGTAATTCACGGGATGTGAAAATAACTTGTAACTAGAAGCGCCTTTTATTTATTTTTTTAAATTTTTTTAACGTTTATTTATTTATTTATTTTTTTTTTTAAATTTTTTTTTTCAACGTTTATTTATTTTTGGGATAGAGAGAGACAGAGCATGAACGGGGGAGGGGCAGAGAGAGAGGGAGACACAGAATGGGAAACAGGCTCCAGGCTCTGAGCCATCAGCCCAGAGCCCGACGCGGGGCTCGAACTCACGGACCGCGAGATCGTGACCTGGCTGAAGTCGGACGCTTAACCGACTGCGCCACCCAGGCGCCCCAACGTTTATTTATTTTTGAGACAGAGAGAGACAGAGTATGAACAGGGGAGGGTCAGAGAGAGGGAGACACTGAATCTGAAACAGGCTCCAGGCTCCGAGCTGTCAGCACAGAGCCCGACGCGGGGCTCGAAATCACGGACCACGAGATCATGACCTGAGCTGAAGTCGGCCGCTTAACCAACTGAGCCTCCCAGGCGCCCCTAGAAGCACCTTTTAACGTGAAAGCAATTGACCTCACATTCCTAAAGCAGGGAAGAGATCTCAAATGGCACAGCAGCGCCCATCTCTGCTGGGGAAGGAAAAACGCAGCGATAAAACTCTTTCATGATTAGCAACATTGTTCTGAGCACTGACTGGCCAGCTAGAATGACCAAGGTGATTGCCATTTCTGGCCACACTTCAAGGGGCCATTTATATATCAGCTCAGTTTGCCGTCTGGCCTGAGCCCCCCGGATAAACCGTTGGAATCGAAATGCATACAGCCCAGGACAAGCTGGTGAGCCAAGATCAATCTTCTTACCAGACATGGCACAAGAATATGCAGCCAACTGAGGAAGGATACCAGATGAGATTTTGGACTCAAGTGTTCATAGCAGAAATAAGACGAAAACAGTAATTAGTTCCTCCAGAAGAGAAAGTGCAGCGATTCATACACATGATATTCACCCGTCCATCCTTCCTCCCTCCCTTCTTCTGCCATTCACTGAGCAAAATGCTAATGCAGCAAAAGCTCACTAGCTGCAAGTATTTCCAAGTGTCTTCCCATGCCAGTTTGGTCAACCCAGCTTCATTGTGATTGCCCTGTTTTTCTAGATGGCGTGCACATGGGATCGCATCTATCTCCTCGGACCCTTGGTTCTGGCCTCTCTCACCGGTCTGAATATAGTTTTGCTGGGCAGTGAGCTGACAGGGTTTACTTGAAGCCTGGGACCCATGAACAGAGCAAAGCCCCCCAGTAGTCTCCTGGTGAGTATTCTTTCTCTAGGGGGCCCGTGTCTAGAAACCATTCACAACTGACTGATCCCCGCTTTGGCCTTAAGGTAGTTATGCATATTAGAGAGGGATTGAAAGAAACCATTGTATGGGTGGGTAGCATTTTCCAAGGCACTCTGTATCACTTAGCATTGTTCTGGCTGTTGCTGTAAGTGCCATAAAAGAAACATCTACCACATGCCCAGGGTTCATGGTTTGAATTCCAAATAGTTTGCTTCCCATGCCCGACACTGCACTGTCGCTCTCTCCCCATGAGTCACTCTATTTTTCCCAGACGTCTTGGCTGCCAATCTTCCTGTGTATCTGCCATTGACTCCACATGCTGCCTGGGCTTCATGCAGTCGCCCCTGGCCCTTCTACCTACTCCTTACCTGTCCTCCTTGGATCTTGCTTCACTATTAATAACCTTCCAGGAATGGTCCCTCCTGCTTGGCCTTGACCTCCAGATGTCCTTGCCCACATGTAGTCCCTCTGGATCACATTCGGACCCACCCCACCCCCGTTCAGCTGGACTGGATAATGTAACAAGGGATTTGGGCAAAGTTTATTCATCAAGTAACAAAATTATTATGCATCCATCACACCCAAAGTACTCTCACCTAGCCTGGGATTATGGGAAGTCATAAAATTAGATCACTGGCATTTAAAAGAGTTGACCAAATTTAGCTGACAAGTAAATGTCACATCGAAAATTTCTTTCATCCCATTTTGCCTTTATAACCCATATAACATTGTATCCCTTTCCTCAATTTCCCATCTAGAATTTGAGACAAGGCGGGGCACCTGGGTGGCTCTGTCAGCGGCCGACTTCAGCTCAAGTCATGAACTTACGGTTCATGAGTTCGAGCCCTGTGTCGGGTTCTGTGCTGACAGCTCAGAAGCCTGGAGCCTGCTTCGGATTCTGTGTCTCCCTCTCTCTCTGCCGCTCTCCGACTCACACTTTTTCTCTCTCTCTCTCAAAAGTAAATAAACATTAAAAAAATGCTTTTAAAGAATTTGAGACCAGACATGAAAACACCCGAAACAATCCAGTACTAAACAACAACAAAGACCACACATAGGAGCTGTCCCAGAGGAGGGTGTGATTAATTGCTGACTGAGAGACTCAATGAAGTCTGTGAGTTCGGAAGTGGGGAGGTCACCGTGTGCTAGAAGCCTTCATGGCTGGCAAGCAGCAGGAGCAACCTTTCTAGGGGAACTGTACTAGGAGTCAAGGGTGGTCATACATCACAAAGAGGACAAAGCCCTGGCACAGGGGGATGGCTCAGCCAAAGCCCAGGAAAAGTGTCACTCCCGGTACCAATTCTGCAGTGGAAATTTAAGATATTATTTAAGACTGAAGGTAACTTGAATTGACTTGAGTCTTTGCTGTTTCCATGGGGAAAGAAAAAAAAAAAAAAAAGCAAAACAAACAGACAAAACCCTCAGAAAATCCTTTATGACTCCAGGAACTTAAATCTCCTTTTAAGCTCTTGCAGTCAGGGGCACAGAAATCATTTGTTTTGCAAATGACCCTTGCCTTGGCTTTGTGTTTGGTTGTGTTTTGCTAAATAACACTTCACAGAAGAGGAACAGCAAAGCTTGACTCCGGGAAGTGTGGACACATTGCTCTAGCCTTGCTGAACTGCAGTCAGATTGGTGTTTTGTCTATTCAGTGCTTCCTTCTTTTCTGTGACCTCATAACCCTGACCTTACTGGCTGGATGGTTCTGAAACTTAAGTCCGCCTTCGATCCAGTCTGATTGGTGATCAAGTGACTTGATCAATTGCAGGTTATACATATTCTCACCCTGAGATTTCCGAAAGAGCCACTTACCTAACAAGACCCTGGAAGAGCCAGCCCTTCCTCAAAGAGCCCCCGTGCCCTGGGGGTTCTGACACCCATCCGCTACTTGGCTTCTCGGATAAGGTCTCGTTAGGATGACTTCGAGCCTTCCGCCTACCCAAAATGGCCAGCAAGTGCAGACTGGAGGTGGAGATACTTTGAGTAGTGGAGCATGATTAATTTCTGCTCTCCTGATTTTAAAGACAGAATTTTGTATCGCTGATAGATCTGGGAGACACGCTACCTACCAGCCCACAATTTAAAAGCAATTGGTTTTAACAATATAGGCAGTACACAACGTAATGCAAATAAGACTAAGCAAAGCTGTGATAAATGTATCTTATCCAGGATAGTGCTAGCAACATGGTCTGAACTCACAAATCCCGCTGTTGGGTAACGACATAAATCCTCAGGGATGCCTTATCAGCAGCAAAGGGCAGGGGGAGCCTGCGAAGGAGGACTCTGTCTCTAAATCATGACAGAGGTAAATAAATATCTTCAGAATCGAGATGATCATCTTTTCAGAAGGTGGCCCGTGGGGACAGATTTATTCACCTTGCATTGAAAGCCACCAGAGCTAGAAGAGACTCCAATCTGCAACCGTTTGCCACAAAGGCAGGCCAAGGGTAGGGTAAGGGGATGCCTCAGATTTCTGAGACAGCACCATTTTATTTTCTTGCATTCTTTCATATAACGTTGAAACATTACAATTATAGCTTAAGGTGTTGTAATTATTATAGATTTTCGTAAACTAAAGTCATAAATCGGTGGGAAAAAGCCTTTGTCAGATCACGGGTCCCCATTTTGCGCGCGCGCGCGCGCGTGCGTGCGTGTGTGTGTGTGTGTAGGAAACTTACGGTCACCACAGCTAGAAAGCTCACGCTGTGACAAGGTCTGCCTGGGTGAAAGTGAAGAACCCTTCCTGTGGCTTTTCTGCTTTCCTGCGAGAAACAAGGGATGAAAAAGACCACTGAATTTTTATCCTACTCCCCTTTGGTTATTCTTGTTCTTGCCATAATACCCATCACGAAAAGGATGATAATAACGCTGACTTAATTTTATATTCTATTTCACGACTGACAAACTGTTTTTGTGCATGTATATCAGTATGGTACCCGTAATAGGGGGTTGGTAATCATGATCCCCATTTCACAGGCAAAGAGGGTATGGGCAGAGAATAAGAGAATTGTGCAAGTTTACAGAGCGAGTAAATAATTGAACTGAACTGGCTGATGGATCACGGCCTTCCCAAGAGATGCTCTGCCTCTGTTCATTCTCCCACGTTTTTACAGGTTCCTCAGAGTCTCCCTCTACCCGGTGACCACTGGAGAAATAACGGGGTGGCAGGGAAAAAAAGTGCAGCCGCTGTGCAAAGTTTCAAAGGCCCAAGAACCAATTTGTTGTGAATAGTCAAGATAGTTACTCGACTGATTTCTTGAAATAAAGAGATCTCAAATCCAGCCAAAGGGAAATCACACTCACCTAGATTAGGACACTGAACTTTTTGGATGCACTTCTCACAGTTGAAAATTTAGATTTAATTGTGTGTGATCACTTAATTAAGTCCGTTTCTCACTAGGCTGAAACTTCCATTAAAACCGATTTTATTTGCTTTTCTACTCGCCATTTCATCCTATGTCTAGCACAGTGTCTGGCACTCAATACGTATTAATTGAATGGTTGAATGAATGGGCTAATTAGAGGGCCAAGACCTTCAAGAAGGATTAAAAAAACCCACAACTTTCAGCGTGAAGTAAGGAATCTCATATTCAATATGGAAGGAATTATGTAGGACCGTCTGATCCATGCAACCCCCTTTTTTAATTCTGTGATTTGGAATAGAATCATTATCAGGGCGGCCTTAGCTTCAGCCACTGGTACCTTGTCATGGGAGATCCAAAAGGTCAACTCGGGTGAGGGTGAAAGGGAAGGAAAGAATGAGAGTACGAGTTGTCTAATTGAATAAAAAAAATAAAATTTGGGGCGCCTGGGTGGCGCAGTCGGTTAAGCGTCCGACTTCAGCCAGGTCACGATCTCGCGGTCTGTGGGTTCGAGCCCCACATCAGGCTCTGGGCTGATGGCTTAGAGCCTGGAGCCTGTTTCCGATTCTGTGTCTCCCTCTCTCTCTGCCCCTCCCCCGTTCATGCTCTGTCTCTCTCTGTCCCAAAAATAAGTAAACGTTGAAAAAAATAAAAAAAATGTTTTAAAAAAAATAATAATAATAAAATTTTAGCATAGCAGGGTAGCCACAGTTAAGGAGAATGTTGTTTCCCAAAATATGCGATTGGAAATAGCCATCATAATTATAGTTGCTTCTAAAAGAGATAACCCTAACTCCAGCCCTACCGTGGCCCCACCCAGCGTCTGCTATTCCTGGGGGGCTCCTTTGCTTTCAGACTGAATCCACTTACAGATAGATAGCCAGCTTTGTCGGGAAAATCTATAGCCTATAGAATCTATAGAGATAGGTAAAGTTGAGTAATTGGAGCAGAGCCAAGCCTCAATCCTGGCTTATTAACAGTGAATATAACTGAGTGGAAGCTAAGTGGCTTTGGTTTTAAGTTCACCTTGTGTCTTTGAGTCTTCTTTGTTTCTATGTCTTAACTGCAGTCTCAGAAAGGTCACTGGGAGCTCAAGTTGACTTACGCAGCCTCACAAAATGGTAAATGGCCTCTAATGAGGGTAGTGACCGCCATGCACCCAGCGTCAACTTATTTCTTGTATACTTAGAACGTTCCTGGGAGTCCCTAGATTTGTTGCTACCGCGCATCTAATTTCTCATTTACTGCTCTTAAATCAGGTAGAACTTATGCTTCAGTAAAAAATAAGTGATTTATATCTGAATTTACAATTGTCATTATACCTTTTTTGCCTTTAATGTTGAGCAACAGGTTAGGATTAGGGGTTGATTTTCTAGTCTTCTATCCACTGGTGACAAAAGAAGTGTCTTGTTAGTACTTTGTCTCCAGCTTTCTGGGTATGTTAATATTCATTAGGCAAAATAGTAGCATATTAGCTAAACATCAGATCAGATCTTTTTTTTTTTTTTCTTTTTAAATTTTTTTTTTTTCAACGTTTATTTATTTTTGGGACAGAGAGAGACAGAGCATGAACGGGGGAGGGGCAGAGAGAGAGGGAGACACAGAATCGGAAACAGGCTCCAGGCTCCGAGCCATCAGCCCAGAGCCTGACGCGGGGCTCGAACTCACGGACCGCGAGATCGGGACCTGGCTGAAGTCGGACGCTTAACCGACTGCGCCACCCAGGCGCCCCGGATCTTAAAAACCAGGTCTCCCTTGTCCCCACTGGCCTATTTTCCTTACTGTAGTTCACTGTCCTGCTGCTTTTCTCTGTGCTATACCCCCACTTCTCCCCTGCCATATGGCTCATGGTCTCAGGCCCCCATTTCAAGAACTCAAAATGCTTAGGACAGGCTGAATACATAGTAGGTGCTCCAAAGAAATGTGTCGAGTAATTCATGTAAGGGTAGAGGCAAACCCTTTAAGCCGCTCAGAGTTAGGCTCCTCCTGGGGCGTTTGCTGACATGAAAAATGTGCCACGAATTAGGATACCAGGTGCAACTTTAACTCCAGAATTTAACGGGTCAAGTAAAGGCATCATCACTAGAGTGTTCCTAATAAGTACCCCATCTGTATCCGGAACACCCAATTCTGTTTATCCAGGGCTTCCTCAAAGACAGGTTCTAAGACTTCATCAGTGTTGATAAAAACATTTGGAGATCTCTCTGAAAATCATTAAGGGATGGAATCCTACTTATACTTCTAGCTCAGCTGCGAGTCAAGTTTCTCAAATATCACCAGGAAGAATTCTCTGGCTAATTGGACTTTGCTTATTTTCAGACACCTGCCAGAATTTTTTCACACCTATAGCTCCTTAACTGCATTGTAAATTTCTGGGATTTGGGTTTCTCTTTCTTTCCAGAAGTACTCAGAAAACACCCCTTGTATCAGCCCACTCATGCTTAAAGCACCTCACTCCCCGCCATGAAAGGTGATGGACAGGGAGTGAATGAAGATTTGGAGGGAGTATTTTGAATTTGGGCCCTCTAAGAAAAGATTGTTTTTCTTCTTGTAATGAATCTCAGTAGAGCTGGAACCGGAACCCAGATCTGCTGTTCACTAAGTGATGGGAAGACATCCCTTGATTGGTGTTATTATTCCCATGTATAGGGAATAATGGTCAAAAGGCAACAGGAAGGTGTTTGTAAGCTGTTCTGGTGCAAACTGAGCTCAGCCTGTTAATCAACACAAGCATAAAGAAACCCAATTTTGCATGTTCAAGATGGTAGCTGATCTCTAGCCCTGTGGACACTGGAGCAAATTTCCTGATATCACCTGTTGGTCGCCCTTTACCTCGTTAAATGACTTGTAGATCAACGAGCATGCAGAATCAGGAGATAGTTCTGTCCTAGGGAAGGCAAATTGCAGTCCAACTTCAAAGCAACACACCTGACCTCAGACGAAAGTGTTCCAGTTTATTACTTTGCACGACTGTGTGTTTCAATTTATTACACTGATGACTTACCTTGTACTACTCTGTGTTCAATTATGTATTTCCTGCTCTCATTACAGACCTTCAAACGACTGCAAAAATATATTCATTTAATGCTTTTTCTGTTCTTTTAAAATTTTTATCACTCAGAAAGGAGGAAGAAAATGGGTTGAGCATTAGCACTGGGTATAAACTCTGATTGATTTCATGTACTTAAATTACTCTGATAATTGGAGCAAAGAAACTCTTTCACCTGAAATAACTGAATGGTAGCTAGAAAAATATATTTGGGGTCTAAACGATTCAGATATTTTGCATATACTAACACACCCAATATGTATCTCAACGTGAAGAAAGCAGCATAATGTAAAACTTTGGGGGCCAGAGAGCAAGTGCACCAGGGTGGGATTTTGGAAAAGATGGGGCAGGACTTTGAGAGACTTACAGTTCACTTGAGTGTTTCACTGGGTAAGTTGGTGATTTGGTGAACTCTTATTTGTGAGAAAAGGTTATCTATATAGTTGTTCCACATTCTTCAATTGTATGGCTATTTTTTATATTAAGAGCCAATATCACTCCAAACTAAAATAACTAATAAGGTACATACGATGCAAGATGTAGGAGTCTGTGTTCTCTCTTACTCCATAGAGAAAGAATGACAATGAAGATATTCTAGACATTGCCTTATATTAAAATAGGTTCTGTCAGTGAATTATGACTTACGGGACAAAGGGTATGGTACTTGAACCATTACTATAACTCTCTTTTCTGATGTTTGAAATTTATTTATTGAGGTCAACAATGAACTAAGGCTTAAATCCTAATACTTCTGAGAGAGGTAATCCAGCTAATTACATTCGTCCCAAGGGGCCAATGATTGATTTCAATGCCTATCCTGAGAAATAATAAAAAGGAGAAAGCAAGGGGGCAATGGGGTGCTGGGTGGGAGGCAGTATAAAGTGTCCTACAGGAAAAAAAGAAAATGGTGTCTACCAAATGGGAGACTATGTACATAGAGAAGAAAAAGTTCTTCCCAGTTGCGATTTGCACCGGGCCAGATGGCGAGTAGAAGAATCAAAGGAGCTTATCTTGTTTTTATGGTCAGAGACTGTGATAGATCCATTTGACGTTCAGATTCCTCGCTTAGCTTTTAGGTACCTAAGCATCTATGGTATGAAGAACAAGCTCATTTGGAATAGTTAAATCCTTCAGTTGCTGGAACAGTATCAAGCGAGAAAATAAAAAAGAATTAAATACCATGTAACAGTACAACTGGTCCCCAGTTGATCAAAAACACTGTCTAGTTAGTCATGTTCTTTTTCTTTCCCTAGAAATGAGGAAGTGGAGACTACTGGGGAATTTGGAGTTCTGTGTAAGCTAGGGTTTAGAGCCCCTGACTGAATCCGTAGATGGATTCCTCCTTCCTGCAACAGTGCGGTCCCTCTGCCCACAATCCCTTTCTGCTATTGCTAAGGCTGGACAATCCCTGCCCCTACCCAACATTAGACATCTTTTTCTTGGGCCGCTCCCTGGTAGTTCTAGTCTCTCCACACTTCAGGTGTAACCATTTGGCCCTTGGAGTGTTTTCAAGTTTTCTCCCCAAACCTGACCATTTTTGTCCTATTCATCAAAAAAGCACACCACTCAGCATTTTTGAGTTGGAAATAAATGATATTGTCACGATGAGAACATCACCATATTACGACTCATCAGTAGACACATCAATTCAAAGCAACAGGTTGAATATAAAAACTATTATGTGACAAACTATTTGTTTAGCTTACACAATGGCAGGCAATATATCTGTTCTCCTGACTCATTCTTCGTTACCAATTTAAATCAATTTGGAAGTAGTAAATCCTGTGGATGTTATGGTGTCTTAGTGTATCCTGAAATTCATTTGCTGCTGTCCTCTTCATTTACTGCATTCGCTTGATAAACGTGAATTCTTAAAACATTGCTAGATACTGTGCGAGGTGCTGGGAATGTGGAGATTACGAGGGGGCCTCTCAGACCACATCTTCTGCTAGTGTAGGGTTTCTGGAGCTTGTTATCACCCCCTCACCCTCCCTTCCTCTTCGCTTTTTAGAACATTGTGAGGATCAAGATTGGGATTTCTGGATTATTCAAAGTTTTCCAAGGTCATTGAAACACATACACAACATCCCTATTATCCAGGGCATTCCCATTAAGCTACTTTGCATTTCATCCGGCAGCAAACTCAATTTCTAGTTCACCCTGGGTTTAAGTAACTATTTTTGATTTAAATAATTCTCATTCTGATCCCCTTTTTTTTTCAACATCACAAAGCTATGCTCTCGCGTCACCAGCTGTGTCTCTTCTTTGCCACCTTCTTGAGGTGAAGCCCTTTCAGTGGCGTGCAAATAAGGAAACCTCCTTGAAAGGCAAAGGCACAATCTGGAGCTGCCTTTGCTGAGAAGCTCTCCTCATTATAAAGGCATTCGATAACCTATTTTGAAATATAAAACAGGCTTTTCAGGCTGCAGTTGAAAAACATGGTATTTTAAGATTTGTCTCGAACGCTTCCTTTCAAAGGCTGCTTAATGAATTCCCGAGTTTAGAGGGAGTCAGAGAAGAAGAGTATCCTCTTTGCTTTACTTTTGTTCCCTTAAGAAATTAACGCACGTTATGATTTATGGAGGCCACTCCAAAGCATGGTGTAGCACAGATTCCACACGCGAGGCACATCTTGCCGTGCTTCATTCCCGTAACTATCTTCAGGGATGGAGAGTGTACCAGCCATTCTTCCTCGAGGTACAAATGGCACAGTCAAATTAGGACAACTCAAGGAGAGTTTATTTATAAAAAGACTAACCAAAAAGGAGCAGGTGGGGTTTTAGAGAACCACAAGTAATGGTATAGGAAGCCTGGGCTAGCAGAGGCAGCAGGTGCTCCCCATGGGCCAAAAGGGACCTGGGGACAAAAAGATGGCCAGAACCAGGAAGGAGAGAGAGTCCTGGAAGCAAACTGCCTAGACAAGTGGAATGATCTGGTCTGGAAGGACACAGCTAGGGTGAAGCAACTGTTAGGGAGGAACCAGAAGAATAAGCACTTCCTTCTTCCGTCGCTAGTCGGGGTTCCCCTTTGGCAGAACTCGCCTGGAAGCCATAAGATGCAATAGTCCGTCATAGATTTCCCTATACGTCAGACTCCTGGCCCAGAGAGTGGGATGGAGAGTGGTGGAGACCCAGAGACCCTCCGGAGACCCAGAGAGGCAACTGGAGAAATCTGTCTCAAGCAGAGGGCATGTCAGCTTAAGTCATGTATATGTTCAAAACCCTGCCATGGCTTTTCACATCATTATATCATTCCCCAAAGTATCAAAAATCCTCCCTGCAGCCTATAAGGCTCAAATGCTGTGCCTCCCATCTGTGTGTCTCTGATCCCATCTCCTTCCACTCTCCCCTCGCTTCCTCTCCCCCAGCCACTCCAACCTTCTTTCCCTCCTCCAGAAAGCCAATTACCCTCCCACCATGGCCTTTCGCCCCAGCTCTTCTCTGTTGAGAAAACTCTTCTCTAAGATATCTTCCCAACTTGCTCTCTTGTTTCCTTTATATCTTTAATGGGGCAAAAAAAATCACCTACCAGTGAGCTCTTCCATAAGGAGCAGTTCTAACCATAGTCAAGCTTGACCTCTTACCCTGCTTTATTGTTCTTGACACTTCCTCTCATCTGCCTGTTTCTTTGTTTGTTGCCTTCATCCACTAGAGGAGAAGTTCCCTGAGAACAGAGATGTTTTGTTTTGGCAATTACTGTATTTCTGGAGTTGAATAGAGTCCCTGGCATATGTCGTATGCTCAATAAATATGCCTTCTACAAATCAAAAATAGATGAAGATTTTAGGTAGAGAAGATATGGTTGGGCTCCAGTCAGTGGGTAATAAGAAAACTTAAGTATCATTACTCTGGCTAAAAAAACCTGAAGACTACACGTGTGGTAGAAATTGTTAAACATAACACAAAAAGAGTGATTATTAATGTTGTTCTTGTAACTATCGTCAACACACAGAGTGAAGGGATAGACTCTACCTCAAGGTTCTTTCATTTATCTCTATCTGTAGTTAAAATCACATTTCTGCACTGATTTTTCTCAAATTTACTAAGGACGTTCCGTTAAAGAATGCTTTTGCTGCCTAAATAAACACTTCATTTATTAAAATATTCATGAGTCATATTGAGGACGTTGGATTTTGTGTTTGGTTAATTCGGGGCCGAAGAGGCTAGGTAAGTTAAATCAAAAGCACACATCAAACCCGTGATGAATATAGTATTAAAATATAAAGAAAAGGAACCATGTTTGAATAAAGAAAGCACCTAAAGGTTGAAATTAGAGGCAGATTTGCTTTAAAAAAAATTCACATGGGAGTTGATCCCACTGGAATGACTGGAAGATTTGTATTGTCTTGTGAACTCTATTCATCCAGAAGACTCTTTCCCTCTGATCCACCCAACCAAAAGGTGGCAGACTACCACACAACATTCTATCTGCCCTAACACTGAGAATAAAGCACTCTTAAGTTTATATTGTTCACATTTTCTCGGACAACCGAAGACATTTTATACATTCAGTGACAAGTTTGAAACTGAAGCCAAGATTTAGCTTATGACAAGATAAGAATCCATTTTGTGTTTTTGTATAATTAATATCACCCAGAACTTTTGGTCGCCCATGTCCTTGCCCTGTCTTTTTTTCATAAATATTTTTTTACATTTATTTATTTATTTATTTATTTATTTATTTATTCATTCATTCATTCATTCATTTATTTTTTGAGAGACAGAGAGAGACAGAGCATGAGCAGGGGAGGGGCAGAGAGGGGAGATACAGAATCTGAAGCAGGCTCCAAGCTCTGAGCTGACAGCACAGAGCCCGATGCGGGGCTCGAACCCACAAACCGTGAGATCGTGACCTGAGCCGAAGTCAGATGCTCAACCGACTGAGCCACCCAGGTGCCCCTGGGATTTTGCCCTCAGTCTTAAAGGAAGTCAGGATCTGAATGGACCAAATGCAAACAAAAACGAAAACATAAACAAGAAAACGTCTGAACAGTGAGAACCCTGGGTCCCATTTAAGCATCCCAAGTATGATTTTTTACCACTTCTATGGATGAATACTTTGAAGCCTAGTGCAGTTACATGACTTGCCCACAATTAATACTTCTGGTGTTTGATAGGGCCATGAGATTTTTTAACTCGCATCTGTCTACCTCTAAAAGTCATTTCCTTGGGCCATGCGGCATTTTCATTTCCAGACTTAGGGAGCGTAAAGGACATTTTATTGCTATGGTATAAGCCAAGTTCGAGTCCAAGCTCTACCAGCTCAGGCATCTAAAGCAATTTGAAAGAATCAGAGTTAACTCAATTGAATTTAAAACCAATTTGTTTCCATTCTCTTGGGGAAGAAAGGTGTCGGCTATTACCGTTGCTACCATCAGACTTTATCACTTTCAAAGGGCCACAACTTGCCCTATCTTCACTGAATTCCTGAATCCTTAGATTTTTATTCTGAGTCCCAAATGGGGGCTCAAGGTTTTGCTCTGAAAACACATGGGTATGAATTTTCTCTTTATATGGAAAACTTAGGTTAGGTTGACCTTTCTGAAGTGAGATTATAGAAGGAGGATATTTATTACTGAACATCTCACTCTACTAAATAAATTTAATAATTACTCATACTTCAAAAGCATTTTTGAGCATTTGGGGCTAGGGGTCAACTTTAACTTGTGAGCGTCACATTTCCTTCTCCAGCACTAAAAATATGATTTACCTTTATCAA
Organism: Herpailurus yagouaroundi; assembly: GCF_014898765.1. Classification (NCBI taxonomy): domain Eukaryota; kingdom Metazoa; phylum Chordata; class Mammalia; order Carnivora; family Felidae; genus Herpailurus; species Herpailurus yagouaroundi. The sequence goes on along the minus strand of NW_024412402.1, from coordinate 18,847,459 downwards.
AAGAAGCCAATATGTTTGTTTTTCAGGAACATACTAAGTTTAATAAGTATTTATTAGTGCCAAATACTATGTGCTCACTGGAGTGCAGCAGGAAGATTATGATATAATCTGTGACCTTTAGGGAATTTTAATTTCATTTTGGAGCCAGGAAATGCGCACACATAATGATAAATTTCTATGAAAAAAAAAAATCTGTTTGGATGCCCAAATAGCGCATGGCAAATTAAGCTCTTTCAAAGTGCAGAAGGAGACCTGTGGGCAAGAGATAGCTGGGAACACCTGGCAGAAATTTGGCTAGACGATAAAAGAGAGGTAGAGTTTGGTTTTGTGGGGGTGTTGGGGGTGGGGAGGCTCAGCAATGTCTCAGAGGCATCCCTGGCTCTCCATTCTTACTACCGTGACTTTACTATGGGCTTTTCTTATCTGTCACCTACACCCTTGCTACTCCACGCTTGAGCACTTGTTAGAGATGCAAAATACTGGGTCGTACCCGGACCTAAATCAGAAACTGCATTTTAACAACATCCCCAGGTAATCTAAACACACATTAAAGTTTGAGGAGTACTGATCTCAAGTCTACAATTGCCTCTCCAAGATCTATCTGTGTCCCGGCTAATCCACTCTCCACAAAGTCAGTAGAACAATTGTTCTGAAAGGCACGTCTGGGCCAGTCATGGCTCCAATTCTAACCTCTGCAAGGGCTCTCTCATTTACAGCGTGAAGTCCAAACCCCATGGCATGGTGCAGCTCGTTATGGTCACCCTATCTTTCTAGGCTCCCCTATATCTCTCCAATTATCTACCACCCACTTCCTTTCTTCTCCCAGACCCTTGTCAAGTCCTCAAGTATGTTTACGTATTCACACTTTTTCTTGCTGTTAGCCCAGTCATTTCATCCAATTGGGAAAACCTTCATTCTCTTTTTAGCATTCCAGATTCCTATTGATCTCCCAAGGTCCTGGTCCAACAACAGCCCCTCTCTCTGCTCTGAGATTTCTTCACCCTGAACTGATGGTTCCCACCTCCTCTGGTCCCAAGACCATTTCTTCATAACGCAGTTGTTCCATTTACGTCAAGGCTTTGTCCCTGGTGGGTCAGAAGTTTAAACATGATGGATGATTTTAGCTTAGACAGCTGGACAGCTAGCAGGTGTCATTACGCATTAGTTTCTTGGTTGCATTCTAGCATGACAGCTGGGTCTGCATAAGCAAAGCAAGTTTGAATTTTAAAGCAATTACCTGTGATAGTTTGGCCCTTCCCCCCCCCCCCCCGCCTCCTCCCCAGCATGATAAAATTGAAGTTATAAGACTTCCTATCTCTGTCACTTCCCAGTTGCACTATCTTGGATAATTAACCTGAGTACGTTTCCTCATTTAAAAACTATGAATAATAATTAGAGCTGCTTCCTAAGATAATTGTGAGAATTGAAAGGGATAACTGACGTGAAAGCATTTGTATAACTAGAAAGTACTGCCTACATAATACTCAGTATTTTACATGTGTTTATTCCCTTGCTATACTTTGAGTACTTATTATCTTCCGAAAATTATACTAGATATCAAAGTCATCAAGATTTTTCAGATAGGGTAACAAAGAATGTCAGAGGCAGCAGACACAAAGAAAAGCTAGGAGAGAATGAATATGTTGCTACTCCAAGCACTACGCAAACTACTGAAGCATAAGAAATTTTGGAAGACTGCACAGAGGAGTTGACATTTAAAAAAAAAAAATACGAGGATAAAATTATAAAAGTCCTAAACTAGAAAGATGTGTCATTATTGGCTCTCTTACTTTGACCGGACAGATACAGCTGCAAACTTTATACAATTCTAGACCCTTCAAGTTTGTAGATCTTCAAGTGGCAGAAGGAACTTTTCTTCCTCTTACCCAGACACTGACGTAGCCCCTCCTGACTGTTCCCCCTTCCCTCCCTGCTGCATGCGGGTACCTCCCTTCACTCCTGCCCACTCCATGTTTAGCACACACTATTTTGTAGCTATGCTTTATCTGGTTCTGATCCCAAGTCCGTGCCAACATTTCCTCTGCCTGTAATGGGGTTTCATCATTGACGATTTCAATGTCACTGTCACACCAAGTCACTAAGTTCTTACATTCTCCCAGACGCCAGGGGTCTCCACATTTCTTGGCTGCATCCCCCAGCAAGTCACTTAGCCAAAGCATTCCTTCTTCAATTGTATATTTTCTGTCCCTGCTGGCGCTGAGCTGCAAACCAGGAAGAGTGGTATCTTGGTTGTTCTCTCACATGAGTTCCTCCATTTCTCCCGCTGAGACCTTGGACAGCACATCAGCCCACCCCACTTCAACACCTTCGCCACCAACTTTCCTCATCAGTAACACAAAGGTGTTTGACTACAGGATTAGACCAGATGACGTGCCACTTTGGAACAGTCTGTGGTTCTTTCCATGAGAGAACTCTCACCTCATCTTTATAAGGCTTCCTCTGGTGCAAAACGGAGCACATTGAGAATCAAAATTCATGTGCACCCCGGCCCCGCCTCTGTCCTAATACTCTGAGAGAATAATGCAGTCTATTTTGCAGACCCTGTCACTGTTCTACCACATAACATCCTATTATTCTTCCGAAATGGAAGATTAAGTTTCCCAGCGCGTCTGACTGAAGGCCCCATATCACCAAATACATAACCATTTGCCTGCAATTCCCCTGGGGAAGGTTATTAACAACAACTTAGTCCCTGACAAATGACTCTGTTTCTAAGGTAGTGGTTTATATCAAGGTTCCTAAATACACATCATTTAAATTTACCCAGACAGCCATGTGTCAAATAAACAGCAATTGATTATTAAAAACACACTCATTCTTGGGCAAGTGACTGCTCGGCAACTCTGGATGTGCTGAACTGTTGATTTGCCTACGATGTACAAGTGCGTTTACTAATCGACACCCACTTCCCATGACATTAGTCCAGATTGCTTACACTGAGAGACCCGTTGGTTGCCACCTGCAATCTGGAAACATACCTTGGTGACACAGGGTCAGTGCTTCCAAAGCCTCATAAAATGAGAATGTCAGGGTCAGAAAGAACATGAAGGCCTCCTGGGAAAAGTCCGAATTCAGTGATCAAATGCCTTCGACCAGCATCCTTGCAAAAGTAGTTATGTGGCTGCTTGTGTATATCTAACCAGGGGATAGCAACCACATCAGGAGGGGGGCAGTTCTCAAGTCTTTCTTTAAAAGGTGTTTTCCTGGGTGGCTCCGTCGCACAAGGATAGCTCTTTGGACTTCTAGAAAGTGTTTCCCTGGGGGGTGCCTTTGTGGCTCAGTTGGTTGGCTGTCTGACTCTTGATTTCAGCTCAGGTCATGATCCCAGGGTTGTGGGATTGAGTCCCCCTGTGCTGCTTTAGATGATGTAACAGTACAGGCACTGAGGGTAGAGCCTGTTTGGGATTCTCTCTCCCTCTCCCTCTGCACCTCTCCCTGGCTTGCACATGTTCTCTCTCTCTAAAATTCAAAAACAAAAAACAAAGAACAACAACAACAACAACAACAACAAAAACACATTTTCCTGGAAGCTTCCCACCCTTGTTTCTGGTCCTTTCTCCATTCAGAATAAGAAACACTTTGTGATAATTAATTTTATGGGTCAACTTGACTGGCTCAGAGTGCCCAGATCCAACATTATTTCTGGATGTGTCTGTAAGGGTGTGTCTGGATGAGATTAACATTTTAATCTTCTTTCCAGCCTGGGTGGACAACATCCAGTCCATTGAGGACCTGAATAAGACAAAAGGCCAAGGAAGGAGGGATTTGCTCCCCTCCCCCCCCCTTTTTTTTTTTTGGCTCACTAGTGAACTAAGATATTTCTGAGGTTATATCAGAGATATATCTCTGATATATATATTTCTGAGATATAACTGAGGTTAACACCATCTGCTACCCTGGTCTCAGGCTTTTGGACTCAGAATGAATTATATCACTGGCTTTCCTGGGTCTCTTTCTTGTAAGTGGTAGATGGTTGGACTTCCCAGCTTCCATAAGCATATTTGTTGTATATCTTGTTATTCCTTTTATTCCTTATAATTCCTTCTATTCCTCAATAATTGTAATCCATTTCCTTGACAAACATCTATATCTATATCTATATCTATATCATCTGTATCTATATCCAATCTATCTATATCTATCTGTATCTATCTATCTATGTATCTATGTTTATATCCATATATAAATTCTACTGATTCTGTTTCTCTGGAAAATTCTGTCTAATACATACCTCTAACTGAAAAGGAAAGAAGGCAAAGGAGAAAGAGAAGAGTTTGTCTATTGATGGAGCATTACCATGGTTTTTCACATTATATATATTATCTTAATTTGTGAATCCCTATAACAGTAGAGTTAAAAACTTGTCATTTCAAATCACACAGACCTAGGTTTAAATTCTGGCTCTCTACCATAATAATTTCTGACCCTTGGCAAGTTGTTTACTTCCACATGACTCAGTTTTACTACCTGTGAAATGGATTATATTTATCTCACTAGATCATTGCAAAGTCTACCTGACATGATGCATAGTGCTCAGTGCAAATCACATGGTCAATACATGGTTATATTAGTAAAACCAGCAGCAACACTGAACTGTACAATAAAGCATAAAAAAGTTACAGTTCTGTTTTGTGAAGGGAGTTATGATACTTAATCAGAACCCTCTCTTCTCTGGGCTTACCACCCCAGTCAACCTCAGCTCAATCTTGCATGTGGAACATCCCTTTTCCTTCACTTCCCTGGCCATGTCCTTTGGAATAGGTACAGTCATAGAGCAGTGAACACAATGGACATAGTTCGCTTGAAAGGGATTAACAAGCATGAATGAAGTGGGTATACCAGACAAAAGAGTTACAAGCTCCATCTACCTGTACTGTTACATCATCTAAAGTTCAGTAAGGACCCTGTAACATCAGCAGATTCAGAGTAGATAACAAAGGAAAAGCTTTGAATACATGTGTGAGCGAAGGAATCGATGAACCAGTTGATGAACCAGCGGGTAGCCAAGCTAAGGAAGACAGATGAGAAGCACATGAGAAAGAAACAAAAAAGCCTCAGTGGAGAAGGGGAAGGTAGACTGTCTGTTTTTTCACTTTCCCGGGAAAGGAAGGAGCTCTGTCACCTGATAGTCTAGATACCTAGGCTCAAAGTCAGGAATTTTAGAGGCTTACTTTGTTCCTCATGCTGGGGCTTCTCCATCTAATGTGAGAAAGTGAACTGTCTTCCGATTTCCATTATTTGACTCCTACTTTCCATTTCATCAAATCCCACTCATATTTTTCTGCATTCTCCTCCTTTATCCACAGAATGAATAAAGCATTCCATTACTGGGGCTTTCCATGAGCCCCTGCTCTCACCACCTTCTACTTGAAAGGTGGTCTTCTAACTAAAAGGTAGAATGGCATATGGCCTCCGTGTGACTATCACTTTGACCATGCTTCGAAGCTAGTGTCATTGATTTCCAGCTTTTTTTCCCTCTCTCTCTCTGAAGTCAGACACCGTTTTGAAGAACCAAGGAGAAAATTTTCAAGATTTTTTCTAATGTTTATTTTTGAGAGAGCGAGAGACAGAGCTTGAGCAGGGGAGGGACAGAGAGAGAGGGAGACACAGAATCTGAAGCAGGTCCCAGGCTCCAAGCTGTCAGCACAGAGCTCTGCACAGGACTCGAACTCAAACTGCGGAGATCATGACCTGAGCTGAAGTCGGACGCTTAACTGACTGAGCCACCCAGGGCGCCTCCCGAGGAGAAAATTTTAAATGATTTCACTTTTATGTGAAAAATTGATAGATGTCAGTATGATTTTCTCGGTTATAGCATTTTCTCTGGCAACCCTCTCCTCTCTGCTCCCTTCCCCAATTAGCACTGGGTGTTCACTCTGTAGATCTTTTGCGAAAGTTCTGTACCACAGGGAAGCCCTCCCTGAGGCTGGGTGACAGGAAGAGGTGCTGGAAGAATCAGCCTCTGTTGTTGCTCTCTGTGGTGGGAGCTGATTCATTCCATGATTGTAAATGGATCATTATAAACTCAGCATAATGAAGCAGTAATTACCTAAGAGGTGATGGATTTGGGGAGATTTTCTTGGCTAAATGATTTGCAATGTATAGTATTGCAGCAATTAAGCTAAAGTGATCACAGAAATGTTGCACTTGGCTGGTGCAGGATTTCTCTCTCCTTCCCTGCCTCCCTCCCTCCTTCCTTCCTTTTCTCCTTCCTCTTCCCTCCCTTCCTCACGTTCTTCCTCCCTTCTTCCTTTTCTCCCTTCCTCCCTCCCTCGCTTTCCTTTTCATGGTTCCATTGGGTGTTTCACTGGAGATTTAAACTGTTTGATATTTTGAATTCTTTGGTAAGGATTTTGAAACCTGGGTATTGTCCTTAGAACTGGATAAAACACACACAGGCCCACATATCTCACAAATGCACGTAGCTTTCAAGGTTTGCACTTTCTAAAAGAAGCTTTGTAGCATTGCGTCCTCCTTTATACTTTTGGAATATTAACGAGAGCACATTCGATGGTTTTCGTTAGGTAGAGGAGGCAAGGGTTTACAGCTGTCAGGAGCCTCTGTGGGTCACACTACAGCCTACATACTCTCTGCTCAGCCCCGATCTATAAAATGCAGCTCATTGTTCAAGACCAGAGACAGAGCAATTAGAACAGATCCTTTGGTCCAGAAACCACCGCTTGGATTTAATCTGTTATTGGAAGTGTGGAAAGCTCTAATAACTGTACAACAGCTCTAGTAACTGGGGGCACCTGGGTGGCTCAGTCGGTTAAGGGTCTGACTTCCACTCAGGTCATGATCTCACGGTTCGTGAGTTCGAGCCCCACGTCGGGCTCCGTGCTGCGGGCTCGGAGCCTGGAGCCTGCTTCGGATTCTGTGCCTCTCTCTCTCCCTGTCCCTCCCCTGCTTGTGCTCCATCTCTCTCTTTCAAAAATAAATAAACATTAGCTCTGTCAGGCGGCATAGGGCACCAGGGAGTGGTTTGGAGCATGCATTTGATTCCCTATGCCAAATGCCTTCTTCCAAACATCTTATTCTAGCAAGAAACTTGTTATCCCACTGAGAGAAGCGGAGGCAAGAGATGTGGTAAGAGAAGCAAAGCCAGAAGTCGGAAAGCTTGATTCTCAGCACAGCTGTGTTCTACACTCCTGGTTGCATTTCCTCCCATTGAATTCATTCCTTTCCTACCACTCTTCTGTCTTCAGTCTGAGCTTCAACCAGATTTCCCCCTTGTCTCGCATCTATTCCAAGATGCCATAGCCTCCTCGTGCATTTGCCGAAAACTTTTCCTCCAGTTACTCCTAAATCTGACTTCAAGGTCATTTTGACTTTCACACCAATCCAGTCACGCCAACCTCCCCTGGACAGAACACCTACTTCATGATGGGTGGGTAGGTAGGTAGATAGATAAACGGGTCAGGATTATAGTAAATTCCATGTAGGAGCACATAGGCATGTAATCCAGTACACTTTTGATTGCGAGTGAGAGGAACCAAACGTCAAGCAGCTTAGGTCCAAAGACATGATTGGCTTTCTTAACCCTGAGGTGGGGGAGGGGGCAGTCAGAGATGGGGTCTAGATAAACTGTATGGAGGGACCCAAACATTGAAGGGAATTTCTCTATCTCTATTCCTCTCTCTTCTCATCAATCTCATCCTTTCGTGTCCACAGTCAACGCGCACACACACACACACACACACACACTTACGGTTGAGAAGCACACTTTTTTGACCAGATATTCAAAAATACTAGGGAATGTCTGTGACTGGTGAGGTATCTATCAGATATCAGACCAATTATATAAATCTAAAAGGATCACTGAGCCAGGCCTATGTTCCTAGAAAGGGGGAGGGGCAGGGAGCAATTTTTGAGATACCTGTATATTAGCATTGTCTGCCCAGCTACTCCCTTAGAAACAGTTCCCCAGGGGCACCTGGGTGACTAAGTCAATTAAGCCTCCAACTCTTGATTCTGCCTCAGGTCACAGATCTCACAGTTCGTGGGTTCGAGCCCCGTGATGGGTTTTGTGCTGATAGCGTGGAGTCTGGTTGAGATTCTCTCTCTTTCTCTCCCTCTCTCTCTGTTCCACCCCTACTTCCTCTCCCCCCACCCCTCTCTCTCAAAACAAATACATAAACTTTAGGAAAAAAAAGAAATAATCTCCCAAAAGGCAGACTCCAATTTCTCCATATTTTTTTTTTCAACGTTTATTTATTTTTGGGACAGACAGAGACGGAGCATGAACGGGGGAGGGGCAGAGAGAGAGGAAGACACAGAATCGGAAACAGGCTCCAGGCTCTGAGCCATCAGCCCAGAGCCTGACGCGGGGCTCGAACTCACGGACCGCGAGATCGTGACCTGGCTGAAGTCGGACGCTTAACCGACTGCGCCACCCAGGCGCCCCCAATTTCTCTATATTTTGAAAAGACTCTGGTTTCCACTATCTTATCCTGTACTGGGGAACTAATGCACAACAGCTTATGCCGCTGTGTTTTCCTGTAGTGGGATGTCAACCATAGAGAAGCATAACCTCTGTGGCTCTGTCTCCTCCGTGTAGATTCTTGAACGCTGCTTGATGGTAAACACGATGTCACATTCTGTCCGCTCTGGGAAAACAGCTATTTTGGTATGTGATGTTAGCTTGAAATGTGCAAAAGGAAAGAAACAGCTAAAGGTGTTGAACAATAGAACACCGAGCTGAAAGTGGGACTCAGGGACCAAGAAAAGAAGACAAGTTAATTGATGGACAAGGAAATCCTGCAGGTAGTTGTACCTGAGGGCTTGGCTAGCTGCACAAGGTAGAGAATATTGAGCACCAGTCACAGCTGCCCTAGATCAATGTCTAATTGAGGGTCTTAAGGAAGCTCCATATTGAGCAGAGTTGGAGGGGGTGGCTTTCCTAGAAAGGGAGCTCTATGTTTGGGACACACTGGACTTCAGCAATTCCAGAGGGACACTGAGGAATTACAACCATTGTGTATCTTATGAGACAAGTTCATACGAACAGGATTGAAAGTCAGTTGACCTGAGGTTAAGTTCTGGCTCTGCCATTAGTACCCTAAAGAACAAATCTGTTGTCCTAGGAACCTATCTATTGTGTCAAGAACTGTAAAATAAGGATACTAATATACCCACGCTGTCTACCTCACAGGATTGCTGTGCCTTTTCTAGGGAAAAAAAAAAAAAAAGACTTCTCACCAAAGCTGGTCACATCTTGATATTGTATCTACCCTGTGCCTGTCACTAAACCTCATGTCCAAAAAAAAAAGGGGGGGGGGGTTGAAGAGGTGCATCAAAATTGGGGGGGGGGCTACGGTCCCCAAAGAGAAACCAACAAGCCCCCACAGGCATCAGCATAAATTATTTTAAAGCTACAGTCAGCATATGAAAAGTGAAAACAAAACCTTGGGCCACTAGCCATTCCAGAAACATCCTCCCATGACATACCGCTTTGGCGATACTGCATTACTTGGGCTCTACCTGTCTCCTTCCATATACCCTTATAGAGATCACTGCATGGCATGGCCATGCAAAGTGATTTCCCTGCATGCTGTACACAGCTCATAAAATACTCTGGGATTCTGCTAGAGGCGAGGCACTAAAAAAAGATATTAGTACTCCACATAAATTTAGAAAAATCTCCTTGACAAGGGTAACAGTATTTGATCCATTTTCCATTTCTTGGCAGCCTCAACACCCCAGGGTTTTCAGTTTTCCCATTATACACCATAGTAGACAGGCCAGCTCACACATGAGGGGAAGCATTGGAGGCCTGCCTCCTGCACAGAACGAGGAGTGCTATCACTACTGCACGGAGAAAGACTGCAGTTTGAGCAAAGCTCATTACCTCTTAGTAGGCATTACCTCTTAGTACCTCATTAACAGAAGTGTCAGTGCTCAGGGTTAGAAATAGTCCCCTCTGATGTCTTTTAATGGAATAAAGCTTCACCAGAGCAATAACGGAAAACAAATTGTAAGGGACTCTGAGACAATTGAGTGGTTGCAGCCTGCATCTGCACTTTTCATGGAGAGCTCATGGTTTGATTGGATTCGGTAAATATCAGAAAATAATGCCGAAGATAGGCTCCTCCTGGCTGTTGGGATTGACAGCTGTCCAATACAGTGACAGATCTGGCTGTCTTTCAGGAGAAACATGATTCATAGACCTCATTACAGGCAGATGGATGGTGCATACAGACTGGAGTTGAGTCTCTGGGCATTCATTCTTTGAAATGCCAATGGGGAGTAGACACTTGTATAAACGGCTAGGTCAATCCTTTTACCTACTCTATCCAATTACGTCTTTTCTACCTATGGAACTCCTGTCTAACTAACAGCTGGGCCTCCATGTTCAACCAACTTGGGCTGCTGTTTATATAGAGAGGTTTCACATCAGTGGTTGTATTTATTGCATGTCGGCCTCCTTATTTGTGCTATTTATCTCTCAACTCACTATATCTGCCTATCGATTTGTGTGTGGTTGTTCTCAGCCTGCTGCAATGAGTCAGAATTTAGAAATGACATACAATTAGATTTCTCTTGCCCAGAAGGATTCCTGGATGTCCCGTGTTCTCATTCAATTTGAATTATTCTCTTTCCCTCTAGGCCAGGCATCTGATCAAGTGCTCAAGGAGGTTTATCATAGACCATAGATCAAAGCTCAGCTTAAGGAGGAGGAGTGTCAAAGAACAGAAGACAACACGTATGGCCACAGTTTCTGGTTTGGAAAGTTTGCGCCTGACGTTTGACTAATTAAAGAATATTTTTAATTTAAAGGGCAAATGTGCAAATCATCTTTGTTTTAAAATCTCTGGTTTTTTTTTTTTTTGTTTTGTTTTGTTTTTGGTCCTGCCGGCTGCTGGGTGTTAGGAGTAGACTGCTTCCCAATCTCTCTGGGAGGAATTGCCTCCTGGGGTGATCGTCAAGCAACCTCAGGGGATTGGAGCTATCCACTAAGTTCCCAGATCTGTCCATCTCCAGCAGAAATCTGACATTAAAATGAGGAAGCAAAAAAATTCTGTAAGGCAAGATGGTGAATCTCTGCTTTGGCATTCTCTGGTAGGATGTTTCTGAACAGTCATGTTAAAATCTTGAAAAGACCTATATTGTTTTTTTAAAAACATGCTAAGAATTTGACTTCGTGGCATTCCAATGGATGTACCTCTAGGAACACACGGAAAGCATACATTGTTACAGTTCAGTAATGGTTAAAAATAAGTCAATTAGATTTCATTTCAAATTTCTTAAAAGCTTAGTGGTTCCCTTAATTGAAATCAGGGTCAGTCTTATTTCTGACCCGAACATATTTTCTGTGGCTCTTCTGGGAAGATTTCCAACCAGACTGTCCCTTTTTTTAAACAAACTACTTTGCAGTAATATCATAAATATTCTTTACTTTTATTATTAGTAGTATATATAACAATAATATACACACTTAGTGCCTTTTTATTCCTCATAGCCTCCTCTTATATTTTATCTCAGTTTACTCTGCTAAGACTCAAGGAGATAGAGAATCCATGGTTACTTAATTTTCAGAGAAAAGGAAACTCAGTGCAAAGCTATTACAACAAACCAAAGCAATGACAACCAACTAGTTAATGCCAGATATGAGACTTGAACCCTCATGTCTTTGCTCCCAATACACATTTCTTTTTTCATTGCAGCAGAAGGACCCATAACATAGTGGCTTGGGGAGAGAGGGCGAGTATCTCAACGCCATGAAAGTATACGTACAATTATGTGTATATGCATAATGCATTTTATTTTCCCCACGGGGAGAGGAAAAGCACCAATGAACTAGATAATGTTGCTACTCTTTTTCCAGTCATCAGGGAAAAATTCATTCCCAGTGACAGAAAGACTGGTTACCAGAAAGTAGCTGTCAGTCCTTATTCAGGTCACATGCAACTAACTCTCTCCAATAAAGAGACAAATGGAGTCGATTTTTCAGAAGACTGAGATCAAAACTAGGAGAGTGTGTATATGTAAATATTTATTTAATAAATATTTTGGAGCAAACAGGGTGCCTGGGTGGCTCAGTCGGTTGAGTGTTTGACTTCAGCTCAGATCATGATCTCATGGTCTGTGGGTTCAAGCCCCGCATCAGGCTCTGTGCGGACAGCTCAGAGCCTGGAACCTACTTCAGATTCTGTGTTTACCTCTCTCCCCCCCCACCCCCGCTCATTCTGTCTCTCAAAGAAATAAATAAACGTCAAAAAGAATAATAAATATTTTGCAGCAGTTACTTGGAGCCCAAAACATTATGGGACCTCACAAGTAAACGACAGAAACAACAACAACCAAACCAAACAGAAAGAAGAAAGATAGACCCGACCTATGAGGCATTTTCAATGGAAACACATAACAAGGAAATCAGAAAGAATTAAAGAGTTAACCACTTTTGCACTTGTATTTCTTTAGCTATAAAATAGAAATAAGACAAGAAGCAAGGGAAAACTAATCGTTTCCAAATAATATGCAGCTGGTCAATCATATCTATGCAGAGTTTCTCAGTAGGTTGGGGCAATCTGTAGATGTTTCCTGCAGAAGTCCCTCTTGATCCTCATTCCAGTCACCACAACACACTCAGATGCAATTGTACCCTTCCTTGGGGTCTGATTATAGGGGTCACCATAAAAGAAATCCAGATTCCTGACATCGTACTTGAATCTCCCAACTGTTATTACTGGCTTTCTTTTCTCTCGCCTTTTTGTGTTATAATTTCCTTGTTAGTTGGAATCATACATTGTACATGGCAGGTGAACAAAAAAACTTTGTTGAATGAATGAATGAATGAATGAATCTCTGTGCCCTCAATGTCTATTATAGGTCTTCACTGTATGTTGGTGCCTGAATGAACATGCCAGATCTTGAAGGCAAAAATGAACATGCACTCTAGGGGAGTGAAAATCATCTACAAAGAAAGGAAGGGACAGCCACACAGGAGAAACAAGAAAATGTCAATTTCCCTGCATCTGAATATCTATATTTCTTCTCTTTTTGCATGGGCCATGTGATTTCTCAGAAACATAGTTGATGGTATCCAAAATGCTATACTGGGCAAGTAAGGGAGAATGACTAAACTCCTATAGCTATCATCTAAATCTGTAGTTAGCCTCCAATTAAATTGCTAGTAAAATGATATTTCCATGACTTTGGCTATTGTGAATTTCAGAAGAGAAGCAATTTTCTGGACCATTCAAGAAATAAACCTGCAAATTAACTGGGGGGGGGGGGAGGGAAGACTGGATTCTAGGACATCTAATAGTCTAACTACATGAGTTATCTTGGTAGTATTTCAGCATCTTGCATTATTGTATCTGTACAGATGCTGTTCAAGTCATTATTTGGAATTATCAAAGCCTGTCACTGCTCAGCTTCTGAAACCGCATCACAGCCTATCAAGGCTTACTCCTATAAGCAAATGCTTCAAAATGACTCTTGAGATTCCAGATTCCAAAACAGCCAAGTCCTTAAAGTGAGAGAATAAAGTCATTTTTTTCTTTTTCTTTTTTAAAGAAAGTTAATAATGAGGCTTCTCTCTCCAGGATCAACTCTAATTCTGTAGCCAGTAGTCAGTTTAAGCAGGTATTTTCACCCATCTTATAATAATTTTAGATCCAATTGGAATAAAAAACTGTTTGATGTGACAGAGCTTTATCTATTAGATGGGAAGTCTAAGAGTAATGATGTAGGGAAATGAGCTAGAACAGGACTCTGTCTCCATCTGAAGAGCAGGATCTCGCCAAGAAGGCAGGACAAAGCTTGCAGCTTCTGTAGTGATATTTGAAGTACCCTAAGCCATCAGCCCTTCACCATGCTTTCCTGACTTGTAGTTGAGGTTTTCTGGGTGTGGGTTGCCTGAAGAATCAGGATTAGTTTGATCAGCCAAGAGAAACCCTCAATGAATCAAGCTAACACCAGACTCCAAAAGTCCCTTCAAAGATCATGTAGAATGTCAGTTAGGGTTTTTTTTTCTAAATGGTATATGCCCCAGCAGAAATAACCTACTCTCACTTCTGCTTGTTTAAATCTTTTCTTCTCAGGGACCAGCCAAAGTATACACTCTCTAAAGCCCTCTGAAGATCTCAGCCAGTTGTTATCACTTCTTTCCATTGCGCCTCGTGTCATTCATTTGTCCAACAAACTATTCTGAGTACCTACTGTGCATACAGGATTGTGCTAAACCCTGGGCACACAAAGATAAATACAGCAGGTTCATCTTTTCAAGGATCTCACTGCCAGTGCCTAATCATACTTCTACTCATAAACCAGTTTTTACAACACAGGATATTGAGGGCTATGATAGAGAGAGGCACAAGGTTCTGTGTTCATCCAATTCAGGCCATGGAATACTGAGCAAGTAGTGTTAGAGCTGAGTTTACAGCGTGATTAGGAATTCAAATGACAACGAAGGGCAAGAAAAGCAATCCAGGGAGAGGGAATAGCTTGTGGAAAGGTATGAGGTGAGAAAGCATAAGTAATTCAGTGTGGCTGGGAGAGTAGGAGTAACTTGAAGAAGGGAGGGAAGTATAGCGAGATAGGTAGACAGGAGCCAAATCAGAAAGGACCTGGAAAGCCATTCCAAAGAGTTCAGTTTTTATCCCATAGTCAAGGAAGACCCATTGAAGAGGTCTAAGTATGGAGGCAACAGGGATATATTTGCATATTTTATAGGGACAAATGTTCTGCTATATGGGAGGCGGTTTAGAGTGAGTATGAAAGCAAGTAGATGAGTTTGGAGGTCCGGTTAAGAGATAAGAGTCCAGACAAGGGAGGAAAAAGTAAATCTACAAAAGAGGGGAATGAGAACAGTAATGGAGAAGAGGAAATTGATTGCATCAATGTGTTTAGACCTCTATCATATTCTAGCATTTATCTAGTTTGATGATCTAAACCCTTGAAATGGTAAAGTCCTTGATGGTAATGGTTGATCTTGTTCAGCATTCCTGTTCCCAGAAAGCTTAACATGGCATGTTGAAAGTAGTTGCAACTCAACATCAATATTAAATATTGGAATCTAGGGGCGCCTGGGTGGCTCAGTCGGTTGAGTGTCCGACTTCGGCTCAGGTCACGATCTCGCAGTCCGCGAGTTCGAGCCCCGCGTCGGGCTCTGGGCTGATGGCTCAGAGCCTGGAGCCTGCTTCCGATTCTGTGTCTCCCTCTCTCTCTGCCCCTCCCCCGTTCATGCTGTGTCTCTCTCTGTCTCAAAAAATAAATAAATGTTAAAAAAAAAACAAATTTAAAAAAAAATATTGGAATCTATCAGATGGTTCTGCATTGTACATTAAACTAGTCAGTTGTAGACTTGGGCACTGTACTATGGTTTGATGTTAGTCAGCGTCCATGGATAAGCATATCAACAAAAGAGGCAGGTGCTCCAATCTTATGTCTTAGAAATAAGGACTAGAATCAGCTATGAACCCCAAAATCAATAATCTGACTTTGTCTGATATGAATGATCTCTTATGGTAGAGAAACATACAGGAGAGCTAACTCTAAGTTAACTTTCCATCTTGGTACCATTTTCCCATCTGAACTGTAGATTGGAGCCTGTATTCTCAAGGGAATGATGTTCAGAGCTTCAGAATTGGGTCACTTCCCATCACCATCATTAGGCAGGAATGAGTGAGGCCTCACTGGGAATTCAAGAAAACTATAGTCTCAAAATTGAAATAAGACTGTGTGTAGTCTGTCCTAGGGGAGACAGCATCCTAAATTGGACAGGTTGTGTCTCTGAGGTTGCTTCGGGGACATGCAAACAGTGTTACTCTTATGAAAATGCACTGTAATTAACCCATCTTAACAGCTGGTTTTAGGCAACCATACACTATTAGTAGATGGGAAATATTTATATGAGTTATAAAGAAGATAAAAATAATCAAGGATTACAGATACGTGCACTTCCACTGGGCACATATACTGTGGTATCAGGGGTCCTATTCTGCTGATTGCCTCATTGAGCAGAAGTGGAGATTCTCTGGAAATTAGTCACCATTTCCTGGCTAACCAGGAGATCATTAACAAATCACATAGCATGCTTTGGAGAAATTCTTCGGAACTTACACACTCAGATGGGTGTTATCCTCCAAGGTCATCAAATTTTGAAGTTGTATACTTGTTCGAAGGCATTGATGGGCCCTAACTTGAAAACAAGATAAGAGCCATGTGAAAACAAAACTAAACTTCATTACTGCTAGGTTAGTTACATCTCATAGGAGTTTATATTCTAGTATACTCTCTAGGCCAGAAATCTGATGCTTAATCAAGCAGGTAAGAGCCACCTGTATACCCTTACACAAATGTAAACATAGGCCATATGTAGAAAAACCACATGCTGTCATTGAATGCGTGAGAACAGGAGACCAAAATCTCTTAGAAATAATATGACAGTGACCAAGCCCCAGCATAGATGCATCCAATGCTGGCTGGTATTATGTCTGTGATGTTTGATGTTCTAGTCCTAGCACCTACCAGAGTCTCAGACATAGTAGGTATATAATTAGTAGGTGTACAGTTCAAATAATTATTAAATTGTTCTTTTTCCTAGGTGTTGCTTTCTTTTCGCCATTTATGACTTTCTGGGACAAAAACACTTCTAGCTACTTTCTGTCCCTAATCGCCTCCACTGCCTTCTATACCCCATGGTGAGACACACATCTTCCAAATCAGAAAGTGCCTTAAATAGACACACGGGAAGAAGGGGGGAGGGGGAATTACTTACACATTGTGAAATTTTGTAAGACATAATGTAGTGTGAACTATACAATTGCCTAGCTGGAAATCTAACAGAGGTATAAATGGGATTCTGTAATAAGATATTCATAAATAATCTAGGAAATGGAATCTCAAAAATGGAAAGATTCTGATGATTTACATGTGCTTTATAAATATCTCAAATATTATGATTCAAGAAATTGGAATGAGGTTTCAGTAATGTGTCTTATTCAGCTTCCTCTCGTCATCCAAATTACTTATCAGTCTCTACCCACTGCCTTCTCCAGCAATCCAGTTCTGAATTGGATGCTTGGGGATTTCTCCTGGAATGAATGCAATGTGTAGTTAGGCCAAAATATCTGATCTTTATGCGGTCTGTCCTGACATACTATTAACTTGCAAATGGCTGAGATAGAAGACCATTGTCCATTTAATCAACCACCGATATTTAAATAGGATCCAGGTGTGAAATCTCATTATTGCTTTGGGGGGCAAGAGAGGAAAGAACGAGTGCGGGAGTAAAAATGTCAACAGGCATAACCATTCCAGGGGTTTTCATTGATGTAATTTCACTGGTAATGAAGCCTAAGACAATTTATCCCATGAGCTCTGTTTCAGTAATGTGATAACAAAAAATAGACAAAAATGAGTGGCTTGAGATAGGTGTAAGTAGGTCATCTTCCCAAAGGAAACAACCCCTATCTTCTCACTGTAGCTGATGGTAATTAGTACTATTCAAAATAATGGCTCCAATCCCAAAATAACTGAAGTTTAGAACTTCTTGAGGACACAGGGAAGGCCCAGAGGTCCAGGGCTCAAGGGGAACCCCAGGTCCACCTTTCTTAGTTCTTTAGTCAAACTTGTTGGTTTGCAGGATTTAGTTGTTTCCAGAAATCCAAAGTTCCTGAGCAATAATAATAGCTAATATGTATTGAATAATTACTATGTGCTGAAATCTAGATGCATTAATCCATTTAATTCTCAAAACACTTATGTGAGGTCTGCGAAATTTTAGCCTCTGTTTTACAGATGAGGAAACTGAAGCTTGGAGGAGTAATCACCCAAAGCCATTATAATAAGAAGCAGAGCTAAGACTTCAAAACTCGATCCTCCTGATGACAAAGCCAATGTTCTCTAGCCCAGGGGTGGCCTCTAGTCACGTACTTTTTATATAGTGATATCATTATCCATCAGACCTTGGAGTAGGAAAGCCTAAATAAAATCATAGTATTATTTTCTTGCAGGATACGTATGATGTAATAGATGATGGCTTGGTGAATTAGATAACACATGGTTTTTAACCCTTCCAGCCCCCATAGTTACCATGTGTACAAAGACTATCTCCTTAGGAGGATTTCTGCTGGTATTTTACTAAAACAATTTTTATGCCAGGCATCAAATTTCTTGTGGCATGAAAATCACATCTCTTCACCCCTCCTAATGCCAGCTGATGTTCTTAGAGTATGTGGAAAGTTTAAGTTTCCAAGGTGTAAACAGAACTCCAATGAGTGTTATCCGGAATCTCATGGAATACCATTAAGGCACAACAGAGGTGGCTGTATTTCCTTATAGGAAAGATCAGCACTAGGTGAAGAATTCTAGGAAGAGTATTACAGAAGATTTGAAGAAAAGTCACATAATTCCGCAAGCCCAGTCTTCTTCTGACATTTGGATTTTGGTCTCTTGATCACCGATTTCAATTGCACTTTAAAAAAAAAGGAAGAAGAAGAAGAAGAAAGAAGAAGAAGAAGAAGAAGAAGAAGAAGAAGAAGAAGAAGAAGAAGAAAAAGAAAAAGAAGGAGGAGGAGGAGGGGGAGAAGGAGAAGGAGAAGGAGAAGGAGAAGGGGGAGGGGGAGGAGGAAAGGAAGAAGCAGTCTGATGGTTACATATGACCAACTTCATAGCCTTTTGGTCATATTCTCTTTGGGGAGTACCGACTTGTCTTAGGCTGTAGGTGAGCCAAATATCAATGTGGCTTTCCTATAGTAATGTCTTTCAAGATCTTATGGATTCTAAAATGTTGATGATACCTCAGGTGCTCTTCTGAGAGGACTTACCCACCTGTTGCTACAGATGCTGTGATGAGTCACCCAGATCCCTCATCAGGAATAATTTGATCCCCTGCCTGCTACGAATGTGTCCAGAAGGGCCCTTACCTATCAGCCTCCTTTTGTGACTGCCTCACCTTGACTAAAGAAAACGTGTTGTCCAAGGTCACACCTCCTTCCGGATACCCCAATCTCAATGACTGATTGATTAACATAAAGCTCTACCCCACTTTGTCCCCAGCAGGCATCCAAGATCAAGAGCTACTGATAGGGTCAGTAGAGAAACTCACTGGGGTTGCATCACAGCTTAAGTTTTCCCTCCACCCAAATCATATGTCCTTCCCTACCTTCTGCAGGTGTTGATCTCAAGAGTACTTTAGATAAAGCCCCTTATGTTAATCTCTGCTTTATCCTCTGCTTCCCAGGAATCCCAACCTGTCATACCTGCACTATAATAGAATTTATTTAACAATATTTTCTAAGGTTCTCACACATTCATAGGTATGGGAACCTGTAAGAAACGAATACGCAAGGGAAGCCACAAGAGAATGTAAAGTCAGTGAATATCAATATCATTACTGATACTGAGTTTATAGCTAAACTACCCACAATATCCCTTGGTCCGTATCAGGTGAGGAACAAATCTACAAGGGAGAGTCCTTGCCTGTGGGAACAGAGGAGACAGATAGCGAAGAAACATAACAGATGAACAATAGGGAAAGGGAAGGAAAAATAAGATAAAAACAGAGAGGGAGGTAAACCATAAGAGACTCTTAAAGACAGAGAGGTCTTAAAGACAGAGAGCTGAGGGGTGCTGGCGAGGTGTTGGATGAGGGATAGGCTAAATGGGTGATGAGCATTAAGGAGGGCACTTGCTGGGATTAACACTCGATGTCATATGTAAATGATGAATCACTGTGTTCTACTCCTGAAACAAATACTACGTTGTATGTTAAGTAACTTAAATTTAAATAAAGAAATTAAAAGTTCTCTTCTGGATGTATGACTTAGAAGCACAGATATCAAGAGTCTAGAATGCAGCCTCCCTCCCCCACTCCCAGGCTCTCAGAGTTGCATTTCAGTTCCTGGTCACCAAAAATAATCAGGGAAAAAAGAAAAAAAAAAAAAAAAAAAAAGAATCCATTGTGCAGCCCAGTGGCATTACCGGATCCTGTCTTCTCACTATTTGTATGCACTTGATTTGGCCACCGGAGCAAAGGTCTGAGAAGTAGATAGAAATAGGGGCACGTCAGATAGTAAGCATATAAAAAGTCAGAGATGTTAACATCCCAAGTGTAGGTAACATTTCGTATTGCTGGACCAAACTCACTCCTTTCTTTTCCATAGCTCCATTTTCCTTCTGGTTGCAAGAAAGCATAATAGTTGCTGCCATTGCTGATTTGGAAAACCGTATCAGGTTATTTCACACACAGAAAACAGTGTTCTTTTCATAAGGTAACATAAGTTAAATCCCAAGCGAGGCCCAGGATGGCACATTTATTTTAAATGACTAGCAATTTTATGTAGTCTAACCATAGTATGCAGTGTAAACCCCAGGATCTAGCTTTCTATCAAAGGCCAAGGCAGCGATAAGGACAGGGACTCTGCATCTCAGTTGAGGAAGGGGAAGATTATAAAGCTATGGGAGCCTTGGGAAAGGGAGAGGAGGAAGCTAATTCATCTTCAGCAAATGAGAACCACGGAATTTTATAAACCATGACGTTCATGCACCTGTCTTCTAGTCAGCCACACTGGGGAGGGTCACAGTTCTCAAAGACTTCAAGCTGTTTCTCAGAGATATATTACACGGGTTGGTTTCTCTGGGTTTCCTAATGGATCCTTGATTAAATTTTCAAAGTGAATCAATCCAAATAAAACCATCCTATTTCATCTTCTGTGTCTCCTCTCCCTTTGCTCCCACTTTATGAATTTTCTGATATCTGGCTAATTCCAATTCTATATTAAGAAGGTATCATTACCAGAGCTTGGGTCATTGGCTTGCCGTTCACCCTGCCGATGAACTGTTCAATTGTTTTCGAACTTAAGCTTGCCGAAGAATCCCAGAGTGCAGGGCCCCACCCCCACAGTTTTGATTTGGTAGGTATAGGATGAAGACTGAAAATTTGTATTTTATAAAGATAATTTTCTAACGTGTATTTATTTTAAGAGAGAGAGAGAGAGAGAGAGCTCGCACGTGCGTGCACATGCACGCGGAGCAGGGGAGGGGCAGAGGGAGAGTGAGAGAATCTTAGTAAGCTCCGTGCTCTCAACACAGAGCCGGGCATGGGGCTTGAGCCCAGGAGCCATGAGATCATGACCTGAGCCAAAATCAAGTCAGTGGCTCAAACTACTGAGCCACCCCCCCTCCCAAATTCGTATTTTAATACGTCCCTAGTAGTTGCTGTTGGTGTTCCTCTGAGGACCAAACTGAAAACCACTTCTGCAAAGAAAAAGAGTCTAAAGTCCTTCCAGAATAGGTAAAGAGATGGCAGCAAGGGCTGAGAGGTGATTCATTTTCTTCAATAAAAATCCACGATGGGAAAAAAATACCTGAATGACCAAGGACCCTGGCCCCTTCCACAGGTGAAGAACCCGTTAAATGAGGTAGTATGGAAGTGCCTAGTGGCTAGCGTAGAGCAAGTTCTCAATAAATGTGGATGGCGGGGAGGGGAAGGGTGGGGGGGTTGGGGGTAGAAGTCATCAGATACCCTTGGTTGGTTCTTGAGTTATAGGACAGGGGCGCCTGGATGGCTCAGTTGGTTGAGCTCCTGACTCTTGACTGCATCTCAGGTCATGATCTCACGGTTGGTGGGATCAAGCCCCATATCAGGCTTTGTGCTGACCGTGCAGTGCAGAGCCTGCTTCGGATTCTCTTCTTCTCCCTCTGTCTCTGCCCCTCCCCCACTTGCGCTGTCTCTCTCAAAATACATAAAGAACACTTAAAAAAAGTTATAGAACATTTTGTTTAGCTTTTGTAGTAAAAAGGAAATTAAGACAATGTGCCTGCTCTCTAAAGAGTCTGTGTGGGTGTAGACACCAATGTATAAGGGAGAAAACAAATAAAAGCAAGTTGGTAAGTAAAGTAACAAAAATCAAAGGAAAGCCTGACCCCCCTCTTTTCCTCTGGTCTCGTGTTACAAATTGAAATGGAGCAAGGAAGCTTACAAGAATAAATGGTACAAAGTAATTTAGCTGCTTTGCAAAGTTCTTTAAGTTTTAATAACAGCAGAAAGATCCCTTTTTAAAATATGAATCTCATCTCGCCTGTGTGCCTTTAAGGGAGCATAAGTTATTCATACTTTTCTCCTTTCTTCTAATTTACTGACTCTTTCCATCTCTGGTGCCTGTCCCTTTCAACTAGAACAATGGGGTTTTGAAGATGGATATGTAGTAACAGCAGCATCTCGTTCCCTCTAAGACTCCTCATTATAAGGTTATTTTCTTGTGTTTTGAAATAGAAATGCTGTCTTTGATGCTACCGTTTAAATTTTCTTTTTTCTGTTTCGAAAGGAAGTGTCCCCTACTTATTACCTAGGCTTGTCATCTTGCCACAATGTGGTAAATAGCATTCTAAATAAATATTTTCTAATATGCCTTCAAGTACAACTTTCCTTTTGAGTGCAAATAGGATAATTGGGCAGAGGAGAAGAAAGCCACATTGAATGCACTGTTTAAGGGGGGAGAGGGGGGAGTGTGATTTTTGTTTGGTTGCTCTGATGTAGGACTCATCAGCAATTTCCAAGACAGCCTGGGGAATTCAGGAATAACACTTTAGTGATTGGGCTGCCCGCATTTGAGTCCCAGCGGGGGCAAAGATTTGAGGCGCTGTGTCTAGAAAGCTAGAGTAATTCTCTATGTTGGCGTTTCTGGAGCTTTTTCTACTCCTTGGGACTTATTTCCATTGGCCTTTCTCACTCCATGCACTGTACTTCCTAGAATTCTTTTCATTTCTTCCTTTCCTCAACTCTTAGTGTGTGTGTGTGTGTGTGTGTGTGTGTGTGTGTGTGTGTGTTTCCGCCTGCCTCTGTTCCCCTGTCTTTCAATGCTTCCTCCTGTCTATCTCTCTTATGTTTCCACTGACATATGGATCTTCTCAACTGACTACCCAGGAGCTGCTTTTGGTCTCCTGACAAGACAAGGTTCTGCCATCCTGACAGGCAGCAAAAGGCAGGCAAGAGGCAGGCGTATGTTAATTTAAGGGAGGTGTGGGGAACAGATAAGCTGTTGCCAGTTTCAGGCATAAGTTGCTTAATTAAAAGCCAAAAACTCTTAGCTCTGGTTGTCACTTTCCTCCTTTGAGAGCACAGCCACCCCCTTTGGTGTCCTGGCTTTTGAGAAGCACCCATCAGGGCTCCTCTCCTCTCTGTGAAGTTTAGACTAGTGTCTCCAGCTGACAGGTAACAGGCAAGAGAGGGAAAATGAAAGAGGAGCCTGGAAGCGGAAAACAGTGAAACATCCACTTGCACAGCATCGAACCACAAGCCAGAAAGCAAAATATTGGACTTCATGTTGTCCCCAAACGTCTGTTGTGTGCCTCCCAAGTGTCGGGCACTATTTCCGACTCTGAGGATGAGCAGAGCAATGAGACTCCATCTAAGTTCTTATGCAGATGATGTCATTTGAGGAGCCAGGTATGTGAACACCAAAAGGCTTTACTGTCCCCCACTAAGCGGGGAAGCCTGAACCCTCCTCCTCTCTCCAGCCTCAGCGCAAACCAAGCTCACGTCCCTGCCTCTTCCCACAAAGTGTGCACTCCCAAACTTACCAACTTTTCTCCCATCCTCCAAATCTTTTTTTTTTTTTCAAAATTTTATTTAAATTCTAGTTAATTAACAGACAGTGCAGTATTGGTTTCAGGAGTAGAATTCAGTGATTCATCACTTACGTACAACACCCAGTGCTCATCGCATCACGTGCCCTCCTTAATCCCCATCACCATTCTAGCCCATCCCCCACCCCCAGCCTCCCCTCCATCAACCCTCAGTTTGTTCTCCATCTTCAAGAGTCCCTTATGTTTTCTTTATCCCCCTCTGTCTCTTTTTTCCCCTTGCCATATGTTCATCTGTTTTGTTTCTTAAATGCCACCTATAAGTGAAATCCTATCCTCCAAATCTTAATTCAAGCATTCCTCCCTTGAGTCCCACTGACACACACATACCTGTTTGTCTGGGATTTTCTCAGCTTTAGCTACGGAAGTCCTGAGTTCTAAGAACACCCCAGTTCCATGCAAATCAGGGCGGTTGCTTATCCCACTCAAATCTCTGGATCAAGGCACTTTTAAAAAAAATGACAGCTTATTGAGATATAACTCATGGACCGTTACATTCATCCTTTAACAATTTACTATTGAGTGTTTAGTGTGCACACGGTGTTGTGCAGCCATCATCACTTTCTAATGTCAGAACATTTTCATTCATCCCAGAAGGAACACCAGGGCCACGAGCAGTCACTTCTTTTTGCCTCCCCCATCAGCCCTTGGCAACCACAAATCTACTTTTTGTCTCCACGAATGTGACTATTCTACACATTTCAGACAAATGGAGTCATACAGCATGTGGCTTTTTGTGGCTGTCTCCTTTTCTGCTTAGCATAACGTTCTTCGGTCCATCCATGTTGTAGCAAATACTTCCTTTTTATGGCCAAATAATATTCCATTGTATGAATAATCCACATTTTTCTTATCCATTCATAAATTGAATATCCATTCATAGATAGTGAGTTGTTTTCACTTTTTGGATACTCTGAATAATGCCACTATGAAGATTCATGGACAAGTTCTTGATGGACATATGTTTTTATTTCTCTTGGGGATATATTTAAGAGTGAAATTGCTGGATCATATGATAATGCTATGTTTAACCTTTTGAGGAACTGGTACAATGTTTTCAAAAGTGGCTGCACTATTTTATAATCCTACAGCAATGCATGGGGGTTCGAATTTCTCCACATCTTCAACATTTATTTTCTGGTTTTGTTTTAATTTTAGCAATCCTAGTGGGTATGAAGAGGTATCCCATTATGGTTTGGAGTTGCACTTCCCTAATGCCTGATGATGACGTTGAGCAATTTTTTAAAAAATTTATATTCAAGTTAGTTAACAGACAGTGTAGTCTTGGTTTCAGGAGTCGAGCCCAGTGATTTGTCACTTACATATGACACCCAGTGCTCTTCCCTAAAAGTGCCCTCCTTAATGCCTATCACCCCATTTAGCCCACACCCCCGTCTCTCTCCCCTCCAGCAACCCACAGTTTGTTCTCCGTATTTAAGAGTCTCTTATGACTTGCCTCCCTTTCTGTTTTTATCTTAGTTTTCCTTCCTTTCCCCTATGTTCATCTGTTGTGTTTCTTAAATATCACATATGTGTGAAATCATATGTTTGTCTTTCTCTGACGTATTTCTTTTAGCATAATACCCTCTAGTTCCATCCATGTTGTTGCAAATGGCAAGATTTCATTCTTTTTCATTATCTCATAGTACTCCATTGTAGACATATTCTACATCTTCTTTATGCATTCATCAGTCAATGGACATTTGGGCTCTTCCCATAATTTATCTGTTGCTGCTGTAATCATTGGGGTGCATGTGCTTCTTCAAATCAGCATTTTTGTATCTTTTGGATAAATACCTACTAGTGTAATTGTTGGGTTGTAGGGTAGTTCCATTTTTAGTTTTTTGATCTTCTCTACGATGAAGGCAACAATCAACAAAACTCAAAGGCAGCTGATGGAATGGGAGAAGATGTTGAGCATTTTTTTAATGTGTTTGTTAAACACTAGTATATATATTTTTGAGAAATGTTTTAGATACTTTGAAAAAAATATATATATAAATAAATATATGTAAATATATATATACTCTCTTACCAGATTTATAACCTGAAAATATTTTTTTCCTTTCTGTGTGTTGTCTTTTTCCCTTCTTGATAATGTAATTTGAAGCACATTTTTAATTTTGATCAATTCAATTTATTATTATTATTGTTATTATTATTGGCTGCTGGTGCTTTTGGTGTAATATCTGAGAACACCGATTCCATTAGTCACAGAGATTTATTTTATGTTTTATTTTAAGAATCTGATAGTTTTAGATCTTGTATTTAGCTCTATGATACATTTGGAGTTAATTTTTACACTTGGTATGATGTAGGGGTCCAAATTCATTCTGTCACCACTTATTGAAAAGACCATTTATTCTCCACTGAGCAGTTTTGGCATCCTTGTCAAAAATAAGTTGCCCATAAATGTAAGGGTTTCTTTCTGGACTCTCGATTCTATTCCGTTGATCTATGTCTATCCTTATGCCGGTACCATGATGTCTTGATTACTTTCCGCTTTGTAGTAATTTTTGAAATTAGAAAGTGTGAGTCCCTAACTTTGTTCTTCTTTTTCAAGATTGTTTTGGCTCCTCTGGGTCATTGCCTTCTCATTTGGGTTTCAGGATCAGTCTGTCACCTTCTGCAAAAAATGCAGCTGAAATTGCACAGGGGATTGTGTTGAATAGGTAAATTTATTTAGGAAATTGTGTCATTTTAACAATATTGAATTGTCCAATCCAGGAGTACGGGATGGCTCCCACATATTACATGCTCTTTAGCTTCTTTCAATAAGTTTGTAGTTTTCAAATATATTTTGTACTCCTTTTTAAAAATATTCATCCTAAGTATTTGATTTTTTATGCTATTGTCACTGAATTAAAAAAAATTGTATGTTTATCTATGCTAGAGAGAGAGTGAGAGAGAGCGGGGAAAGAGCAGAGAGAGAAGGAGACACAGAATCTGAAGCAGGCTCTAGTCTCTGAGCTGTCAGCACAGAGTCCAACGTGGAGCTTGACTCGTGGACCGCGAGATCATGACTTAAGCCGAAGTCAGACTGTCAACCGACTGAGCCACCCAGGCGCCCCTGTTACTGAATTTTTTAAACTTCATTTTTGAATGGTTACTGCTACTGTGTAGAAATATAATTGTTTTTTGTATATTGATCTTGTGTCTTCAATTTTATTGAACTTGTTTTTTTATTTCCAATAATTTTTCAAAAAAATTTCATAACAATTTTCTACATGAAAGATCATGTCATCTGTAAATAGATAAAGCTTTCTTGTTTCCATTCCAATCTGAATGTCATCTTGCTTATTTTTTCTTACCAATTGTCCTGTCTAGGGCCTCCAGGACAATATTGAAAATAATGGTGACAGTGGATGCCTTGTATTGTTCCTGATCTTAGAGGGAAAGTGTTCAATGTTTTGCTATTAAGTATGATGTTAGCTGTGGGTTTTTCATAGGTGTTCTTTATCAGAATGAATAAATTCCCTTTTAAACCTAGCTTCTTCAATGTTTTATTATTAAGAGATGTTAGATTTTCTGAAATGTTTTTATGTATCTAATGAGATGATCATGTGGCTTTACTTTTTTATTTTATTAATATAACATAATATACTTATTGATTTTTTTTTTTTTTGTATAATAAGCCGATCTTGAATTCTTGGAGTAACTTCCACTTGGTCACGGTGTACAAACCTTTTCCTAAACGGCTGGATTGAGGCTGCTAACATTTTGTTGAGGATTTTCATGTTTATGTTCGTAATGGGTAACGGTGTATTATTTCTTTGCTTGTGTTACCTTTGTCTCGTTTTGGAATCAGGGTTATAAGGTGTCATAAAATGATTTGGAAAGCGTTCACATCTTTTATTAAATTTGTAAAGTATTGACATTATTTCTTCTTTTTTTTTTAATTTTTTTAAATGTTTATTTATTTTTGAGACAGAGAGAGTCAGAGCATGAACGGGGGAGGGGCAGTGAGAGAGGGAGACACAGAATTGGAAGCAGGCTCCAGGCTCTGAGCCATCAGCCCAGAGACCGACGTGGGGCTCGAACTCACGGACCACGAGATCGTGACCTGAGCTGAAGTCGGACGCTCAACCGACTGAGCCACCCAGGCGCCCCGACATTATATCTTCTTTAAACCTTTAGTGGAATTTACCATGAAGCCATCTGGGCCTGGACTGTCTTTTGTGAGAAGATTTTAGTAATCAATTAAATTTCATTACTCACTATTGATCTATTCAGAATCTATTTCTTATTGAATAACTTTCAGTAGTTTGTGTGATTTTACATATCTGTGTCTTTTACATATGGATATCCACATTACCTAATTTGTTGGCCTACAATTCTTCATATTATGTCTTCAAAATTTTTTTATTTCTGTAAAGTTGGTAGATATGCCCACACCCCGACACCATTCCTGATCTTAGTAATTTAAACCTTCTATATTTTTTCTTAGTCTAGCTAAAGTTTTGTCAATTGTGTTGATATTTTCAAAGGAATTTTTTCCATTTATTTTTCTCTATCATTTTCTGATTCTCCATTTTATTTATATTTGCTCAAATCTTTATTATTCCCTTTCCTCAGTGGGCTTGGGCTTAATTTGCTTTTCTTTCTCTGCAGTCTTCTTTTTTTTTTTTTTTTTTTTTTTTTTTTTTTTTCTACGTTTATTTTTTTTTGGGACAGAGACAGACCATGAACGGGGGAGGGTCAGAGAGAGAGGGAGACACAGAATCGGAAACAGGCTCCAGGCTCTGAGCCATCAGCCCAGAGCCCGACGCGGGGCTCGAACTCACGGACCGCGAGATCATGACCTGGCTGAAGTCGGGCGCTTAACGACTGCGCCACCCAGGCGCCCCTCTGCAGTCTTCTTTTTTACCATGGGCATTTATAGCTATAAATTTCCAGCTTAGCACTCCTTTCATGACATCTCACAAGCTTATTGTATGCTGTTTTCATTTTTATTCATGTCAAAGTATTTTAAAATTTTTTTAATGTTTATTTATTTTTGAGAGTGAGAGACAGAGCGCACGCAAGTGGGGGAGGGAGGGGCAGAGAGAGAGGGAGACACTGAATCCAAAGCAGGTTCCAGACTCTGCGCTCTCAGCACAGAGCTTGACGCCGGGTTCAAAATCAACAGCACTGAGATCATGATCTGAGCCAAATTAGGATGTTTAACCAACTGAACCAAGCAGGTGCCCCAGTATTTCCTTTTTTAAAAAGTTTATTTATTTATTTATTTTGAGAGAGAGAGAGAGAGAGAGAGAGAGAGAGAGAGAAAGTGTGAATTCCATGCAGACTCCATGCTGTTAGCTTAGATCCCAACCTGGTGCTGGATCTCACCAACAGTGATCCTGACCTGGGCCAAAATCAGAGTCAGATGCTTAACCAACTGAGCCACCCAGGCACCCCTATCTCAAAGTATTTTCTGACTTCCCTGTGGTATCTCTAACCCATTGGTCACTTAGCAATCTGTGCTTAATTTCTCCATACTTGTGAATTTCCCTAATTATTTTGTTTCTAATTTTGAACCACTGTAGTCAGAGAATATACTTTTCAGGAAATTTAATCTTTTTTTTAATGTACCAAGGTTTGTTTTACATATGGTCTATCCTGACGAATGCTCCATGTACTCTTGAGAAAATTGTGTTTTGCTAGCATTCAGTGTAATGTTCTACAGATGTCTGTTATTTCTAGCTTCTTTATCGTGTTTATCAAGTCTTCTGTTTCTTTGTTGATCTTCTTCCTTATTATACTGTTTTTGAAAACGGGATATTGACGTCCTAGATGTTATTATTGAATTGTATATTTCTCCCTGTGTATAATAAATATATAATAATATATAATAAAAAATAAATATATACATGTATGAAATTGCAACGTCTTTCTGGTAGGTTGACCCTTTATTATTACAAAATGTTTTTCTTTGTCTTTAGTAACAGTTTTTGTTTTACAGTCTATTTTGTTTGGCATTAGTATAGCCACGCCAGCTCTCTTTTGGTTACTGTTTGATTGATATTTATTCTTCTATTCTTTTATTTCAACCTATTTTTGTCTTTGAACATAAAGCCTGTCTCTTGTAGACAGCATCTAGTTGAATTATCTTTTTATCCATTCTGCCAGGCTCTGTCTTTTGATTAGAATGTGTAGTCACTACATTGAATGCGTCTACTGATAGGGTAGGATTTATGGCTACTATTTTTCTATTTGTTTCCTATATGTTGTATGTCTTTTTTGTTCCTCTGTTCCTCCACTACTGTCTCCTTTGGTGTAAAATATATGTTTCCCAGTGTGCAACATTAATCCTCTCGTTATTTTTTTAGATTATTTTCTGTTGTTGTTTTTGTTATTTTCTTAATGATTGTCCTGGGGCTGGCCATTACTATGTTAACTCAAAACAATCTAGCTCAAATTAATATCAGCTTGAGTTCAATAATATATAAACATTTTGTTCCAATAGAGTTCTGTCACCTCACCTCTACTTTGTGCTATTATTTTCATATACATTATGTCTTTTACAATATAAACCCATAAATGCAGTTTTTTAAACTATTGTTTATGCAGTTGTCCTTTAAATCAAGTAGGAAATGGAAAAAGTAATACACAGATATATATTTACACTGTCCTTCATAATTATGTATGCAGTTATCTTTACTAGTGCTTTTATTTCATGTAGATTGCAGTTACTATCTACTTTCCTTTCATTTTAGATGGAAGGACACTTTTAGTAGCTCTTGTAGGGCAAGTCTACTAACAATGAACCGTCAAAGTTTATCTGGGAATGTCTTAATTTTTCATTTATTTTTTGAAGGATAATTTCGCTGGATATAGAATCCATTTATTCAAAGTTTTTATTTTGGGGCGCCTGGGTGGCTCAGTCAGTTAAGGGTCCCACTGCGGCTCAGGTCATGATCTCACGGTCCGTGGGTTTGAGCCCGCGTTGGGCTCTGTGCTGACAGCTCGGAGCCTGGAGTCTGCTTCAGATTCTGTGCCTCCCTCTCTCTCTGCCCCTAACCCAGTCGCATTCTGTGTCTCTCTCAAAAATAAATAAACATTAAAAAAAAATTTTTTTAAGTTTTTATTTAAATTCCACTTAATTCACATATAGTGTAATACTAGTTTCAGGTGTACAATATAGTGATTCAATACTTCTCAACATCAATCACCTGGTGCTCATCACAAGTACTCTCCTTAATCTCATCAGCTATTTGACCCATCGCCCTACCCCTATCCCTTCTGGTAACCATAAGCTTGTTCAAAATAATTAAGGGTCTGTTTCTTGGTTTACCTCTCTCTCTCTTTTTTCCCTTTGCTCATTAGTTTTGATTTTTAAATTCCACATGTGCGTGGATCATATGGTATTTGTCTTTCTCTGACTGACTTATTTCCCTTAGCATAATACTTTCTAGCTCCATCTACAACATCACAAATGGCAATATTGCATTCTTTTTTTATGGCTAAGTCGTTTTCTTGTAAATGTATACCACATCTTCGTTATCCATTCATCAGTCGATGGACACTTGGGCTGTTTCCATAATGTGGCTACTGGAGACAGTGCTGCTATCAACATCGGGGTGCATGTATCCCTCTGAAATAGTATTTTTATATTCTTCGGGTAAATACCTAGTAGTGCAATTGCCGGATCATAGGGTAGTTCTATATTTAACTTTGTGAGAAAACTCTGTACCATTTCCTCAAAATGTGGCTGCACCCTGTACCTATTCAATTTTGAGGTGTTGAGTTTTAGAAGTTCTTTATATATTTTGGACACTAACCCTTTATCAGATATTTCATTTGAAAATACCTCCTCCAATTCCACAGGTTGTCTTTTAGTCTTGTTGATTGTTTCTTTCACTATGCAGAAGCTTTTTATTTTGATGTAGTCCCAATAGTTTATTTTTGCTTTTCCTTCCCTTGCCTCAGGGAACATATCTAGAAAGAAGATGCTGCAGCTGATGTCAAAGAAGTTATTGCCTGTGTCCTCCTCCAGGATTTTGATAGTTTTCTGTCCCACATTTAGGTCTTTCACCCATTTTGAATTTATTTTGGGGTATGGTGTAAGAAAGTGATCCGATTTCATTCTTTTGCATGTTGCTTTGCAGTTTTCCCAACACTATTCGTTGAAGAGATATTCTTTCCTGCTTTGCTAAAGATTAATTAACCATGTAATGTAGGTTCATTACTGGATTTTCTATTCTGTTCCCTTTATCTATGTGTCTAGTTTTATGCCAGTACCACACTGTTTTGATTCTAGAGCTTTGTAAGCTAGCTTGAAGTCCAGAATTGTGATGTTCCAGTTTCTTCTTTCTCAAGTTTTGTTTGGCTACTTGGGGTCTTTTGTGGTTCCATACAAATATTAAGCTTGTTTGTTCTAGCTCTGTGAAAACTGCTGTTGGTATTTTGATAGGGGTTGATTAAATGTGTAGAGTGCTTTGGGTAGTACAGACATTCAGACACTTCTTCCAATCTGTGAGCATGGAATGACTTTCTATTTCTTTGTGTTATCTTCAGTTTCTTTCATCAGTGTTTATAGTCTCCAGAGTACAGGCCTTTCCCCTCTTTGGTTAGGTTTATTCCTAGGTATCTTATTGTTTTTGGTACAATTGTAAATGGGATTGATACCTTAATTTATCTTTCTGCTGCTTCATTATTGGTGTATAAGAATGCAACAGATTTCTGTACATTGATTTCTTGCAACTTTACAGAATTCATTTATCAACAATGGCAGTTTTTTGGTGGAGTCTTTAGGGTTTTCTATATACAGTATTATGTCATCTGCAAATGGTGAGAGTTTTAGTTCTTCCTTACCAATTTGGATGCCTTTTATTTCTTTTTGTGGTCTGCTTGCTGTGGCTGGGACTTCTAGTACTGTTTCCCCATTTGAGATGATATTAGCTGTGGGCTTTTCATATATGGCCTTTATTATGTTGAGGTATGTTCCCTCTAAATCTATTTTTTTTTTAACATTTATTTATTTTTGAGACAGAAAGAGAAAGCATGAACAGGGGAGGGTCAGAGAAAGAGGGAGACACAGAATCCGAAACAGGCTCCAGGCTCTGAGCTGTCAGCACAGAGCCCGACGCGGGGCTTGAACCCACAGACCGTGAGATCATGACCTGAGCCGAAGTCGGACGCTTAACAGACTGAGCCACCCAGGCGCCCCTACCCCTCTAAATCTGTTTTGTGGAGGGTTTTTATCATGCATGGATGTTGTATTTGTCAAATGCTTTCTCTGCATCTATTGAAGCAATCATATGGTTCTTATCCTTTCTTTTATTACTGTGATACATGATGTTGATTGATTGGCCAATATTGAACCACCCTTGCAACTAAGAAATAAAACCCACTTGATGGGGGTGAATAATTTTTTTAATGAATTGTTGAATTCAGTTGCTAACATTCTACTGAGAATATTTTATCTATGTTCATCAAAGATATTGGCCTATGGTTCTCTTTTTTAGTGGTGTCTTTATCTGGTTTTGCTATCAGGGAAATGCTAGCCTCAGAATGAATTTGGAAGATTTCCTTCCTCTTCTATTTACTGCAACAGTTGAGGTATTAACTCTTCATTAAATGTTAGGTAGAGGGGCACGTGAGTGGCTCAGTTAGTTAAGTGTCCATCTCTTGATTGCAGTTCACAATCTTGATTGATTGTGATTCAATCTGTTGATTGTGATCTCATCGGTTTGTGACATCCAGCCCCATTTTGGGTTCTATGCTGACAGTGAGGAGTCTGCTTGGGATTTTTCTCTCTTCCTTTCTCTCTGCCCCTCCCCCACTCATTCTCTCTCTCTCTCTCTCTCTCTCTCTCTCTCAAAGTAAATAGATAAAAATTTTGAAAATAAATGTTTGGTAGAATTTGCTGTGAAGCATCCAGTCCTGGACTTCTGTGTGTTGGGAGTTGTTTGATTACTGATTCAATTTATTTGCTGGTTACCAGTCTGTTTGTTTTCTATTTCTTCGTGCTTCAGTTTTGGTCATTTTTATGTTTCTAGGAATTTATCCATTTCTTCCAAGTTGTCCAGTTTGTTGGCAAAGAGTTTTTCATAATATTCTCTCACAATCGTTTGTATTTCTGTGCTGTCAGTTTTTTTTTTTTTTTCCTTTCTCATTTGTGATATTATTTGGGTCATTTCTCTTTTCTTTTTGATAAGTTTGGCTAGAGGTTTATCAATTACATTAATGTTTTCAAAGACCATGCTCCTGGTTACATTGATAAGTCTTATGGGTTTTCTTTTTAGTTTCTATATCATTTGTTTCTGCTCTAATCTTGGTTATTTCCTTCCTTCTGCTGGCTTTAAGCTATGTTTGTTGTTCCTTTTCTAGCTCCTTTAGGTGTAAGGTTAGGTTGTTTATTTTAGATTTTTCCTGCTTCTTGAAGTAGGCATGTATTGCTGGATATAGAATTCTTGATCCATGAGATTCTTTATGTTTACTTTCTATCCTGTGCCTACATCATCTTACTGCTTTCTGACCTCCATGGCTTTAGACTTGAAGTTAGCTGTTTCAGTGGAGAACTAGAAATTTTACATAATATAATGTGGGAGAGATTCCCTTCTCTCCCTAGGGTTTGGTGTCATTGCTGTTGATTGTTGTTTTCAGCTGTTTGTTGAGTGACTTTTCTGTAATAATTTTATAAAATCTGTGTTCTCTGTCATGATCAGCCACTGAATTCTGTGCTCAGTTAGCTGACTGCCTTCTAATATTGGACAGATATTTTTATAAGTTCCTTGAATTAATGAGTGTTCCCACCCTTGTTGAGGGGATCTGTGTGTGTTGGGAAACACTGTCAATGTCAATGCTTCAGTCGGCTTTTTACCGTCCTTCCTTAGCCTTGACTACCTACTTATTCAGTGCTTTAAGTTTAACCAGAAGCAAGAGATCAGGTTATTTTCAGGTCTTTCCTTGGCATATACATACCTCTGTACATGCTCATCACCTTCCAGATTCCCAGGAATATGTTAGAGCTTTTCAAAGACTCCTATTGACATCTCATCCTCCAGGGGGCTGTTTGTTTGTTTTCTTGTTTTTAAGATTTTGTTCAGCCTTTTGTTATCTTCATCTTGTATCGTGGCCTCAGGCAGCTGCAATGGTAAATATTTGTTTCTGATTGTCCTTGACAAATTATTTAGGGTAAGGCTATTCACTCAGGGTATGCCCTGTGTCAGGTTAAAAAAAGGAAGATACTATGAATGGAACTTTTCCTGGAGTCTTCAGATGGGTCAAGTCAAATACTGGTAATTCTCTGTAGACAGGCTTTTAGACAGTTCCAAATACACTCTGCCCCCGCCTGTGGCAGCTAGGTTGCTGGTTTCCACAGCTACAGTAGTCATAAGGTTGTTCATTTTCAAGGCCACTGCAGGGTAGAAGAGAAGAGGTGGGAATCAGACACATTAAAACACCAGAAAGCCCATTGTTCTTACTGAGAACAGGTTTCTGTTCGTTTGTTTGTTTTTTCATAAGCAAGATCATATTGTTGAAAACCTTTGATTATTTTTCAGTTCTAAAAAGATTGAGTTTGATAATTTTTGTCAATTAATTTGCTGTTTTTATGGTGGAAAGGATTTTCAGGGGTACTTAGTCTACCATTATGGAAGTATTTCATTTCTCTTGTTCATAAATTCTTATAGTCCTGTGCATCTCTCTCTGTCTCTCTCTCTCTCTGTCTCTCTCTCTCTATTTAACAAAAACATTTTTAAAGCACCATCTAAAGCTTTTTTTATAGGCATGGACCACTGTTATAATTTTACATACAATTTGATTATTGTCTCTTATTGTCATTAAATCTAAGTTCTGTGAGGTTGGGCTATATATACTTTGGTTACCATGATATCCTCAGAATTTTGCACAGTGGCTGACACATAGCAGAAGCTCCAAATTATTTGCTGACTGAATGAATAAGGACAAAAATCTCATGAGAGGGGCGCCTGGGTGGCTCAGACAATTGAGCACCCAACTCTTGATTTCTGCTCAGGTCATGATCTCAGTGTGGTGAGATTGAGCCCCAAGTAGGGCTCTGCACTGGGCAGGGAGCCTGCTTAAGATTCTCTCTCCCTCTCCCTCTGCTCCCCGCCCCCACTCATGCACATGCACACTCTCTCTCTCTCTCGCTAAAAAAAAAAAAAGAAAATCATGAGAGCTCAGAAGCTGTATCTGATGGCAAACATACTGGAAAGCATGGAACTTGTGTAAGACCTACTGAAATATGGTGAAGGATATTTGATGGAAAGGTCCAGGTGGCTCATGACATTGCAAAAAGGCAGTGAGAGGACGATAACCATTTGCCTTCCAGACTGGCCCCCAACTATCCCAAGTAGAGATGAAATCACACTTAATTTCTTGACCCCCTACTCCTAAAGCTCCACCGAAAGCTCTGTGATAGCATCTAACAAATGGTGGCCACTGCTAATTTGCCTAAATGATGTGTTTCCAATAGCATCTTCTTTGCTCAGATGAGAGGGAGGGTGATCTGCCTCGGTACCATTGTGTGAACGTTTTCCCGTCAAAGAGTATTTTTGGAGAGAGCCTATGCAACGCTGTCATGCAGCGTCCTCGGAAAGCTCACAGTATGGCAGCCTCGTGGCCTGGCAACATTCCCCACGCGCTTGCTCTTGCCTACTCTGTTTGCCTTCTTTCTGTGCCTCTGTTTCCCCCACCATGGTACTCTGGTGGCTAAGCACTGCAGATGAGATTTTAGGGGACTGATAAAGAAGGCTAGCAAAGAAGATTTCGGTAAAGAATGTCTTTGTAGACTTGCTTTCCTCTCAATCTAAAAGTGCAAACCGGGCCTGGGCGCTCACCTAAGTTGCCTGGAACTGAGGGAAGTAGACCAGACAGCCTGGCAAATGCAATCTGACCTGTGACCCATTGTGAAAAGTGTAGATTGAGCAATGACATTGTAACTAGGAACAAAAACAGGTAGCTCTTTGGAATGACTAGACTTGTGGTTAGTCTGGGCATGAATTCACAAGGAAATGCAGTCATCTGGGGGAAACTTGGGGCCCTGATTGGCTCATAGTGAGCCTCCTTGAAAAAGGAGGCTATGGCCACAGGGAGACATGAAGTCTTTGTTTCGATTACAATTAATCATCTCATCAGAGGCATAAACATTCCACTCATTTTGCAACTCCTCAAACACTTCTGTGTTGAACAGGATTTAAAAAAAAAATTATTTAATGTTTATTTTTGATGGGGGGGGGCAGGGAAGGGGCATAGAGAGAAAGAGGGAGACACAGAATCTGAAGCAGGTTCCAAGCTCTGAGCTGTCAGCACAGAGCCCGACGCACGGCTAGAACTCACGAACCATGAAATCATGACCTGAGCTGAAGTCAGATGCTTAACCGACTGAGCCACCCAGGTGCCCCGAATGGGATTTTTTTTCTAGGTAACTTTTCACATTTTCATTGCATATAAGAACTATTGCATGTTCAGCTTTTCAGGAAGGAAGGCACATGGTCGTCACGGTGCAGCTCTCAACGGATGGGAAGTAAAAGGACTCCAGAGAGGACAGAGATTGTTCATGTGGTCTTAGAATACTTGCATACCCATTTCTTCCCTTTCGTGGAGAAAATGAAGGCTAAGCCTAGCAGCATTCCAAACAGCATCAGAGTGACCTCATCCAGCCAGATTTCTCTTGAAGAGGAGAGAAGAAGACAGGCTGACTCAGTATTTTTTCCCTTGCTTCTGAATTCTCCTAACCAGTCTAATTATTAAATATTTTATTAAAATATCAGTCTGGGGGCCCCTGGACAGCCCAATAGGATGGTCTGACTCTAGATTTCAGCTCAGGTCATGATCTCGTCATTCATGGGATGGAGCCCTATGCTGTCAGCACAGACTGCAAGGGATTCTCTCTCCCTCTCTCTCTCCCTCCCTCTCTCTCTCCCTCTTATATAAATAAAATAAACTTGAAAAAAATATATAAATCTCCATCCCCACTGATGTGAAATAAGTGGTATAAAACGTTACATTGTGTTACTAAAAACCTTT
This sequence comes from Herpailurus yagouaroundi, assembly GCF_014898765.1. Taxonomy (NCBI): domain Eukaryota; kingdom Metazoa; phylum Chordata; class Mammalia; order Carnivora; family Felidae; genus Herpailurus; species Herpailurus yagouaroundi. The sequence goes on along the minus strand of NW_024412402.1, from coordinate 18,809,869 downwards.
AAAACACTATTCATTGCAACTGATGTTATTTCTTTAAATATATATTAAACCTGATTTCAGAATATCCATATGATAATGTTCATCTCACTCATGTTTCTGCATAGAAAGTTCACTTGGATTTCAAGGAAATACTTTACTTCTCTCTCTTCAAACCATTTTATGTTCTGTTTAGATACATTTTAATTATATGTACTTAACTCTGACTTGTGAGGCCATAATATTCTACTTGATTTCGCCATTTGTCCTTAATTATATCTAAAGCCAGAATGAGGTTATATTTGATGAATCTAACAGGAAAGATTAAATGTAAAAGGCAGAAGTCTTTGAGGGCTTCAAGTTACCCTATTAAAGGCTATCAATAATTCTTTTGTAAATATGTTTTTAAATTATTCAAGCTATTTCTCAAAATGTTTATAATGCCTAAGAATGGTATTTCCTTTAAATAAGAGTCCATGTCAACATCTAATATGGAGAGAGACAAAGCATATAATTTGTTAAAGAGTGATCTTTAGTTGGTCTCTTCAAAAATAATTTTTATTTACAGAGCCTTTGGGGGAAGGGGGATAAGTGATGTGGTTGCCAAGGGAAACCCTATCCTGATTGGAAGGGAGGTCATCACAGGTCTTTACAAAGAAAAGAGGAAGAATGGCTTTATTTCCTAAGATTTTTTTTTTCTGCTCTCACAGTGAAAGAAAAAAAAAAGGAGCAAAAACAAAAATTGCCTTTCCTGCTCCTTATTCATTGTGTGAATTCACAGAAAGTCTCATGGTAATGAGCCTCCAAGAATGTCCAAACCCCATGACAACTTTTCTTAGCATTGTTTAATTTATTACTTGAATGTGATATTGTTTACCTCTATTTTTGTGTGTGTTCTGCCCAACTCGAATGTATATGAGTTATTTTAAGGGCTACATTTTACACTTATGTTACCCAAGTGCCTTGTGCATAGTTAAGCAGTCAAAAAATGCATTCATATTAATTTTATTGTATCTTTATCCATTGCAAGGTTTAATATGGAAATAATAACTTTTAATGGAAAGATGAGCCATTATATTGGCTTTCCATTAGCTGTTTAGAAGGGTTAATGTAAGTTGGGTCGACACGCTCATAAATAGGTGCCACTGTAACACGAGCTTCCAGAGGGCAGGATGTGTGTTTTTCTTGCTCCTCCATGCCTGTATCCACAGATCTGGGAACAGTATATGACACACACAAATGCTTAATAAATAACTATTAAATTAATGCACCGCTTTTTTTTTCCTGAGTATAACTGACAGGGGTGCAAATGCAGGGTCAAGTTGAAAACAAGCTTTTCTACTCAGGCAGTCTTAAAACTAAAAGTAAAAAAATGAAATCAAAGAAGGTTAAATACCCAAGATCCTTTAAAAATACAGAGAATTTTGGAAAGGGCTCAGATGTAAAACAGAGATCTCAAAAATGAGCACAAAAATACGTAGGTGAAAATAATTCACGTATAATCATAGAGCATCTGAGGACCTAAGAGGAGGCTATTAGGAGACTGTCACTTTAAAAGGAGATACCTCTTTTAAAAGACTCAAAATGATAGACTTACCTGAAAATTTGTCCCCATGTTATGATGACAGTTTCTTTTATCTCTCGACTAACTCCTTTGGGGAACATTTCATATCAAACTGCTCTTTAGTTTTGAAGATAATGTCTTGATAACGCCTTGCTAAAATGCAGCTTTTCAGTAGTCATACCCAGAAAGTGGTCGGTCCAGTACATGGAAGATCCGATTCCAAGCCCTGGCCCTGACAACACAGCATCAGTTACTGATGACATCAACTGACTCTGGGCAATCAGTGAGATAACGATGTCATTTTTGAATACTTACTGGGTTCTGTGGATTGTGTAAATGTCATATGGAAGTTCTCACTAACTGACCTGCATGAGAAAATTATGAGGTAGACATCAGTGTCACCATTTTAGAGATGGGGAAATGGCAGATAAGAGATAGGAAGTAACTTAGCTCATGAAGCTTTGAAGCCACCAAGCTGCGATTTAAATTAGGTCTGTCTGGCTATGAAGCCAAACCCCAAGCTCTTCCCATTATACCACCCAGCCTTACATAACTCTAGAAGCCTCACCTCATAGAGCCACACAGAGCCGTATCTGTGAGCCAGCACACAATTTCACCCCGTTTTTGACTTTGGCCAACTTCAGTCACTTGCTCATTCAGCCTCAGATTGCTCAGGACCCACTGTTGCCATCACTCGCGTCAACCCCTAACCACCAGGAGAATCATGTATGGGAAAGATTGGCTAAGACTTCGTACTTGTCTCTGGGGGTAGAGGAAGCAGTTAGAGGGAGACTGGAAAGGATGGTGGGGAAAAAAAGTTTGCAATCTTGAGTTCCGTAGCTAGACAGAACTGCATTTAAAGCTCAACCCTAACTTCACCATATTATCCTTAGTTAAGTGACTTCACATCTTTGAGCTTGATTTCTGCATTGATACGTGTCCGCTTAAAGAGCCACTGTCATTGCTTGTTGAAACCAAAGCTGAAACAAGGTGGTAGACACAGAAACTCGGAGCTCCATCTGGCATTCTCGCAGCCCAGAAAGGGAACTGAAATCCTGGTGACACATATATGCAGCTGACGATTTTATTATGGCCTGTGAGCTGGGGATAGTTGTTACGTTTTCAAGTGGTTACATTTTACGAGCTCATATAAGCACCCACACAATCTCCCTCATTTATCCCTTGGCCTGCAAAGCCTAAAATATTTATCACCTGATCCTTCAAGGAAAAGTCTCTCAACCACTGTGCTATATTTTCACCCCTCTGTTGCGGATGAGAAAACCAAAGCAGTCAGTTCTTCTCTTCTGTTTCCAATTAGCAGGACTGAGGTTTGAACTCCAGCAGTGTCATTCGAGAATGTGTGCTCTTAACTGCCTGGCTGCACCACTCCTGAGAGATGAGGAGCATCTATCTTTGACCATGGCTCTGAGGGAAAAGTCCAGTTAAAAATCATGCGCACTATCTAAATACTCATAATCACTGAAGAATTTAATTTCAGATACTGACTTAGAACAGGAGGTGAAAAAGCTGAGCTTTGCCACAGGGGACAAACCAACTTTAACACAAAGTCAAAAATAGATTTTTGAGAAATCGTAAAAGAATACTGGGGCTAGGGGCACCTGTGTGGCTCAGTCAGTTGAGCATCCAACTCTTGACTTTGGCTCAGGTCATGATCTCATGCTTTTTGGGTTTGAGCCCCGTGTTTGGCTCTGAACTGGCAGTATGGAACCTGCTTGGGATTCTCTCTCTCTCTCTCTCTCTCTCTCTCTCTCTCTCTCTTTCTCTCTCTCTCTCCCACCCCCCTCCCTCTCTCAAAATAAATATATAAGCTATAAAGAACAACAGGGCTAGAGTCAGGGTAGAACTCCTATTGGATAGTTCTGGACAAGGACAAAGGAAAAGAAAATATGGTCAACATAGTATCTTCTAGATTTCACCAAATCGTAAGGAGTCAGAGAGAAATCCATTTTTTTTTTTCCCTCAAGGAGCCGAAGATCAGAATAGGAAGAAGTTGGTCAAATGAAGCTGCATGGAGATAGGCTAAAGAAACACGTTCTGAGTCTTTCCCCAACCCTCAGACCAGCAACAATGAATGATTCCCCTAAAGCAACCACAGAGTATCTAGGCTGGGCTTCCAGACCAGTTCTAAAACCAACACCCAGTGATGTCGCTTCCTCCTTTGTATCTGTATCCGTCACACATAAATGTTTTCTACTCTTGTGCTTTTTCTTTTTCTTAGCTTTTGTTTCACATGCTATCATAATGCTTCGAGAAATATTAAATTTATGAAATAGAAGAAACCAGGACTCTAGAGCTTCTTTAAGTGGAGAGACAGAACCTCTGAAGATTTGTTGTTCTAGAGACTGCAACTCTGGTGAGCAGTGAGCAGCCATATTAGGTCAAAGTAGCCAGCGCAGAACAAGGTGGAGCGAATCAGAGGGCAGATTTTGGCCTCCCGTTAACCAGGGAGGCCTGCCTCCCGGTGCTTTCCATCAGGAAAACAGGGTACTGGGTTTTCCAGCCATTAGCTCCAGCTTGCCTATTCCTGGAATCAACTCTCAGGAGCAGAGGCTAAATGTGAGGAGACAGAAGAGGGGAAAAAGAGGGCAAAGGGTCTCCAAAAGAGAGATTCAGAACTAAGGCAGAGGTAACCTAGATGTTCTTGCCCTGTGAGCCTCAGTTATATCACTGGTAACATGGACACAAGGTTCTCTAACTCACAGGGATTTTGTTACCATGAGAAAAAGTGAAATATTTTTAGTCCCTTGTGTGTGTGGGGGGGGGCCGGGGCGGGTATATAGCAGTCTTCATAAATGCTAAGTCCCTTACACCAAAATTCTCTCAGTGATTCCGTTCTTCTATTAAACATCTCCAAGGAAGATCATACAATCCTCCTTAATAAGGCACTAATTACATCCTAACCTCTTCGAGAAGGGCTGGTGTGTGTTTGAGCATTACATAGTACAGAGAATAGGAAAGAGGCCAAGTTGAAATTCCCTTCTGCCTCAGTATGTTCTGAAGTTGACAAAGCACTGGTCTCCTCTGTAATGAAAGCCTGGTCTCTGGACCCAACAGTCAGATGCCTGCTTTTGCCAACAAGGCAAGGAGACACTTTGATTCATACCACTAACTGCTTTGGCAGAAAAGTTTTTGTTTGAACTACACTTTAGAAAGGAAAAAAAAAAAAAAAGACCAGTAAAGAAAAATCACGATTTCCCCTTTTTAACCCATTTCCTATGTTTTTTTTTCCTTTAGACAAATAAAAATTTAAAAAGAGAAAAAGAGATCAATAAAACGCTGTAAGCTCAAAATTATTGATCCTTTTCCAACACTCCACTTGGCATCAAAAGAAATTTATGACAGAAAGTAAAAAAATAATAATAATAAAATAAAAATAAAATAAAACAAAAGGTAAAATTCCTAAATAGTTGAGGAAAATTAAGTTCTATATATTTTCTTATAGAGAAAACTCAATATTCCGGCTGGAGAAACTGAAAACTGTATGTTTTTAGTTGGGTCTGTCATGGCTCCATTTTAGCCTTTAAGTACCTAGAATTATCTGGAAGTTCTTAGACTCTGGGGAATTGCACCTCTTTCTATTATAATGAAGAGGATTTTTTTTTTTTCTGGCTCAACACAAAACATAAATTAATGCTCTATAGACACTAGAGTCTTAAACAAACCAAATTATTCTCTGGCTGAGATGACCTTCAAAGGCCAGTTTTCTGTGTATTTGTCTCTTTCGCCCTTTTCTTGGGTAATTGGGACAATTTTGCAATAGCCAAAGCATATGATGCCAGCATAAGACAAGTCCATTAAAGGGTATCGACTTGTCAGTGGCTCCAAAAGAAAATGGCTGCAACCTTCCCTTACTGGGACACACGTTCCACATTTTTTCCCTATATATTCATCCTGAGTGCCGTTACCGAAGCAAGTGGTAAAAGCCAGTTTCGGCCATTTTCTTTGGAGTACTTAGACCAGCTTTCAGTTCTCTTCGGTGAGGAAGCCCTTAATGGCGACTCTATTTTGGGTGTATGCACACGATTGACCTCATTTCAAAGAACTTCCTCAGAAATTTGCAGTTTCTGCTGCTCAATTGTCACAATAATGGTTGCTCCTCTCAGTGCCTCTCAGGCTGGGAGAGAAATGGAAGCTTGGCCTGTTTTCTCAGGAGCAGGGACCCTGCTGAAGGAGAGCGAGGGCCTGACTTGCAGGCTTCATGAAGGGGTTTGCTGCACTGCTCACCACCCGCATTTTTTTAAACTACTTTATTGAGGTATGATCGACATGTGAAAAGCTGTACACGTTTAATGCACACAATGTAGTGAGTGTGGGATCAGTATACACCTATGAAACCATCACCACCAAAATCATACCCATCATCTCCCGAAATTTTTTCCCACCCTCTCATTATTATTTTCATTGTTATTACTCTTGTCATTATTATTGTTGTTGTTTGTGCGTGTTAAAAACACTTGACATCCTAACATAAGACCTACACTCTTAGCATGTTTTCCCCATAGCTCTTAGTGACACTTTTTTTTTTTTTCACAACCTTTCATATCAAAAGTCAGAAGACTTGTTTGTGTCTTGTTTTTGTTCAAGAATGACACGCAAGTTGGGGAAGAGAAAGAACGTGAATCCCTGTCCCCAGCTTTTTCCTTGACCACGCCCCGCCTCCACCTTTCCCACAAAACTGTCAAGAGCTCATGGGTTTGTGTGTTGGATCTGGGTGGAAGGACCCACACGGGCATGCTTCCTGTGGACAGCGTCTTGCCTTCCTCAGCCTGGGCAAGACTGCCCTTTGGCTTGACTCTGCAGAGGCGTTTGGCAGATGGTGCATCGGCCTTAGGCTCGATGGGAGCCTTTACCGAAGAAGGGCTCCCCTGGGATACCTCCGCCCCCCTCTCAGGAGAATTGCCTGGCAGGCTGGTCCCGTCTGCTCCTACTGTTTTCCAGGAGCTGTGTTCGTGGGCTTCATGCGGGGCTGCTATGTGCCTGGGAGCCTTTTTCCTGGCTACTTTGCTTATGCTCATTTCCTCCCTCGGCTCTCTCTAGAACTGATGTGTTAACATCTCCCTCAATTGAACATTTAATTAGCGAAGGGCCTCATCATTTTCCCACCACCCAATCCGCCAGCCTCCCTTCAATCTGTGCCCCTTATTCCGCCTGCCTTCCTGTTACAATGACTGCACGCTCTGGGCTGCTTGGCAAAAGCCAGATCTAAACTTGAACACGGCACCCCATCTCCTCCAGGCTTCTCAGGGACTTTGCTTCTTGGGCAGATGAGCTCCTCAGTTATCCCCTCTCTCTTAGGCCTCAAGTTGACCCTCCCTAGTGGGCGAGCGGTCATTCCCAAAAGCACACTGGCGCACCATTTTTTGCAGCGATGTAGTTCACCTGAAAGAACCAGTTACCCTCCAATAATTTTACTTCCCTAGTAGCAAAACTCCCCAAAGAATGTTTGATCCTGTTTTTATTTCTTCACCCCAAGTGCCTTTTTGGACTGACTCCACTATATTCCGTGGCCCTCTGTCAATATGACGCTAATCCTGTCTACGTCACCACCTGCATCTGGATTATAAAGCCTAATCTTCACTGGCCTCTTGGCGGCATGGAAGGTAGCAGATCTGCCTTCTCCCTCTTGTGACATTTTTTTCATCTGGCTCCACTCAAGTTGTTGGACTCGCATCATTGGCCACACATACTCTGTGGGCTTTGCTCGTCCCTCCCTCTCTTACCGACCTGTAAAGATGCTTGCATTTCTCAGGTTTATTCCTTAACCATCTTTCCTCCACTAAACTCTCTCTCTCCCTCTCTCTCTGATTCATCTCATCCAGTCCCAAAGATGTGTTTCTATCTCCAGCTTCTCCCTGAAGCTCCAGGTATATATCTGCCTCCTCACCTGAACCTTAACTTTCAAAAACGAACCTCTCAACCACCCTGCAATTGACTTCGCTCCGTCCAGTTTCAGTAAAACCATCCCCCTAGTTGCTTAGTTCCATATAGAATTGCTCACACGCCCCATTTTCAACCCTTGAGCAGGTGCCAATGGCTCAAGCTTCAAAACATTTCCCCAGCACAGCACGAATATTTTTCACATCCTTCACCACTAGACCCTCTCTTGAGCCACCATCATCTCTCACCCGAATTGCTTTGTTCTCTGCATGGCAACTAGAATGATCTTTAGTGACAAATCCTCTGACACCTGTCCTTCAGGCTGAAACCTTGATCAAATTCCTGAAATCGTGGTGTACAATTCCCTATTTGATCTCCTTTGTATCTGCTAGTCCTTTTGCCTGAAATCCCCACTCCTTCCCCCAAATCTTCACATGCCTTGCTCCTTCACCTCGTTGTGAGCCCTCCTCAAAGTTTACCTTCTCAGGTAGGACTTTCATAATCTCCCAATTCAAAATAGTCAAAACTTTATCCTATGAAAGTTTTCTTTGCAATACTTGCCACTTGAAATTATGATACATATCAAATTATAATTTAAAATATTCCTTCTGAGTAGAGAGTCTTCTCTCTTTTTTACACTGAATCCCTGATCCCCAGAAGGACACTTCGCACATATTAAGTGCTCAATAAGAACTTGGGGAAAAATGATAAATTAATTTAAATATACTATGAGCCATGTGGTAGATCATTTAATGTGAAGTTGACAAGGAACCCGTCTACCAGATTGATGTTAAGCATAAAAGATTGACTGTTGTGATAACCACAAAGTATGCTCACTCAATATACTCCCCCCAAATGTGCCCAAAATGTAGTTTAAAAAAACACATATAATGAACACCCCTTCATGTGCATTACTCTGTGTTGATTTCCCCCCAAAATACAATATGTTTGATACTACTTTTATTTGCTTTTATTTTTTTACTTATTGACAGAGAGAGAGAGACAGAGACAGAGAGAGAATGGGTGGGGGAGGGGCAGAGAGAGAAGGGGACAGAGGATCTGTAGCAGGTTCTGTGCTGACAGCAGAGAGCTCAGTGTGGGGTTTGAACTCAAGAACCATTAGATCATGACCTGAGCTGCATTCAGCTGCTTAACCAACTGAGCCACTCAGGCACCCCATACTTTTATTTGCTGTTATGGTATACAACCCACATTTTTCAACCTGCCTCACCAAGACCTCTACTAACCCACCAATCTTTGTCTGTGATTATTTCATTAATCACCTTAAAAATGACCCAGCATTGGTAGAAATGTGTGTTTGCTGGAACTAAGCCCTAAGTATGGTACACTCTTTGACCTCTCAAGAACCTGGCAACCTGTCTCCTTTTTATCCTTTTATCTCCTCTCACATGTGTTACAAGACCTTTCCTCTTTTTCATTATCAGAGCTGTAATAGCTGATTCACCCTACTTCCTGCAACTCACTTAATATTTTCTCCTTCATAACATATGCGAGTATCACATTTTCTATTCAAGATGAGACACTCTTGGGGCGCCTGGGTGGCTCAGTTGGGTAAGCATCTGACTTCTGCTCAGGTCATGATCTCATGGTTCTTGGGTTTGAGCCCCACGTCAGGCTCTGTGCTGACAACTCAGAGCCTGGAGCCTGCTTCGGATTCTGTGTCTTCTTCTCTGTCTCTGCCCCTCCCCTGCTTGTGCTCTGTCTCTTTCTCTCAACAATAAGTAAGGCTTAAAAAAAAGTTTCTTTTTAAAGATGAGACATTCTTGAAAGCAGGGACTCGGTGTATAATTGTACACTCATCAACTGGCAGCCTGTTTGGCAAGTCATAGATGCTTAATGAATGAATAATTATTGAGCAAATAAATGAATGAATCAGTTAATAGATGAAGAAATACTGAATAAAATAAAATAGGGTTAAAGTAGTCTGTATATTGGAGGTAGGGTCAAGCACCAGAATACTGGATTAGCATTTGACACCCAGGAGCTCATGGATATTATGCTAAAAACTGAGTATCTAACTACCTACAGGCTCTTCAACTATGATACACCATCCTCAGGACTGAGTGTGTGTGTGTGTGTGTGTGTGTGTACGCGCGCACACACGTGCACGTGTGATTAGTGGTGACAAAAGCAGGGAGATCCTTAGTCTAATAAATTTTTCTCCTCATTCTTGGTCCAAGAAAGAAAACTGGTTTGGGGGGAAAGAGTTCTGCTCACTGCCACATCAGTAAGGGAAGTTAATGTGTTCCACAGACAGAATGATCCCTTCCCTTCTCTTTACATAAGTAAGCTCTTTTGGTCTATGAGGGAGGAGAGGGCTGGCCAGTCTCACCCATGATTGGGGTCTATCTCTGATGTTATTATTGCTCTGGGCTAGTCCAAGTGCCCTCTGCCCTGCACGTCACAGACAGAAGAGAATGTCTGGAGTTTTAGATTGGCTTTTGCCCTACTCCACTCAGATCTCCATCGTTCATTTCTATCATTAAGGGCTGTATTAATTTTGCTAGTTTATCCAAGTGTATGCAATCCCAACAAGGGTCACAGAGTAATGGATCTTAAAGATCCATTAAAGAACATGAAACAATTGTCAGGGTTACTCCCCAGCCTTCAGCCAGAAGCCCACAGGAACAATTCAGAAACACAGGAGGGAGAACAGCCGTCACGGAAGTAGCCACCCCCAAGTGTTGCAAGTTCTTCTGGGATCACCTTACCAGTTTATTCCACTCTGTAAACACGTTACGTTTTTGAGCCATTTGGGATGCTACCGGCCATCATGGTTAGAGGGGAGTGAGATATGTAACTTACAATTTGTACCACCAATAGAAAACTGCAGGAAGTCAAAAGCATGGATGGAGTATTTTCTCAGCTACTTTTAGAATTTCCTCAAGCCTGTTGTGTGACCTGCAATGCTTCAGTCCTTACTGCCACTACCATACATGGTTCTTTGAAAACAGGTGCTAAAGGGAAACCACTGAGCTACTACTTTTACTTAGAAATTGAAGGTGAAAACTCCAAACTGAAATCGAGGCACTGATTTTCAAGACGAAATGACCCTTCACAGGAAAGTCAGCTAAGTGGTCCCTCTGGACATTCCTGTCCTTGAAATGTGAATCTCAGGTCTGGTCTGAGCTCCCCCATGTGAAATGAATGGAGTAATCCTGCCCCGTGCCTCAGGATCTTCACCATTTTAATCGTTACAGCATTTAGAACCAGGGGTGGGGAAAAAAAAAATCAGTCTGAATACAGGCAGCAAAATCCCTACATTTCGTAAGGATTAATGGCAAAGCTTTAACAAAGTGTTTCAGATACCAAATTAATCTTAATACATAGGTGTACTTTCCCGCACGGCAAACTCAGACATTTTCTGGTTGAACTGTCTTTCATCTGTATATGGGCAGATACTTTTGTGTTCACAGAAGCAGGTCTTGCAATGCAAGCAGCCCCTTTTTGCCTTGGAGGAGCTAACTGTAGACTGTTCTTCCGCGTACAAGAAATAGAAAATATTTGGGGGGTCACCCAGCCTTCTCCATTTCTGTGAATGGAGAAGGAACATAGTCCCTAAATAGCTTATTTTGAAATAGCTCTCTTTTTTTCGTTTGGGAATCTACAGGGATAGTCCTCTTCTGGGATTTTCATAATGGGCTCTGCTTCGATAGCGGGGAAGGCTGTCATTGTTTCATTGGCTTGAAAACACAAGGCTGACCCCAAAGCACCCATCAAAGGCCTCCTGATCTATTTGCCGATAGCTCTGGCAGGTGCCACCATGTGACCTCTGGGGCTTTGTGTAGCAATGTATGGCTGAGCACAGATGACAGAGAGAGGGAGGCTTGCACAATCCAGGCAGATCTGGAGGGGCCCGATGGCTTCTTTAAAATACATGTAATATTTTTGGTACATGCGGGGATCTACGTGTACATTTAATATAGTGGAATTTTTGTTGTTGTTGTTGTGTTGCTGCCTACCCTCTGAAATCTGTTATGAAATTGGTGGTGCATTTTAGAATCTATTGTGTCTTGGAATCAAGGAAGTATGGTATTCCTCCATGTGGAGATCAGAATTATAATGCACAAATACAACAAAATGAACGCATTATGAAGAAGATCGTGCTCAAAACAGATGAACAAACCGGCTCGCTAAACTTAAAACATTATAATTGATCTTAATATAAGTTTTGGAGTTATCCTCAAATTCCTTACGGATCCATCTTGTCTTTCTCCTTCTAGTCCGAAGGCAGAGAGCTTCAAAGGGCTCTGCTTGCTTGCGGGCTATTCCAATTCAGGAAACGTATTGCTTAGGAAGTTTATTTCTGGCTTGTTTCTGCATTTCAGGCTTGAAGTCTTTCCATTAGCCCGCTTACTTGACCTTCACGAGGATCACGTCTGTTCCAGCATCTTGAGCATTTGCGATCACAGACCCATTCCAGGCTTCCCTTCATGCCCCCTCTGGATCCCATGAAACCCCCCTCCAGATCCCAGATCCTCTCTGCTCATCTTATTTCCGCCTGCAGTGGTACCTCTCCAGTGCGGCCCTAAGGGAAATGGGTGAAGCATTTCCTGTCTCCAGCCCCCCTCTCCCCCCCTCACGTCTCTCACTTCTTTTTTTCCCTTGCACTGAACTAACCCCTTTAGTATTTTAGAGCTTCCCTTTTAGTATTAGCTCCCGTGAACAGGACGGTCCCTATTTTGCATCCCATGTACATTGAGTAGCCTGCGAGTGTAAATCCCTTCCTTAGGTATTTGCATTTTAAGCCTTTAACCTTAATAATAGAAATTGGAAATAGAATTAAAAACTATTCCCTTCTTAAGGGAAATCCATGTCGCAGCAGGACAGAAAGACCAGGAAGGAAATGATCTTAACCGGAACCTCCTAAATCGATTTTTACATATATGCAAAACTGCAGTCTAGGCATACATTTCTAAAAGTTATGTTATGCAGTAGGTGAGAATGAGGGGAAAAGAAGAAAAAAAAATGGGGGGGGGGACCTGTGCTCTCTTCTCTCCAGGTGTCCCAATGTATAGGAATGCCAACCGAGCTGAACTGGCTGCAGTCACTTCCAGACTAACTGCTCTCGGGAACTAATAAGGGAAGAAGAAATCAAGCCGAGTTAGTAGCTGCTTCCTCTTACAGACCAACCCCTACAGACACTGGGCCTACCCCCCACCACGGCAACCCTAAGACGGCTGAGACGTCAGCCTAATGTTACCTGTTTCTCTATGGATATTCCTTAAAAACCCTACTACCTGCAATGGAATGACCGGGGCCACTTGCAAAGGGCATGGTTCCTGGGTGGGAGCTCAGGACTCTGTATTATGATAAACACTTGGGTGATTATTATGCACATTGAGTTTTGAGAACCATTACGCTGTACCCTTTACTAAACATCTCCCCTGCATTTCTTCTCCGCCTCTCTCTCTCTCTCCGCTCCTCCGTGGACTATCCCTTAGTCTTCCTTTTCTCTGCCACAAAATTCACAGGTATTCATTATGCAAAGCCCTTTCAAATTCTGCCTTTTCCTTGCCTCGTTCCTTTTTCTGACCCGCGGATGGAGATCACCCTATCACTTCCAGCATAAATGGAGTCAGCTGGGGAACCAAAATGCCACAACACTGACGATACTCTCCGTATGATAAAGAGAGGCAGCTGAATATGCTCCTCAACATCATCCCGGGCAAAGAGGAAGGCACCAAAGAAATCCAGGAATTCTTTGTTACAGCCCATGGTTGTAAGAGAGGTGAACACAAAGCATGTATTATGTGGATGAAGAGTCTGCAGATGCTCATGACTATAATGAATTACTCCATGCATAGACAGCATCTGAACAGTAATAATTGGTATGGATTTTGATTTATATTAGGAAAGGTTTCTTTTGAGCTATAGAATGTACGTTGAAAAAAGAAAAATAAAGGTACATTTGTTTGTATCAGAGCAAGGCTAATTACTGTCACTGATACTATTTATAGTTTTTGCCTAAGTGCCACGTTAAAATGATATTTCCTCCGAATATCATAATCATGTATTATTTTCATTCGTTTCTACATTTCTTAAGGGTAAAGACAAAAGCCTCCCGTATTTCCACATCTTCCAGCCCACCATGACAGTAGCTTACAGATCGTACATTTTCAGTAAAACATTTAATGAATGAATGAATGTTTATGTTTTACTCCTGTTACACTTGTGTTTATGTACGTTTACACAAATGGCCCCAGTTAAATCATTCGATCCCTCCCCACCTGATCCCTTTCCTAGTGTTCCTGGTAATGTCAGAAATAGAGACTGTAGACCTTTACCATATAGCTATCATGAGGAAGAGATAGAGAGGGGGACAGAATAGAAGCACGGAGAAGAAGAGGATGGGAGCACATGGTAAAAAAGAAAGAGATGAATTGTGTTGCATGGACATGTAATTGATAGATAATACTCTCTAGTGCATAGAACGGTCATTAACCATATAGTTTCCCAAGTCCAAACCCAAAGCCTTGGGGGACCACAGGTGTATGTGTCCCTTCCATCACACATGCTCTGCTCCTATCTGAAATTAGAATGTTGAGACACGGTAGTGTGTTTACTTTCCTGTTCTGACCGCACTGTTTACCAGCTTCTTCTGAAAGCATTCCATATGCTACCTTAATCTGCTTCAAGACCCACGCTGGATATACCTTTAAAGGTGAGTGTTCTGTCCTTCCCTAGACCTAGACTTCACAAGTTTTAAGTACTAAATGTTAGAAAAAGAAAAAGAATTGAAGATGAAGAAAGAGGAGGAGAAAGAGAAGAAACAACACACACACACACACACACACACACACACACTATACAAAAAACCATAAACATCCTGATCCCTCCCAGAAAACAAGACCTAGTTATCAGGTGTTTTTAAGTGTGAACTGCCTCTTATGTGACTTTCAGAAATTCAAAAAGTGTAGTCGTTGATTAACCAATTTCTCTAATCCGTGTGGAAATTGAACTATGAGGGGTTACCTGTTGTTGTTGTTGTTGTTGTTGTTGTTGAAAATAATCACTGTCCTCTACTCCTTTGTCCTTCGCCACCACCCACTCCTAATTTGCTTCTAACTTTACAACCAAGAGACGTTGCATTCCATCCTCTCTCAAAACCCTTCATTTCCAAACAACTCCCAATTTATTTACTTCTGCACCTCCCATAAAGCCTGGCCCTGAATTTTATGTTTACTTGATTACAGGTTCGATTCTATTTATGGGTGTTCAGGCTTCGGAGATGTTGCCCATATAGCGTGGCTTCCTGCTTATAACTTTCAAAAAATGAATAAATAAAAGGAATATTGTTCATGACACTTCCCCAATCAGGGAAAATTTACTTTAGTTACCTTAGTAACCAGAATGTCAGTCATTCTTTCTCCATGCCAAATCCTTTTAGATTTCACATAGAGCAACATTTTTAAAATAGAATTATTTCACATTCTATTTAACTTTTTTTTTTTAATTTTTTTCAACGTTTATTTATTTTTGGGACAGAGAGAGACAGAGCATGAATGGGGGAGGGGCAGAGAGAGAGGGAGACACAGAATCGGAAACAGGCTCCAGGCTCTGAGCCATCAGCCCAGAGCCCAACGCGGGGCTCAAACTCACGGACCGCGAGATCGTGACCTGGCTGAAGTCGGACGCTTAACCGACTGCGCCACCCAGGCGCCCCTCTATTTAACTTTTAGAGTTGGTTAAAAACAAACTTCCTGCTTACTTGAATGCTTTCTTAAAGAAACCAAACCATTTATTTCCTCATGAATGTATTAGACTTATTTAAAGCACATAGAACAATTCTTGTTTGTGTATATGAATTTTATAAATATGTATTATATTCACTGATAGAGAAGTAGATAAAAAATCATGAACTATATGGATTAGGAAAAACCAATGATTTAGTGACAAGGTTAGAATGTGAATTTCTTTGAATACAAGAAAATCAATTTTTTAATTATGGATGTAACCTATGCCTCCTGGCAAAATTGGGAGAACATACAAAATGGCAAAGAAAACTATTTAGCACTATTTATTTAATTAGCACTATTTATTGCACTATTTAGCAAGAAACATTTGTTTTTAGGTTTCTAATGTTTTTCCTTACATACACAGAGTAATGTGATATTACAGTTTTGCATCCTAAATTTGGTGGTGTTAACATTAATGCCTAATATTAGTTCATTACCTGGATTGATTCTCTGTTGCTTTTTATCATTTATTTTTGTTTTCTCACTTACTTTTGTCATTATTAATATTATTTTGCCCAGAAAGGTTTTTTGTTTGTTTGTTTGTTTGTTTGTTTTTTAGTTTAGAGACTCAATTTCTGCATCTATAGACAGGAAATTTGGAACATTGTTATGTTCTTGACCACCTATTTTTCCAGAACGTTTATGTATCTTTGAGAAGTATATGAGGGTTTGAATCACCACAACCTCACCAACGATGGGTATACTTTTATTTTTTCCCAATTCAGTAGGTAAATTAATATTGATTGTGGTGGAGTTTTTTTTGCAATTTCAAGCAACCCATGTCTTTTGATTTTTAGCCACTATTATTTCTAATTCTTTGATTTGGGTGTTAAAATTACATAATTTTATTCATTAAAAACTACTTGATTATAATAATAAATTGTTGAGTTCAATCCTAAACATTTTTTATTTTCGCTTATTATTGTAGTTGGAGAGAATTTTCTTTTTCTCATAATTTTTTGCCAGCCTTCCAAATTTTCACTGGCTGCGTGAGATTCCTTTTTGGTGATTTGCTTGTACACATGCTTTGACATTTTCTGTGTGGCTCATATATTATGTATTCTTAATATGAATTCTTCATTGGTTATATACATTTCAAATGTGTTCTAGACAGTGACTTGGCTTTTTTGTTTGTTGAGGGCATCTTCTCTGTACAGAAGTTTTAAAGTTTTATATAGGCACATTATGCAATATGTTTTATTAAGATGTGTTCTTTTTCCATGCCATTTACGAAATTCTCCCCTACTTCAAAGGCTGAGAGTTATTATGCTAAATTTTCTTCCAAATGTTTTAAGGTTTCCTTCTGTTATACATGTTTTTAATCCACCTGATTCAATCCACTTCTATATTTGGGTGTATGTGAGGTCGGAATCCAATTTTTTTTCCAGAGAGATGATTAATTGGTCCAGTGGTATTTCTACTCTACCTCCCCACCGATTAATAAGGTCACCTTTTCATCTATCAGATTTTCTTTCATACATAAGTATTTCTAGGCTCTCTGTACTGTGACCGTCCTTCTATTTGTTAATCCTGCATCAATAGCAATAATTAATTAATTATTTTAACTAATGAATAAAGCAGTAAATATCCTTTCCCTGACAAAATTGCCTCACAGTTTCAAGAGTCTGCCGACAAGTGTTTCCTTTTCTTGTGAGTTCCATGTCTGTGGGCTTTACCCATTTCCCTATTAACATTTTTCCTCTTCGACAGATGAGTCTTTAGAAACTACGAAACATTGGCTCCTGTCTTTCACAGAAGGTGCAGATTTTGCCTCATTGCTGTTGATCTCTATACCTAGTCTGTGATACCTTTGGTGATTGTATGGCCTTTCTCCTTTTGACTTAATTCATTAATTTTTCACTGGAGTATAGCTGACCAGGGGTTGTACCCCTGAAACCAGCTGTTTCAGGGGTACAACACAGGGATTCAACCGTTCGATACGTTACAGAAGGTTCACCGCAGTAAGTGTAGTTACCATCCACCATACAAGGTGCCACAATCTCATTGACTATATTCAGCATGCTGTACTTTCCATCCTCATGACTTATTTCATAACTTTTCCGGTTACACCAGTCCAAGTTTGTACCTCTTAATCCCCTTTACCTGTTTCTCCCATCCCCTCACCTCCTTGCCTCTGGCAACCACCAGTTTGTTCTTTGTATCTATGAGTCTCTTTCTGTTTTGTTTTGTTCAATCATTTGTTTTGTTGTATAGATTCCACATATAAGGGAAGTTGTATGATATTTGTCTGTTGCCGTCTGGCTTATTTCACTTAGCATAATACCTTCTACGTCCATCCAGGTTGTCACGAATGGCAAGATTTCATTTGTTGTGGCTGAGTAGATTCCATCGTATATATGCACCACATCTTCTTTTTTTATTTCTTTTTTAAATGTTGTTATTTACTTTTGAGAGACAGAGACAGAGAAAGAGAGAGAGAAAGGGAGACACAGAATCCGAAGCAGGCTCCGGGCTCAGAGCTGTCAGCACAGAGCCTGACGCAGGGCTTGAACTCCTGAATAGTGAGATCATGGCAGACGCTCAACCGACTAAGCCACCCAGGCGCCCCCCAGTACATCTTCTTTCTCCATTCATCTATCAATGGACACTCAGGTTGTTTTCATATCTTGCCCATTGTAAGTAATGCTGTACAGTAAACGTAGGAGCTGTTTTAAAATTATAAAAGCAATTTTATTATCTCCTTTATGAATTCTGGGACAAATTAAATTTTATCATACAACACTTTATGACATATTTCTCAATGATCAGGAAAATAATCCTCAAATAATAACCTTTCTCATGTTTATGACAAATAAATGAATAACTTCAAATCCTGGGACATTCCACCTTTGCTTTTTTCCTTCATTCAAATTTGTTATGTGTAATTGAATTTTGGTTCACTGACTGACTTTAACATATTTTATATTTAGTTTTTATATCCAAGAATATACCTTACTCAACTTTGTAAACATATATTCAGTAGTTATTTGTACTTTAAGGTTTTTTTTTTTAAGTTCATTTATTTATTTTGAGAGAGAGAGAGAGAGCACAAGCAGAGAAAGGGAAAGAGGATCCCAAGTAGGCTCCCCAGTGTCAGCAAAGAGCCTGACACTGGGCTTGAACTCACGAACCAGGAGTTCATGACCTGAGCTGAAACCAACCACCCAGGTACCCTGATACTTCAAGTTCTATATCAAGTAAAAAGTTCCCGTACAGAGGGAGTAAATATTACACTTAGAAAATGTGCATATGTTTGCCTATTGCCTTTGCTCACCATGGAGAGTTTGGCTGGGTATACAATCCCCATGTTATCAACCGCTTTGTTTTGAAATTCTTCAGAGATTGCTGTATATCTTCTGATACCTTAGTATTATGAGGAGTCTCAAGTTAGTTTTATTTTGTTTTGATGTTTTTAATGTTATTAATAGCATTCCATGTAAGTTTCTAAGGTTTCCATTATGAAGATTGAACAAGAAAAGCCAAGAAAAATCTTCTGTTAACTTAAGATAAATTGAAAAATGCTTTTCTAACCGTAACTTTGGCCCTTCTCTTCAGTTTGAGAATTTTTGTCTCTCTTCTTTAAATATTGCCTTTCTTCCCATTTTTCTCATTTACTTTTTTCACAAAAACTTCTGATCTTTAAATTGCATGTCTTTTTTCTTGCTGCTATATTTATAATCTTCTACAATTGTTTCTGTCTCTTTGTCCTGTTACTCTGCATTTTTGGAAGGAATTACCAGTTTGTCTTTTGCAGATCTGATCTGTCAGAAGTATATTTCTACTTTTTTTTTAATTTCTTTTGCAGTTTTGCCTTTCATCCGTGAGTTGATTTTAAATCTCTGATTTCATTTTAGCATATTTTCCTGCTACACTTCCCTTGCAAATGCCATGGTCAAATCTGTTTTTCTACGGGCTTTGAATAGGAATTTTAATTTTTTTTTTTATTGATGTTATTCTGTTCAGAGACTACTTTCCTGAGACACATCCTTCTTTTGGGTTTTCTAGGCTGTGCACTCATTCCTCCTAACATTGCCAGTTGTTTTTCAAGGCCACAGTCTGCTTGTATTTTTTATGTTTATTCATTCTAGATAGGTGAAATTTCTATCCAAGCTTTGCATTTTCTGGAATAGTGTTTGGTGTCTGTTGGCGGGGGGGGAGAGGGCGCGGCGGGGGGAGAGTGGTCAGGTAAGGGGACATTAGTGTCTTTGTCCCTTCCAACGGGGCTCTTAGATGCTAGTATCAAAGTGCTTTGAAAACGTAGATGAGAAAGACACATAGTCCACCATAAATCATGTTACTTAGCACACTTGATTTGGTGTAGCCTACTGCTTCTGTTAACTGCTACCATGTCGTCTCAGTAAGAGAATCAGACGCGTGTTGTGGTCTCCGTGTCAAGCAAAAACTAAAAAGCCATGCTTCCCAGTATGTACAGCTATTATGGCTATTTCTCTCTCT
Organism: Herpailurus yagouaroundi; assembly: GCF_014898765.1. Taxonomy (NCBI): domain Eukaryota; kingdom Metazoa; phylum Chordata; class Mammalia; order Carnivora; family Felidae; genus Herpailurus; species Herpailurus yagouaroundi. The sequence goes on along the minus strand of NW_024412402.1, from coordinate 18,790,216 downwards.
GCCCTTGCTTCTCACCTCTCACCTCCAACGATAAAGGATGCCAATATGCAAATACCACTGCCTGCCTTACTCCCATCCCCATTCCTTGTTATGACGTACACTGAGAGTTCTGGTCTCTCAGTATATGCAGAAAGAGATCCATTGCTGAGAGCTCAGGCATTGAATTTCTGTCTGTCCTGCTCATATAGCCTGCATCTTATGTCATTTGGAGTCTGGTGGCTTGTTTCCCCAATGGTGTGATTCCTGCATCCTGGATTTAGGGGCATAAAGATGGGTAAGTTGCATGATTCTTCCACCTGCTCTGGCATCCTTTGGGCTGTGCTAGATCAGAATGTTTCAACTGGCTTGGAGTACAAAGGCATATGCTTCAGTCAATCCCCATCAGTAAGGCAGCTAATAAAAAAGTGTCTAACCATTGACAATCTGTTCTTAACCTTAGTTTATGAGTCTGTGGCCATTAAGAATAATTTTGTAAATTTCCATGAATTTTTGTATCATTAAAAAAATGTCCAATGAGGGTATTAGACATAAAGTACTAATCTGGAAACTAAACACAGATTATTAATAGAAATTTTTTTTTAAGTTTATTTATTTATTTTGAGAAGGGCAGAGGGGCAGAGAGAGAAAAAGAGAGAGAATCCCAAGCAGGCTCCGCACTGCCAGCTCAGATCCTGTAACAGGATTCTCGCAGAGTCGTGACACCGAGGCTTTTCTTTGCAGGAAGCAACTTTATTCCTGCCGGCACCGCTCAGTTGGGTTCAAACCCGTAGAACTGAGCCCCAAACACCACGTGGTGTATTTTTTTTTATATATTTCTTACTTCTTTGTCTCCCATATATGCAGTCTGATTAAGCGGTCTGATGTTACAAGGTCATGAGGGATGTTGTCACATACACATATAGACAGATTGCCTTGAGGGTTTTTTTTCCCTTTCCTTAGGGAGGGGACCGTACGCAATCCTGATGCAGGTCTAGGACCCATGAACCGTGAGATCATGACCTGCGCTGAAATCAAGAGTCGGGTGCCTAACCAGCTGAGTCACCCAGGTGCACCATTAATAAAATTTTTTTTAAAAGGTAATTGATATTTTATACTTAATACTGAGTTTTGAAATGGGAAACTTCCAACAAAAAGAAATTACCAAAAATCCTTGTTAATAACATGCCAGTTAACAAAAATCATTGCAACCTGCAAGCCTCCTGTGAAGGATCCTGCTAAATTTGAGTCCATTGAAAATAAGGTCTTTCAAAGTATGACCTGGATATCCCTGACAAGCTTTGAATATCATCTAGGACGTGTGTTTATCTGTGTCTGTACTGATTGTGTGAATTAATGTGTGTGTTATTGAAAGGAGTGCTATAATCCCCATTAATTCTGGTAGCATTTTTTCTTGGAGTAACAAGGGAGAGCAGGTGGAGTAAGTGTTCCATGGACTACAAATTGGAAATCACTATTTAAAGGGCATAATGGAATATGTGAGTTGTGTGTCAATGATGGGGTATGTTACAAAAATATATTTCTTGGAAACATAAAGATAGGCAGGGTGATGGAAATAACATTGAGTCAGAATATTGAGTACTCACCTCTTTCTTGTTTTCTTGGCTCTAGTCATGCAGAGATAAAATACACGGTTTCTGTCTTCCAGAAGCTTCTCCTCTGTGTAGTGGCCATCACTTATGTCGCGATAAGAGCTAGAATAAGGCTCAGTTCAGGGTTCAAAGGGAGCACCTAGACACCTAGGGTGGTCTGAGTCAGTAGCCCTGGATCTGAATACACAGAAATTCACAAGGCCAACCAGCTGGACAAGGGGTTTAAAAGGCAAAAGTAATTGCATGTTCAGAAGCGAGGATGTGGAACAGTATTTGGCTCAGGCAAGTCAAAGTGGCTGATGAGTCTAGGGAAATCAGCCTGCAGGGGTAAATGACGGGTAACTGGGAGAAACCATGCAAAGGAGATGTAGCAAAATCTGTCAACAACCCAAATCAACAGAGATTCCATCAACAAGAGCATCCACAAATTGTGCTATATTTATCCAGTGGAATACTACAGAGTAAGGAAAACAAATGAGCTACAACTGTGTGCATGAACCTGGATAATTGCAGTCTGGTAAAGTTGAACGGAAAGAGCAAATTATTGAAGTGTCAGAGAGCATACTTTCCTCTCTTTATGCCACTTAAAAACATTCTGACAAATAATTTTCTTATTTGAGATCTATATAATATTTAATAAACTTAGTAAATAAAATATATCTAGTAAAGAAAATATAGAGTAAATAAGTATATATTGAGTATATATTACAAATAAAATAATAATAAACTGTGGTTATTTCTAGGATTCCCTCTATGAAGAGGAGTGGGAAACCATGGGGCAGAGGAATTCCAAAGGTTTTCTTATTATCCTATATGTTAGACTGAGTGGCTTGTGCCTCCGTGTTAATTTTGTCTGTATTCTTTATCCTATTTATATATATTAGAATACTCTTTTGTGTCTATTGAACATTTAATGAGAGCAACACAAATTTATCTTGCCCTCAGGTTAATTACTCCACCCAAATCAGCCTTGACTATTTCAAGGAAAAATGACTTATTGTGAGTTTCTGATTTTAATTGTAAGGGAAATCTTAATCGCTAACACTCCTTTGATGTTCACCAAGTTAATCTGAAGGTTCAAGAGATTTTTTTTTAAAAAGGCTTTGCTTCTTAAACTGGAAATACAGAAGTGAAAGAAAAATCCTCAAGTGTCACAACGGCAAAGCCGGATGGCTGAGAACGTTAAACCCCTTGATTGTTCCCTGGGTTCATTGCCTTGGCCACAGAGGAGGTTTCACCTTTCCATTTAGCAGACAAAGCAAATGTAAATTTGTTCTCGATCACAATACACCCAGTATTAAATTTAGCAGGAGAAAATTGCACTAAGAGCTGAATTTTAGGCTTAACTCTGCGACACTCTCTTTTCTGTATGGAATTGATCAGCTCAAACCGAGAGCTCATGACTGGGAAAATGACACAGTCTACTGTTGCCTTATTCCAAATTTTAATGGTGCCAGGGCCCACTCTGACACTAATTTCACAGCCGCTGTTCCCTCTGATTGTCCAGCAGGAACCAGCGTTCTTCCTCAGCTTCCCCGGGAGCAAAGCAGCTGTGGGATAGCGACCGTTTTAGTATTAATCACTACGGTTTCCCAGCTAGCCCTCTGCAAGTGAAATAGACCATCCTCAGAATGAAGGGAGAGGATTATTTGAATGACATGTGAAAATGTGGAACTTCAGCCTGACTTATCAGCTTTGCCAGATGCCTTTGCTGATGTTGATGTTGTTGGAACTTTTTTTTGGGGGGGGGGAGGGGTGGTATCACTATAGAAATAGGATTATGTGGATGGGCCTTTCTAGCCCCCCGCCCCGCCGCCAAAGAACTGACCCCAACCTCATTTTTTGTTGAATGATGTTTACAAAATGTATTCAGTAGCGCAGTGAGTGTGATAGTTGCACCTGAAATTGATTCCTGGACTGAAATCAAGTTAATGATGTATGTTTACAAGAGTGTTAATTACACTCACTGCGCCATAGCTAGCATCACCGGTGTGAAACCATCCCCATCCAGTTTTTTCAATATTTATTTTTCTTGTTAGAAAACTGTCACTCCATTGTCTCGTAACCAAACCTTTTGTCCTTTATAGGTAGATATGATCTCATGAATTTAAAACCTATGATACATAGGAGGTGGTCCTGATGAGGGCTTAGACTGAGTGCTGGAAACAGGAATGGAATGAAGCAAAATTGTTGAGATTCCCTTGGTCATTGTAACTGGAAAGATAAAGCCATATAAGCAGTCACTGGTTCATTGGCTATGAATTAATATATATTCGGAACATGAGAGAAAGAAGAAACAAGAGGAAAGGAGCAAGAACAATAGAGAGAAAAATGTTTGTACTGGGTTACAAGGGACGGATATACTTGAAGAGATGTAAAAACAAATCTAAGGTCCCTTTTTCATAAATGTATTTACTATTTGCATTTATTTACTCGTGGCTTTCCTATCCGTGTTCTTCCTCCATTTTTCTCTTGGTTTGTCCATCATTTTTCTACTTAGTGGAAAAGGACATTTTCAATTCTGGAAATTTTCCTTAATCATACATACTACTTATATATACATATTTTTCCTGAGTGTCATTTATTTATGGTAGGTTCCATTCTAACGTTTTTAATTTTTATTGTAGTAAATTGTATGAGTCTTTTCCATTGTGGACAATTTTTAACTGTTTAATTGAAGTGTAGTTGACATGTATTATATTAGTTTCAGGCCTGCAACATGATCTGACAGTTACATACATTATAGTATTCTCAGCACGATTAAGTATAGTCACCATCTATCACCAGGCCAAGTTATTACAATATTATTGACTACGTTCACTACGCTATATTTTTCATCCTTGTGATTTATTTATAACTGGAAGTTTTTACCTTTTAATCAAACTCTTCTCCTCTTTTGTCCCTTTCTCCAACCCCCTCCCCTATTATGCTAAGTGAGTAAGTCCGACAGAGAAAAACAAATATTGTAGATTTCACTTAGTGTGTAATCTAAAAAATTAAAGGGGCTCCTGGGTGGCGCAGTCGGTTAAGTGTCCGACTTCAGCCAGGTCACGATCTTGCAGTCCGTGAGTTCGAGCCCCGCGTCAGGCTCTGGGCTGATGGCTCAGAGCCTGGAGCCTGTTTCCGATTCTGTGTCTCCCTCTCTCTCTGCCCCTCCCCCGTTCATGCTCTGTCTCTCTCTGTCCCAAAAATAAATCAAAACGTTGAAAAAAAAATTTTAAAAATTAAAAAAAAAACTTGAACAAAAAGAGAAACAGACTCATAAAGTACATTATTTGCTACTTTTTTCAGTGCCATATGCACATGCCCTGCCCCAAGTATCCTGCAAGTACCGTACAAGATCGTGCTGTCTTCTTCATTTCTTGTGCTTTTAGGGTATCCTTCCCACATATTGAATTACTTACCCAATACCAAACTTAACCAGAGTAACTGACTTGAAACTGATGAAATGACTTTTGCAAGTACCAGGGCCAGCAAATGGACAAGGCCTTTGGTCCACAAATGCTTGGGTGTCCCTTCAGAAGAACACCAAGCTCGTGGAAATTTGCTAACAGCATTTTTATCGTATTCTTACTTTTGCTCTCCTTTTTTGCCTCTGATTTTTTTTTTTTTTTCCTGAAATGTCCATCCATTCTTCAGGAAGAACTTCTTTCCTCCTTTAGAAAAATTTATTTTGCAAAATAAGTAGTGCTCGCATCAGTTCCCGGGTAACTGTTAATTCACACAGATGTAGGAGGCAGGTTTCCTATAGCTGCACGTAATTGAGTTCAGTTAGTCATCAGATTCAAGGGTTACTTTAATATTTAACCCCAAGCAACACTTTCAATGTCACCGACTTCTCCAGACTTACCGAGCCTAGAATGCAAAAGCCCTTGTTGGGAGCTTTGAAATTTATCCTGTCAGGTGTATTTGGCAAAGATTACTTGAAAGAGGATGCAAATTAAGTCTCCTTGCAGTGATTTCTGCAATAATGTTTTACATTTATATGGTATGATGTACTTCTCATAACAGGCACATGCACGTAATTTCCCTGGGTCCTTCAATATCCCTTTGAAACAGGAAGACAGTTTTTATTTTTCACACTTTATCTAGTAAGACAATAGAGGCTCGGATTTGTCAAATAACTTGTCCCATTTTATCTGCCAAATATTTATTGAGCATATACTATCAGAAGACCGTGAGTTAAGCTTTCTAAGTTAAAGTACACAGAGCAAAGAACTTACCACCATCTAGCAGAGGGATGATCATTATCCAAATAACTCTGTACGATAGCATGGCCTGGGGAGTATCTTTTACAGGAAGTGTAGTCATCCCTCGACATTCTTAAGGAAGGAGAATTTGAGCATGAGGTTTGGAGTCAGTGAAGATCCTTGGAATTTTCCCTCTCTGAGCCTCGGATTCTTTATCTATAAAATGGAGCTGAAGTGGGCTGTCAAGAAAATAGGTCTTAGAGTCTGAATATCTTTGTTTACAATCCGCCACTACCTCTTAGCAGGTCTATAAACTTTGCAGTGTTACCGAACCTCTCTATATTTTGTTTTTTGTTTTGTCATTAAATAGTAGTAACAGTGTCACGTCCTAGGTATTTTGTGGATATTAATGAGATGAAGCTGCACAGTACCCACTGTCTCGTAAATTCTCAGTGCGTGTTAGTTGCCATCATTATTACCGTACTAATAATAGTACGTTCGAAGCTCAAAGAAGACTTGACAATATGACAACGAATAGGTTTTGAGCAGGAAGTTGGATTATGATTGGCAGAGGATAAAAAAAAAATGACACAGCTTCTTGAAATGCAGGATATCCTTGAAGTTATCGTCAAGTTATCATCTTACATGTGAATTGCTAGTATGCGTGAACTCATCATGGTCTCTGGTACTCCGTAAAAGCCTACCAGATGTTTATTGAATAAATGAGTCAATGAACGAATGCTTGAATGCAAGGTAGCTCCCTTTTTCACAGACTTCAAAGACTGCTAATAGGCTTGTATGCAGGCAAAAGTGCTCATTGCCTAAGGCAGAGGTGTAACTTCAGCGAAGACCATCTGGGCTGAGGGAAACATTGCTGGAAAATATCCATCTGGCCAATTCTCTTGGCTGTAACAGTGATGCTTCAATCACTCTGCGCAGGTAACTATCGCTATTAGATATATGCGAAGACTTGGCCCTTTCCAGAAATGAACGTCAAAATGCAGAGAGCAAGCATCACATGATTGGAAGAATACAGATCTGTTAACTGGCTGCTTCAGCGCGAGCTGATCCTAGACCGGCAATGCCAACTGGAGAATCCTAACTGAGAGGGTTTGGCCCTGCAAAGGATTTCTCAGCAATTTGTTCCCTTAGTGTCTCTAATCAGGAGACCATGAAGAGCTAATGACCAGTACCCCAGATGATAGAACCCATCTTGAAATATAGGTTTTATTATGATTCAAGGATGGTGAGGCCAACGGATCAGGAGACAACTGCCGTTGAAAAGATGGTTTGTTATACTTTCGGATGCCCAGTGGCCCACCACACCACTGGGGACTATACGTAGAAGCACTGGGGTTGGTCAGGAGGCCGAGGGAGACAGGGATACAATGGTCAGGAGCCTTTCTTGTGGTTTCTGCAGGTAAGAACAGGCAAGGCAGGGTAAACAGGTTTAGGATTGGCTGGATTGAAGAATTTCAATGGGCTCTGAGACACAGAGGCTGGCCCTCGTTGTCTGGCACCTGCCTGTGGGATGACTAAGGCAGGTGGATGGTGACCCCGAGTGTGAGAGCCCAGTAAAATAGGCGGTTGGGGTGTAGGCTCTGAACTGATTGGTTTGTATATGAAAGGCTTGCTCACAGGCTGGTTGTTTACTGTCTCCAGGACTTGGCTAACTCTGAGCGGGGCTGACGCTCCAGGGTCCTCAAGTCTCCAGGTGCCAAAGCATCAGAATACAGACAGTGAAAGACCTGGCTAATATAGAAACAAAGATTGTTAGAGGCTCTTACATCTTAAAGGAAGATGTTAGAGGCTCCCATTGTTAGAGGCTCTTACATATTAAAGGAAGGCTATGGAATAGAAATAAGTACTATTTATTGAAGATCTAATATACACTATGTTTTGAACTTATCGCCTAACACACTTTTTTTTTCAATAATCTGGGTGTTAGTTTTATAAACAAAAGGCCTATATTGTCTCAAATATTTGCAATAGTTAAGAGGGAGTAGATACAGTCTCTGAGGTCCAAAGGACAGAACAATAAACCAATGAGTGAAAATGATAAGGAGGCAGAACATAGCCCTGTATATGGAAGTTATCATAATGAGTAGAACTTCCCAAAATGGAACAGAGTGTCATGTGACATAAAGCAACCTCCATCACAGGACATGTTAACACTCCTCCCTGTCACTCAGTCCAGAGAATTCCTACAGTGGCTGGAGCTTTCAATCTAGTGACCTGTAGGTTTCCATTAGATCCAAGACTTTAAGCTCCCCAACCAAACTATGTCCATAAAAGGCTTAAAAATTGGAAGCAATCTGAAAATAGCGTTTGACTGACTGCTGACTGTCCAAGGGTTAAAAATCAGTTTGGGACATAAGCTTAAATTGATGAACCTCTAAGATATAGAAAAAACTTGGAAATTTTGTCCCCTCTCCCCAGCAAAATTGAATGAACACAGGAGGATGTCCTGAGAGTCCATATTGACAAAACAGTCTGCTGCTTTGGAGGGACCAAGCCATTTGAACATTCCCAGCAAAGGGTAATTATGGAGTTAGAATTATATTCAAGATTTAGGTTATAGCTAGTTAATACCTCTATAACCATTTTACTTAATGAAATACTAATCTCACCTCCTCCCTCCACCAATTTCTTCCATCCATGAGTTTGATTGACTGAAAGTATTGTGTGTAAGAAAGAAATCTGCAGATGATTGAGGCAGGCATACTCTTGCATATATAAAACCCATACTGAAAGAAATTTTAAGTGGTGACAGCATGTTCTAATGATTCTAAGGAAATTGGCCAACCTAACATTTATGCATTATATTGCAATGTTACTTTTAAGGATTAATTTAATTAAAACACAAATTTATCTTCTTCCATAAAGGACCATCGTCTCATAAGTCAAAGTATGTAATTTTACCCCAATTCATCTCCTACTCAGAGTGACAATTGTATTTTGTCTTCGGAATAATTGTCTATTGTGTAATGTGCCTCATACATTTCCATTTTGCATAACAACCTCCTAGCTTCACCATTTTGCCTCAAAATCAGCAATCTGTGTACATTATAGGTTGTAGTCCCCTCCCCCCACCTATCACCTTAATGCTCTGTATTGCCTAGTGAAGGGTCTGACCCACAATAGGTGCTCAATAAATATTATGCTATTCAACGTAATAAATTAATGTTGATTTAACATTGAGTCTCTGTCTCATTTGGCATATCTCAAAGGCCTAGGGGGAAAAGCTTACTCTCAAAAGATGTGGAATGCTACTTTACTCCATTTATTTATTTCACTGTTTGTGATCACCACTTGACTCCCTGGCCGGAACATCTTCCCATCACCAAACCAGACCGGCCAAGACCAAAGCCTGGGCCAGAATCAAGGGATGAGTCTGACTTCTGAGCAGGAGGCACACCTCAGAAAGCCCGAGAATCTGACACCCATCTGAAACTGCAGAACCCTAAGTAAGCCATTGCCTGTAGCAGACTCCTTTTACCTCTTTTTTTTTTTTAATGATTTATTTATATTCAAATTAGTTAACATACAGTGTAATGGTTTCAGGAGTAGAACCCAGTGATTCGTCACTTATATATAACACCCAGTGCTCATCTCAACAAGTGCCCTCCTTAATGCCCATCACCCATTTAGCCCATCCCCCAACCCAACACCATGCCAGCAACCCTCAGTTTGTTCTCTGCATTTAAGAGTCTCATGGTTTATCTCCCTCTCTGTTTTTATATTAATTTTCCTTCCTTTATCCTATGTTTGCCTGTTTTGTTTCCTAAATTGAATACATGAATGAAATCATATGGTATTTTCTCTGACTGACTTATTTCGCTTAGCATGATACACTCTAGTTCCATCTACGTTGCTGCAAATGGAAAGATTTCTTTCTTTCTTTCTTTCTTTCTTTCTTTCTTTTTTTTTTTTATCACCAACTGGTATTCCATTGTGTAGAATACATATATGTCACATCTTCTTAATCCATTCATCAGTCCATTAACTGATTGGTCTCTTTCCATAATTTGGTTATTGTTGATGACACTGCTATAAACAGTGGAGTACATGTGTCTCCTCAAATCAACATTTTTATATCCTTCGGATAAAAACCTACTAATACAATTGTTTGATCATAAGGTAGTTCTATTTTTAATTTTTTGAGGCATCTCTGTGCTGTTTTCCACAGTAACTGCACCCGTTTGCATTCGTACCAACAGCGCAAAAGGGTTTCCCTTTCTCTGTATCCTCGCCAATATCTTTTGTCTCCTGAGTTGTCAATGTTAGCCATTCTGACAGGTGTGAGATGGTATCTTATTGTGGCTTTGATTTGTATTTCCGTGATGGTGAGTGACATGGGGCATCTTTTCAGAAGATGGGTGACACACATCTGGATGTCTTCTTTGGAAAAGTATCCATTCATATCTTCTGCCCATTTCTTCACTGGATTATTTGCTTTTTTGGGTGTTGAATTCGATAAGTTCTTTGTAGATTTTGGACACTAACCCTTTATTGGATATGTCATTTGCAAATATCTTCTCCCATTCAGTCGAGTACCTTTTGGTTTTGTTGATTGTTTCCTTCTCTGTGCAGAAGGTTTTTATCTTGATGAGGTCCCAATAGTTCATTTTTGTTTTTATTTCCCTTGCCTCCAGATACATGCCTAGTAAGAAGTTGCTTCAGCTAAGGTCAAAGAGGTTGTTGCCTGTTTTCTCCTGTAGGATTTTTATGGTTTCCTGTCTCATGGTTATGTCTTTCATCCATTTTGAACTTATTTTTGTATACGTACGGCATAAGAAAGTGTTCCAGTTTGATTCTTCTGCATGTCGCTGTCCAGCTTTCCCAGCACCATTTGCTGAAGAGACTTTTCCATTGGATATTCTTTCCTGCTTTGTCAAAGATTAGTTGGCCATATATTTGTGGGTTCATTTCTGGGCTGCCTATTCTGTTGCATTGTTCTCTGTGTCTGTTTTTGTGCCAGTACCATACTGTCTTGATTTTAGGGTTGTTTGTTCTAGCTGTGTGAAGAATGCTGGTGTTATTTTGATAGGAATTGCATTGAATGTGTAGATTGCTTTCTGTAATATAGACATCTTAACAATAGTTGTTCTTCCAACCCATGAGTATGGAATGTTTTTCCATTTCATTGTGTCTTCTTCAATATCTTTCATATGTTTCCTACAGTTTTCAGTGTATGGATCTTTTACATCTTTGGTTAGGTTTACTCCTAGGATTCTTATGGTTTGTGGTGCAATTGTAAATAGGATGGATTCCTTGATTTCTCTTTCTGCTTCTTCATGATTGGAGTATAGAAATACAACCAGTGTATGTACGCTAATTTTATATCCTGTGAATTTGCTGAATTCAAGTATCAGCTCCAGCAGTTTTTTGATGGAGTCTTTTGGGTATTCGATGTAGAGTATTTCTGAGAAGAGTGACTTTGACTGCTTCTTTGCCAATTTGTACACCTTCTATTTCTTTTGGTTGTCTGATTGCTGAGGCTAGGACTCCCAGTACTATGTTGAATAACACGGTGAGACTGGACAACCCTGTTGTGTTCCTGACCTTAGGGGGAAAGGTCTCAGATTTTCCCCATTGAGGATGATATTAGCTATGGGTCTTTCATATATGGCCTTTATGATGTTGGGGAATGTTTCTTCTATCCCTCCTTTCTTGATGGTTTTTATTAGGAAAGGATGCTAATTTTGTCAAATATTTTTTTCTGCATTTATTCAGAAGATCATATGATTCTTACCCTTTCTTTTATTAATGTGGTGTATTACATTGATTTGTGATATTGAACCAGCCCTTCAGCCCAGGAATAAGTTTCATTTGATCATGGTGAATAATTTTCTTAATGTACTGTTGAATTCGATTTGCTAGTATCTTGTTGAGAATTTTTACATCCAGGTTCATTAGGGATATTAGCCTACAATTCTCCTTTTTAGTAGGGTCTGTGTCTGGTTTTGGAATCAAGGTAATGCTGGCTTCATAGCATGAGTTTAGAAGCTTTCTTTCCATTTATGTTTTATGGAACAGTTTGAGAAGAGGTATTAACTCTTCTTTAAGTGTCCAGTAGATTTCTTCTTTAATTTCCTGGTTAACCCATTCATTCGTTAGTAAGATGTTCTTTAACTTCCATGTGTTTATGGATTTTCTAAAATTTTTTCTTGTGGTTGATTTCAAGTTTCACAGCATTGTGATCTGAAAATATGCATGATATGACCTCGAGCTTTGAGAATGTTCCATGTGCACTTGAGAAGAATGTGTATTCTTCTGCTTTAGGATGAAATGGTCTGAATATATCTGTTAAATCCATCTGGTCCAGTGTGTCACTCAAAGCAATTGTTTCCCTGTTGATTTTCTGTTTAGATGATCTCTCCATTGCTGTAAGTAGAATATTAAAGTCTCCTTTAATATTATGGTATTATTATCCATGAGTTTCTTTATGTTTGTCATTAGCTTATGTATGTCATTATGTCTTATGTATGTCATTAGCTTAGATGATAAATATATATCATTTATATATATATCATATATATATATCATATACATATCATATATATATGTATATGAAATAGAAGATAAAATTATGGAAAATAATGATGCTGAAAAAAAGAGGGAAGGGAAATTACTAGATCATGAGGGGAGACTTAGAAAACTAAGTGATTCCATGAAATGAAACAATACCCAAATCATAGGAGTCCAAAAAGAAGAATATCAGGGAAAAGGGGCAGAAGATTTATTTGAACAAACTATAGCTGAGAACTTTACTAATCTGGAAAAGGAAACAGGCTTTCAAGTCCAAGAGGCACAAAAAATTCCCTTCAGAATCAACAAAGACAGGTCAACACCAACACATATCACAGTGAAACTTGCAAAATACAAAGATAAAGAGAGAATCCTGAAAGCAACTAGGGACAAAAGGTCCTTAGCCCACAAAGGTAGACACATAAGTTTAGTAACAGACCTGTCCACTGAAACCTGCAGGCCAGAAGGGAGTGGCAGGAAACATTCAATGTGCTAAATGGGAAAAATATGCAGCCAACAATTCTTTATCCAGCCAGGGGTCATTCAGAATAGAAAAAGAGATAAAGACTTTCCCAGACAAACAAAACTGAAGGAGTTTGTGACCACTAAACCAGCTCTGCAAGAAATTTTAAGGGGGACTGTCTGAGTGGAGAAAAAGAAAAAAGAAAACCAAAGCAACCAAGACTACAAAGGACCAGAGAACATCAACAGAAAAACCAACTCCATAGGCAGCACAATGGCACTAAACTCATTCAATAATCATCCTGAATGTAAATGGACTAAATGTTCCAATCAAAAGACATAGGGTAAAAGAATGGATAAAACCCAGGAGCCATTTATATGCTGCCTGCAAGAGACTCATTTTAGACCTAAAGGCACCTGCAATTTGATAGTGAGTGGATGGAGAACCATCTATCATGCTAATGGAGCTCCAAAGAAAGCCAGAGTAGGCATACAAATGTCAGATAACCCAGATTTTAAAACAAAGACTGTAACAAGAGATGAAGAAGGGCATTATATCATAATTTAAGGGTTTATCCATCAAGAAGATCTAACAATTATAAATATTTATGCCCTCAGTTGGAAGCTCTTTTTACCTCTTTTGGGACTTGAATTAATTTAAATAAGGAAGAAATCAACTGGCTTAAATAAGCTCCTCCCTTTCTTCCTCCCTTCCCTTTCCTTCTTTCTTCTCACACTATCTCTCTGGACATCATAGAAGTTAGGTTAATGGACTTCTTCAACTGAACTCCAAAATGAGTGTTCTGAACATGACATTTAATAGCAAAGTAACTACTTTGAATATTTCACAATTCCCTGTTAGTTTTTTACCTTCCTTCAACATCATACTGGGCACATGATATAATGACTTAAGGATAACATCTTCAAGAAAGATGAGAAACCTCATTTTGAACTCAGAGATGTTTACCCTTAAGTTCCTCTATCTATCATCACTTTGTTGGCTTTTAGCATCTTGTGACATTGTAGCACAGATATTGATATACTGGTGGTTTTCAGGATATCGTTTCACTAATGCTATGATTTGGGGCCTACACTTGATAACCAAAATCTGTAGATTATATGCATATTTAATTTACACAGATTACAAGGATTCAACAGGAGAATATAGTGGGAAAATATTCCAATTAAAAAAATGGGGGAAGGAAAAAAAATGAGGTTAGAGAGGGAGGGAGCCAAAACATAAGAGACCCTTAAAAACTGAGAACAAACTGAGGGTTGATGGGGGGTGGGAGGGAGGGGAGGGTGGGTGATGCGTATTGAGGAGGGCACCTGTTGGGATGAGCACTGGGTATTGTATGGACACCAATTTAACAATAAGTTTCAAAAATAAAAAAAAAAAATTTAAAAATTTAAAAAATAAAAAAATAAAAATAAATTAAAAAAGGGTAAGTTATCATGGGATTCGTTTTTTTTATTTGATAAAAAAAATATATAAGAGTCTTGGATAATATTTGCAAAGGGATAGTAACAAGAACACCTTTGACCCCAGGCCCCTTTCCTTATAATTAAGAAACCTGTAATGGATCCCAAATGATGATCTCAGGCATCGTCTATAGACAAAACTAACAAACAGAACAAACAGAGCAGAGATGAACAAAAAGACCCTTAATAGCCAAAACCACATGTTTACAGTAAAAGCAATACAAGCTTTATAAGATGAATAGCTATGTCACAATGAAATAGCCTTGAAATAGAGGAAAAGGCTTAATAGAGGAAAGGGCCAAAACTCACAAAATATTCCCAAATCAATCTTTGCTGTTTACAGGGACTTTCTTTTCTACTTCTTCATATACAGAAGTTTTTCAGGGAACCTCTGACCTTGAGAGGTAATTATTTGATGGCAAAGCGAATAATGATGATGATGGTGATTATAAGGATAACGGCCATCATCACAATTTATGTTAAACACTGTAATGCACTGTGATTTTTCTAACCTACCTACGTTTCCTCACCTGGAAGACTACTTGTCACCAGCTGAAATTATTGGCAAGTACAGTGGAATTTTTCAACTCTCTTGGACACATCTGCTGTGGAAACAGTATGGAGCTTTATATAGAACCAGTCTCTCCTCAAATATATATATGTGTCTGTATATATATATATATATATATACACACACACACACACACACACACATATAATGTATATATGTATGTTGATATATGCATATATATTTATGTATGTTGAATATGCATATATGTGTGTTGTATTATAGAATATGAAAATAGCATTTCCACATGCATTATCTCATTTAAGCTTTAGAGGAACCATGTAAAGCATATATTTTAATCATCATTTTATATATAAAAATAAAAACAAAAAGGGGTGCCTGAGTGGCTCAGTCAGTTAAGCGTCCAACTTCAGCTCAGGTCACGATCTCATGGTTGGTGGGTTCAAGCCCCGCATTGGGCTCTGTGCTGATGGCTCAGAGCCTGGAGCCTGCTTCGGATTCTGTGTCTCCCTCTCTCTCTGCCCCTCCTCTGCTCATACTCTGTCTCTCTCTCTCTCTCTCTGTCTCTCAAAAATGAATAAACACTAAAAAAAAAAGTTTAAACAATAACAACAACAACAACAACACCCAAAGATTCAAGGCGTACAAATGTCTTTCAAAGACTACAGAAATATCCATCAGTTGTAGCAGGATTCAGATCCAGGTATCTGCTTCCAAGTCCTGTTTTGCCTAAGCTCCTAAGGGCAGAAGAGTGAGTACGTTTTGTGGTTTGAAAAAAGGTCCAGTATCGTCATGACTAATTCGTCCTCCTGGAGGGCCAAGCTCCAATTCCAAGGGTTGCACTAGTAGGTTAAGAAATTCTCTCCAGACAGATACAGGCCCTCATACCAGAGCTGAAAATAACTTATTATTGTCAGGCCGACATCAATAAGATGTGTGAACAGGCCAAGACACCTAACCTCACTACAGCCTCAGTTTTCTCATCTGTAGAGATAATGATACTCATTTAATAACTTAATTTAATAATTTCATTTAATGGTGAAGCTGGTATACACAAGGACTGACGTGATGGTAAAGGGTGTCACGAGACTAGAGTAGTACCTGGCATTTAGTAAAAGAGCCATTGATATTCAATTGCCAGCCCTGCTCAGAATTTGTGAGGGACTCCAGAATGAAAGCAAGATTTTTTTTTTGGCTCTTAGTTTCAATATAGATTACACGAAAGAAAGAGTGGACACTAATTTTCCTTTGCTTACTATGAGTTGCTACGTAGTCAAGAAGATAAGACCCTGAAGTACTTTTTTGTCGTGGTTGTTTTATTTTGAAGTAGATTCTATGCCGGGCATGGAGCCCAACATGGGACCTGAACTCATGACCCTGAGATCAAGACCTGAGCTGAGATCAAGAGTCAGACACTCAACCAACTGAGCCACCCAGGCTCGCCCGGAAGTACCTTTTGGAAGAATAGACACGGACCCAAATTTAAAAAGTGGCACAGACTGAAAAAATCGAGGTTGATTAAAAAAGAAAAAAAAAAAAAATACAGGGCAGAGGATCTAGAAGAAGGGAGAAATTGACACTTTTATGAATGCTCTGTGACACAAGCTGTATTTAGGCCCTCGGCTGCCTTGTGCTGTTGATTAAGACCGGGAACATTTCCCCAAGTTGTGTGAGAGAAGCACAGCTGTCGTGTTCAGGAACTCGAGTAAGAAACGTATGCTTCCTGCCAAACTTTCACAGGGTACAAGCTCAATGCTTCACAAAAACAGAATCGTTTTAAAAATGATTGGAAAGATTCATTCTCCCTGACAGATGGAAAGTATCAGAGATTAGGGAAGAATGCCTGGGTGAGCGTGCACATATGTGTATTTGTGTGTGTGTGCACACCCACACTTGCACACGTGCATTTGGTGAGGGGGCTGTGAAGAGAACTTGAAAACGTTATTGAGAGTGTTGGGCTTCTCAGTTACTGTGTGGTGTTTTTTCACAAGCCCATTTTCCTTAATAAATAATGATCACAATCATTTCCCCATGGACCCGGATGGTTGAAGATGAAGCGTTTTCCCTGGCCTTGGCTCAGAAAATATAATTCGTCGGACCTGTTCCAAAGCGTTAACACCCACTCCACATAGTCACAAACAAGTACACAAATGTGCAATTTGCCATCCTTCCATTATAAACTTCTAAAAAGGCATACCCACTCAGCTTTTCTAACAAGGAAAATGGATCTGGTTTGCAGTTCGAAAAGATATTAGAGAATATCCCAGCAAAGTGAAAACCGGACGTGATTGCCCCCCTAGATGCTCCTATTCTTTGGTTATTTTAATCTCACCTCCCGTGTGGGACGATTAGACCAGTCAAGGTAACTATGGCAACACTCAATCCTAGGGTTGATGTGCTGCCTGAAGTTTAGCCAATAGCTGATTGAGTCATTGCCTCTTTGCCTTGCAGTTGTAGGAACAGTTAGTGGAGGTTTCATAGGCTTGATGTGCTTGAAGTGACCACTGTGGTTGAGGGCCATTTTGAGGGTCAATCTTCCATTTTTTTCTGAAACCTTCAAGCTAACTCAGAGGACAAAATATTGGTATTGCTGGAGTCAGACACTGTAAATAAACATGTGATCTCATCCTTAGCGGATCATCCTTAGAATAACTTCTTGGCTGCCTATTGGATACCAGAACATCAGCAACAGCACTGCAATGTCAAGATAGCAATGCTTAGTCGAATAAAGCCATAAAAAGCCGGAACTCGGGTTTGTTGATACCTAAAAGCATTCCTGACAACCATCATTTTGCCTGTAAAGTAATAATTGCACTAGTTTAAATAGTATTTGAAACATCACTTTGGCTTTCAGCAAAAGGAATAAAAGCAGGGGCACCTGGGTGGCTCAGTCTGTGAAGCGGCCGACTCTTGGTTTCTGCTCAGGTCATGATCTCATGGTTCATGGGATAGAGCCCTGCGTAGCACTGTGCTGAAAGTGCAGAGCCTGGTTGGGAATTCTCTCTCTCCCTCTCTCCTTCTCTCTTTCTGCCCCTCCCTTGCACACTCTTTCTCTTCAAAATAAATAAATCAACATTTTTTTTAAAGTAATAAGAGAAAGAATAAATTCATATGACCTGTGGTGAGGGAATATTTCAGATACTAAGACTTGGACTAGGACGTAATCCCATAGCATCTAGGACAAAGACATAGCTAAGGAGTCTTTCTTTGTAACAGACTTATTGTTATCAAAGCCAGGAATATTCTTTTATCTAAAGGGAGGAAGACAAAAGACTCACCAAGTGTGCAATCAGAAAGCTCTGGAAAGCTTACACACAGAGCCAAACAAGAGGTAGGCTGCGGATTACCAAAACTGTGAGCCAGCCTCGTCCAGCTGATTGAATTAAAGCACTTATCTTACCCCTCTCTATGGAGGGTAAACTATCTCTTCATGAAAATAATATCTTCTGGAGCCTTTATACTTTTTTAAACACAGTATCCAGCATTTAAAATGAAATTGCTAGGTATGTGAGTAGATAGGATCAAATAAATGATTCATGTGAGAGAACAAAAAAAAAAAAAAAAAAGAAGATAAAATAGAAGCTAGCTCACAAGTTAGCCAGATTTTGAAGTTAGCAGAAAAGAATTTTAAGTAACTATAAATAATCTATACAAGAAAATAGAGAAATAGTTGAATAGGTCTAAAAAATATGGAGAATTCAATGTTTCGTTTTTATTTTTGAGAGAGAGATAGACAGAGCATGAGCAAAGGAGGGGCAGAGAGAAAGGGAGACACGGAATCAGAAGCAGGCTCCAGGCTCTAAGCTGTCAGCACAGGGCCTGATGAGGGGCTCAGACTCACGAACCTCGAGATCATGACCTGAGCCGAAGTCGGACACTTAACCGACTGAGCCACCCAGGTGCCCCCAAAATATGGAGAATTTAAATAGAGGTTTGGAAACTAAAAAGTTAAAAATAAAAAGCTAATATTGTTAGAAGTCAAGAGAGCAGGGTTTTTTTGTTTGTTTGGTTTAAGTTAGGGGTGTGGGAAGGGAATAAAGGCATTGAGAGTTTTGGTAATATATTTCCTTAGATGTGTCCTGCAGGCTTAGCTGAGGTCATACTGTGAAAATGCACTGCTCAGCGGCACATTTATTATTTCTGCATATACATTACAAAATTATAATTTAACAGTAATAAAAGTAGGGGCGCCTGGGTGGCTCAGTCGGTTAAGCGTCAGACTTTGGCTCAGGTCATGATCTCACTGTCCCTGAGTTCGAGCTCCTTGTTGGGCTCTGTGCTGACAGCTCAGAGCCTGGAGCCTGCTTTGGAATCTGTGTCCCCCCCGCCGCTGTCTGCCCTTCCCCCACTCGTGCTCCAATACTGGGTCACTGCCTAACATTGATCACCATCTAATGATTGATTCATATCAAGCAGTTAGGAAACTAAAAGCAAATAACTCTCCAAGAAACCACACAGGAAGAAAATAACAAAGATAACTACAGTAGTTAATAAGACATAAATAATATAAATAGAAAACAGACAGATCAAGGCCAAAAGTTGTTTATTTGAAAAAACAAAAAACTAATGCAATCGACAAGATTCTGGCAAAATTGTTCAGGGAAAAAACAGAACAAGCACAAACAATATCAGAGATTAAAATAAAAGGGAATCTTATATAAGTTTTTTACCCCATTATAGATATTTTTAAAAAATATGTCAATATATTTCAAACTAAAGAAAAAAACTAAACATTTCTAGAGAGAGATAATTGATCAAAAGTGATTTAAGAAAAAAATAGAAATCTAAACAGTTGTGTGAATGTAACGGATTTAATTACTACTAAAATTTTGATTGCAAAACAACTTCCTGACTCAAATAGTTTTATCTGTGAATTCTAACCAAAGTTTAAATAGGAAAAACTTCTATATTATACACCTGAAACTAATACTACACTTATGTCAATAACTGGTATTTAAATAAAAAGTTTAAAAAATTAATGAGAAAAACCTCAACTTTAGATAAAATGTATACTAGCTCAAAGACTAGAAAAAGAATGCTTTCTAAAAGGAGGTGAGCATTATTGTGATTTCAAAACACAATGAAGGCAGTTAATAAAAGGAAAATTAAAGGTCATTCTTACCTATAAATAGAGATACAAAAATTCTAATGAAATAAATTTATCAAACCAAGTTCTGTGATAATGTGAATTATATATATATATATATATATATATATATATATAGTTATATAGTTATATAGCTATATTTGGATTATATATCTAGTGGATTATATATCTAGATACACATATCTATGTTGGGTTTATTCCAGAAAAACAAGATTGCTGTATCTTTAGAAAAAGTAATTCACTATTTAAATAGATGAATGATGAGGGGTGCCTGGGTGGCTCAGTCGGTTGAGTGTCCGACTTCAGCTCAGGTCACGATCTCACAGTTTGTGAGTTCGAGCCCCGCGTCGGGCTCTGGGCTGATGGCTCAGAGCCTGGAGCCTGCTTCCGATTCTGTGTCTCCCTCTCTCTCTGCCCCTCCCCTGTTCATGCTCTGTCTCTCTCTGTCTCAAAAATAAATAAACTTTAAAAAATAAATGAATAAATAAATAAATAGATGAATGATGAGCAAACTGATTCCTATAAGGTCCATATGGTAAATACTTCAGATTTTATGAGCCATATGGACTCTGTTTCAACTATTACCACTATAGTTGCCATTGCATGAAAGCAGCCACAGACAGGAAGTAAATGATTGGGTGTGTCTGTCTTCCAATGTAATGTTATTTACAAAAACAAGCAGTGGGGGGCGCCTGGGTGGCTCAGTTGGTTGAACGTCCCACTTCAGCTCAGGTCACAATCTCGCGATCGGCGAGTTGAAGCCCCGCGTCGGGCTCTGGGCTGATGGCTCAGAGCCTGGAGCCTGTTTCCGATTCTGTGTCTCCCTCTCTCTCTGCCCCTCCCCCGTTCATGCTCTGTCTCTCTCTGTCTCAAAAATAAATAAACGTTAAAAAAAAAAAAAAAAAACAAGCAGTGGGGCAGATTTGGCCTGTGGACTGTAGTTTGCTTACTCCAATAATAAGTTGAAGAAAGTAAACCAACTTATTACCATTCTAATAGATGCAGATAAAGGGTTTGATAAAGTTCAAGTGTGAAACTATTAGCAATAAGGCAGGGCTCCCAGAGTGGCAGAATAAGGTACTTGGCAGACTCTCTCCCCAGCCCAAAATTAATTAATTAATTAACTAAACTAACCAGTGAAAATTACCAAACAAGCAAACAAAACAATTTTTTTAAAAAACTCTGGAATTGTCTTAAGAGCAGCATGTAACAAATAGAAAAATATTCATTCAAGAAAATCTACTAAATTTCATTAAGAATAGTGTTAGTCATTTGAGTCCTGACCTACTTTTTTACCCCCATCTCCCGTCTATAATATGGAAGCTCTACCTTGGGTGTCCTACTTCAGGCATTGTGGCCAAGAAGATGAGGGCTCTCTCTACCACCATCTCCCAGTCTTGGCCTATGGTTTCACATCAGAAAGGGCAGCTCCCAGTGTTTCCTGTCTCCTTCTCTCCCAGCCTCATGTTGAAGAAGCTCTATGCTGAGTAGTCATAGCAAGAGAGGACCAGTCTCCTTTCCCTCATCAACCCCCTAGTGATAGAAATGAATTTTAAGGTAGGAATTACAGGCCAAGAATACTGAAGTCTAAATCATGTCCACCCCAGTGAGCATATAGGGTGGATGTTTCATGCCTGGAGGGGCAAGCTAAAAAGACCAGGGGCTGTCACAACCCTCTATCAATGCCCATTCACAGAATAAGGGTGTCATTCTGGGGAAAGCAAGTCCATATGCCACCTCTGGTGCAATATCACTGGGATTCTGTGTGTAAGATAAAGAAGACCATACGAACGAAGAACTCTGCAGTTTTGCCTGAGGGGACTGACTTAATTACAGTATGGAGAACTCTTTGACTAAGAGATTGTAACAACAATGAGGAACTTGGTGGAGAGCATTTAAGAGGAGGTTGGTAGCTCCATGATACCAACAAAATGGGAGAGCAACCAGAAGTTTAATAGACTCACAGAAAATGGCAGTCAAGCAGAGCCCTATTAGGACTTTCATTAACTCCAGGATTCAGAAAAGCTGCACCCATTCAGGAAAAATCATAACAGGATATAGGGCAGACGTAAACATCCCTCAAGCCTCACATAGGTATATCAATAGAGAGTAGATGCCTCACATAGGTCTATCAATAGAGAGTAGGGAATTAAACACAAACTCTGACCAAACATTGACTATACAATAAACAATTCTGGGGCGCCTGGGTGGCGCAGTTGGTTAAACGCCCGACTTCAGCTAGGTCACGATCTCACGGTCCGTGAGTTCGAGCCCCGCGTCGGGCTCTGGGCTGATGGCTCAGAGACTGGAGCCTGTTTCCAATTCTGTGTCTCCCTCTCTCTCTGCCCCTCCCCCGTTCATGCTCTGTCTCTCTCTGTCCCAAAAATAAAATAAACATTGAAAAAATTTTAAAAAAAAAACTGACCCAAGGGAGACTCTTGGGATGTCAGACATAAAGACACAATGGCATTCATCCCTGGCAGTCTGGAAGATTGCGTGAATGTGTAAAATGCCTTTTCAGAAGAGATCATAGAGGAAACCTACAGCCATGAATCCCTGGTTGAACATGTGGCAAAATAATATAAATTTCCTGAACTATGATAGCAGCCAATAAGCCAAACACACATTCACTAATAAGTGGTAGAAATCAACAGTCTAAGTGAGCTTACATACAACCTTTAACAATAAGTGAACCAGAGGCAAACCCTCGAGAGCCAGGCCAAAAGATAGAACAAAGGGGAAAAATTTGACCAAGGATAGTAGAGGCTACATACCATGGGGAAATAGAATCAATAGAAATAGCAGAGCCAAGTCACTAAACAAATTTAAAGAATGGCCAAAAAACAAACAAAAAAAATTAGCGATAATATGCTCAACGAAGGGAGGTAAAAATCAATATGCATATCTGGCATAATACATTATTTCAAATATCCAGTTTCCAAAAAAAAAAAAACCACCAAAAACAAAACAAAACAAAATATGAGACATGCAAAGAAAGAAGAAAGTGTGATACATATGTAGGAGGAAAAGCAAGCAAGAGAAACAGCCTTTAAAGAGACTAAGATGATAGAATTAGCAGGCAGACTTTGAAGTTCCTACTATAAATATGTTAAAAAACTAAAATAAAGGCTTACAGAATCAAACGAAAGTATAATGACAATAAATCATCAAACAGAACATATAAATAAGGAGATATAAATTATTAAAAAGAATCAGATAGAAATTATGGAGTTGAAAACCGGCAATGACCGAAATGAGACAATCCACTAGAAAGGTCCAAGAGTAGATTTGAGATGACAGAAAAAAAAGAATCGATGAATGTGGAGGTAGAGCAATAGAGATTAGGGAATGTGTAAAACAGAGAGGAAAAGGAATTCAAAAACAGGAAGCAGTCTGATTAAAGAAATCAAAGAATTAAATAATTGGAGAGATATTACATCTTTGTGGATAGGGATACTCAAGATTGTTAAGATGTCAGTTCTTCCCAACTTGATCTACAGATTTAATAAAATCCCAATAAAAACCCACAAAACTGTTTTTATTGACAAACTAATTCTAGAATTTTTATGGAAAGACCCAGAATAATCAACACACTGGAAAAAAAAGAACGAAACTGAAGAAAAATAGCACATTGGGAAGACAGACTATATTTGACTTCAAAACCTACTATAAAACTACAGTAATTAAGACAGTGTTCTACTGGCAAAAGAATACACAAGTAGATCAATAGAACAAAACAGACAACTTAAAAATAGACTCACACAAATGTCGTCAGATGATTTTTGACCATAGTGTAACTAATGGTGATGAAATAATTGGATATCCACATGGAAAATAATGAATCTAGACGCATCCTTTACAAAAATCAACCCAAGGACCATAGCGCTAAATGTGAAAATCAAAACTATGAAAAGACTAAGAGATAGCATAGGAAAAAATCTAGATGACCTTGGGGTTGACTATAACTTTTTAGAAGCAAGATCAAAGGCATGATCTGTGAAAGAAATAATGGATAAGCTGGACTTCATTAAAATTAGAAACTTCTGGGGCGCCTGGGTGGCGCAGTCGGTTAAGCGTCCAACTTCAGCCAGGTCACGATCTCGCGGTCCGTGAGTTCGAGCCCCGCGTCAGGCTCTGGGCTGATGGCTCGGAGCCTGGAGCCTGTTTCCGATTCTGTGTCTCCCTCTCTCTCTGCCCCTCCCCCGTTCATGCTCTGTCTCTCTCTGTCCCAAAAATAAATAAAAAAAGTTGAAAAAAAAATTAAAAAAAAAAAATTAGAAACTTCTGCTCTGTGAAAGACACATCAATAGAATGAGAAGACAAGCTATAGACTGGGTGGAAATATCTGCAAAAGAAATATCTGATAAGGACTGTTATCTAGAATATACAAATAACTCTTAAAACAGTGGTAAGAAAATGAACCCTAAGTTAAAAAATGGGCAAAAATTCTGAACAGATACTTCACTAAAGAAGATATATAGATGGCAAATAACATGGAAAGATGCTCACCATCCTATGTCAGTAAGGTAATTGCAAATTAAAACAGTGAGATACCACTACACCCCCAGAATAACTAAAATTCAAACACTGACAACACCAAATGTTGGCAAGGATGTGATGAAACAGGAGCTTTTATTCATTACAGATGGAACTGCAAAATGGTACGAACATTTTGGAAGACCATTTTGCAGTTCTTACAAAACTAGATTTACTCTTAACGTGCAATCCGGCAATCACACTCTTTGGTACTCAATAATCTGAAAACTTATGTTCACACAGAAACCTGTGTGTGGATGTTTATAATAGCTTTATTCATAATTACCCAAACTTGGAAGCAACAAAGGTATCCTGGCAAATTGTGGCATATCCATACAATGGAATATTATTCAATTTTTAAAAGCAATGAACTATAAAGACATGAGAAAACATGGAAGAACGTCAAATAGATATTACTGAGTTGAAAAAGCCCATCCGAGAAAGCTACACACTGTGTGATTCTAGCTGTATGACATTTTGGAATATGCAAGACTATGGAGACAAGAAAAAGGTCAATAGTTGCCTATGTTTGCAGGAAATGAAGGGTGAATACATGGAGCACAGGGGATTTTTAGAACAGTGAAAGTATGATGAATGATACCATAATGATGAATACATGTCATTACATATTTGTCAAAGCCCACAGAACATAAAAAAACCAAGAATGAAATTTAATGTGAGTCCTGGATTTTGGGTGGTAATGATTGGTCAATGCTAGTTAATCAGTTGTAACAAATGTACCACCCTGGTGCAGGATAGCGATAGCAGGGAAGGTTGTGTGTACGGTGAGTGGGGCATACTGCAATATTTGTTCAATTTTACTGTGAATCTAAAACTGCTTTCAAAAGCAAAGCTTATATTTTAAAAAATGAAAGAGGCTCATCAAAAGGTGAGACACAACTAAGTGAATTAGTATACACATAGTAGGAGTGCCACTAGTAAAGGAGAGACAGAAAAATAGTTCAAGAAGAAGAGACTAAAAGCTTTCCATATTGGAGATTCACATCCATACATGCACATTACAGTCAAATGTTGAAAGATAAACAGACTATCATGAAAGATACAAAAGAACAATGACTCACTATGTATAGGGAAGTCAAACAAGATTAAAAGCTAACTTCTCATCAGAAATACATTAGACTAGAAGATAAAAGTGCAGAACCTAAAAACCTATCACTCAAGAATCTTATATCCAGCAAAACTATCTTTTAAAAAATGAATGCAAAATAGAGACATTCCCAAATAAACTGAAACCAAAAGAATTCATTGGTAGCAGATGTTCCTTTCAAAAACTACGAAGGAAATGCTTCAAACTGGAAGAAAATGATACATTGCATAACAGTAATTAATTCAAATCTAACTGACAAAACAAAAAGTGCCAGTGAAGGCGATTACGTAAATAATTACAAAAGACAATATAATTGCTTAATTCTCCTTTATACCCCTGACTGATTCTTATTTTATTTTTGAATGTTTATTTATGTATTTTTGAGGGTGGAGGTGGAAGAGCAGAGAGAAAAAGAGAGAGAGAATTTCAAGTGGGCTCCTCACATCAGCACAGAGACTGATGTGGGGCTTGAATTCACAAACCATGAGATCAAGTCCAGAAATCAAGACTCAGAGGCTTAACTGAGCCATCCAGGCACCCCTACACCCCTGACTGATTAAAACAAAACAAAACAAAACAGTATATTGTTTTCTTTTGTTGGGTCTACAATATATGAAAACGTAATGTGTTTGACAATAACAGCACCAAGGAGGTGGTGGGAACAAGGCTGTATTGGAGAAAGGAAATCTTCAGGAAGAAATGAAGAGAATCAAAAAGGATAAATCAACAATAGAACAAATTATGTGAATTTATACTTGCTGTCTTTTCTTTGCTCAGCCTTTTAAAAAAAAGTTTATTTTTGAGAGAGAGAGAGAGGGAGAGAGAGAGGGGGGAAGAGGAAGAAAGAGAGAGAGACACAGAGTCCAAAGCAGGCTTCAGGCTCTGAGCTGTCAGCACAGAGCCTGATGAGGCTTGAAAACATGAACCGGGAGATCATGACCTGAGCTGAAGTTGGATGCTTAACAACTGAGCCACCCAGCTACCCCTTTGCTTGGCCTTTTAAAAAGACATTAGATTATACTAAGCAATAATTATAAGAAAGTATTATTGTGTTAGTAACATACATTGACTTAACATGTATAACAGTAATAGCCCAAAAAAGATTGAGGAAGCAATGGCACTATGTGGAGGTAGAATTTCTATGTCACTGGAACTAAGTTTGAATCGGAAATAGAATATGATCAATTAAGATGCGTGTTGTAAATTTTAAAGGGACTTCTAAGAAAACAACTCCAAAATTGTTTTAAAATGTTTTAAAACTCCAAAATGATTTAAAAATCATTGCAAGAATTAAAGTTGTCACTCTACAAAACACCCAATTAATATAAAATAAGACAACAAAAGAGGAACGGATAAACAAAACACACATTACACATATAGAAAACAAAAATTACACATTACACATATAGAAAAAGGAATTACACATTACACATATAGAAAACAAAAATTAAAATGGCTGATTCTCTCTCTTTCTCTCTCAAAATAAATAAAATTTGAAAAAGTAAAATAAAAATGTCTTGAGATGGGAGGAAAAATCACAACATATCAAAATGTATGGAGCACTGCAAAAGCAGTGGTCCCAGGGGAATATATAGCTGTCAATACCTATATGAAACACACTAGAGAGCACAGAAATAGATGTGCATAAATATAGTCAACTGATCTTTGATAAAGCAGCAAAGGAAACAAGTTATAGCAACGGTAGTCCCTTCAACAAATAATCTGGAATAATTGGACATCCACTTGCAAACGAAAATAAATCTAAACCCCGACCTGACCCCTTCACAGAAATTACCTCAAAATGGGTCAGACACCTATATGTAAAACACAAAAGTATGAACCTCCAGAAGGCAACATAGGGAGAAAACCTACGTGATTTGGGTACGCCAATGTCTTTTTAAACACAGCACCAAAAGTCTGCTCCATGGAAGAAGTAATTAATGTGCTGGACTTCATTAAAATTAGAACAAAACAAAACAAAACTTCTGCTCTGTAAATAATAATGTCAAGAGAATGGGATGACCAGCCACAGAATGAAAGAAAATATTTGCCAAAGGCACATCTGATAC
The DNA here is from genome assembly GCF_014898765.1 of Herpailurus yagouaroundi. NCBI lineage: Eukaryota > Metazoa > Chordata > Mammalia > Carnivora > Felidae > Herpailurus > Herpailurus yagouaroundi. Next base: position 18,762,613 of record NW_024412402.1, on the reverse strand, counting down.
AGGATTGCTGTCTATCCATGTCCCTACATATCTGTCTATCTGTCTGTCTATCTATCTATCTACCTATCCACTTAAAACTCAACAATAAGAAAACAAAAAAACCCAACTAAAAAATGGACCTAGGACCTTAAGAGATACCACACCAAAGAGAAATATGTTGGAAAATAAGCATATGATAATATATAATCCAAAAATGTAACACAGGAAGCCTATTAGGAAGGGAGAAATCACAATCTTTTGTAGTCTTATTTTGGACATGACCGTCCATCAAATTTAGCATATTCTATTGGTTGGAAGCAGGTCACTACTCTGGCCCACACTCCAGAGCAGTGGATTACATGGAGGTGTGACTTCAAAGAAATGGGAATCATTGTGGCCATCTTAGAAGTCTGCTTACTACAGAAAAGCTTTACTTCTAAGATCATGGTGATGACTTATATTTAACATTTTACTGGAGGTGTTAACAATCACGATATTTCACACACACACACACACACACACACACACACACTACAAAGTGATATAGGGATGGACCGGGAAGAACAAATCTCTCATTATTTGCGAGTAAAATAAACGTGTACATAGAAAATGCATAGGTATCTACAGAAAAGTATGATGAAGAAGCAAAATAAAACTGCTGAATTTAAAATTAGTGTGAAGAAATACAATGCATTTCTATGTAAGAGTGAGTTTGAAGATGAACTTAAAAGGATCTTAAAGGAACCGAAAAAAAAAAAAAAGGTGAAGTACTTAGGCATACATCTATGTGGAGAAAATTCTACGGACACAATTACAGAACTTTATAAGAAATGTTAAAGGAAACCTAAGTGAATGAAGAAATAGGCATTGCTCAAGATTAGTATTTGAAAGTGGCCACTTTTCCAGCCTTCAATCATCAATCCCTTTTCTCCTTTTTTACCAATATAGAACACATAGCTCTACTAGATATGAAGTCTTATTCTGTAGCTGTATAACTGAGATAGCAGAGTACTAGAGGAAAAGTAGACAGAGCAGAACAGAAAGACCAGAAACGGATCCAGGTTTACAAAAACAGCTGACAGAGTTGGCACTTTAGATCATTAGAAAAGATACACTTTCCATCCATGTTCTGAAACAATTGAGTATCCGTATCAAAAAAAAAAGGGGGGGGGGGGGGGAGAAAGAAATTGAAGCCCTTCCTCACCCACAGTTCCAGGTGGATTTAAAAATACAAAAATTAAGAAAAAAAAAACATAGTTCTCTTAAATGGTGATATTGAAGATCTTCATTATTTCAAGATGCTAAAGAATTTATTTATTAAAGAAGAAACAAGGGTGCGTGGGTGGCTCAGTCGGTTTAGCGTCCGACTTCAGCTCGGGTCATGATCTCCTCGTTCCTGAGTTCAAGCCCCTGACAGCTCAGAGTCTGGTGCCTGTTTCAGATTCTGTGTCTCCCTCATGCCCTGTCTCCCTCTCTCAAAAATAATAAAATAAACATTAAAAAATTAAAAAAAAAAAAGAAACAGCAGCAAGGACAAATCACATTGTGTGAAAGGCTTCTGTTCATCAAAGGACAGCATAAAGTGGAAAAAACAATACACAACATAGCGGAATACCTTTGCGACTCAAACAGCTGACAAATGGCGTGTATACGGAATAAAGGAAAAAATACAAAGTTCCACCAAGTGAAATAAGCAAACGATGTGAACAGGCACTTCACACAAGCAGAAATCCAAGCGAGCAACAAATCTATGAAAAAATGCCCAATCTCATTAGTAACGGAGAAATGCACCTTAAAACCACAATGGGATATCAAGAAATTGCCAAAAACTGCAACATGTTATGATGCCATGGACTCCGTGAGAGAAGCTAGACTCAAAAGAATGCATATCATATGATTCCAGTCATACGGCGTGTAAAAGCAAGTCACAGATATATAGATGGAGATATCTATGTACGCTTCTTAAGTGAGGCAAACACGGGCGTGTTGGTTGGCAAACTCAGGAGCTTCTGGGATGAAATCCGAAATGTGTCCCCTTCCATAGAGGGCAAGGAGAAGCCAAAAAAGAGAGGCAGGCCACTCCAGATTAGTATGTGGCAGATTTAATAAACAAAGGAACTTACGAGGCTTGTCTTCAGTGTTGGCAAGACCAGGGAATTTCTGCACCAGCTGCCAAATCTGGCAAATCTATGCAGAAGCTTTAACTGGGTTCAGTAGTTTTTCAGTCTACGTGATCTCGACAACATATTGCTTGAAAACGGCTCCAGCTGTGGGAACCGTGGGCAGAGTGCGGTTTTCAAGGACAGGGGACAGGGTGAGGAACCTCTGATTGCCTGGGTCTAGCTCATGGGTCAGCTGGCAGTTGTGTCCTCATGAAAACCTTGTCCAAGACGCCACTCCTCACCAAGGGCTCTTATAATCGTACACACACCCCTCTTCCTCAGTGTGCTCTGAGTGGACAGCAAAGGGGTCCATTGGCATGTAAGTGGCTCATTTGGTGGCTATCTGGCCATCCTGCTGGGCCCTTCCATTGCAAATTCTGGTAGATGCGTGTTGGTGCTCTCAGCAGCATAGCCCATTGACCCACAGAGAGAGTCAGAGCAATGGCTGTGTCCCTACACTTACATACCTTTATGGTGCTGGGGGTCTCAACAGGGGTCCCCAGTCTGGCATGTGGGGAACAGGCCCTGCTCATTGATCATTCAAATGTATTAAAGTCCAGGATCGTACCTTAGCCTGGTTGGCCAAGGTGATTTTACGTGTTAATAATTTAATCTGCTGGTTTAATATTCCATTTTTCCTCTCTATGAACCCAGCTGCTGATAGGTTATAAAGGAGAGGAGATCTCCATTCAATGCCACATTCTTTTGCCTAGTCTTGCACATCATGACCTTTGAAATGAGGTCTACAATTACTGTCTATTCAGCAAAGGTATCTACATGGTATTCACCTTCCCAATCCCCTAATTGTGGCAGCTCGTTTGTGCAGGGAAAGGACAAAGGAGAGCTTGGATTAAGTCAGACTTCTTGTCCACACAAACCATAGTTAGAACACTCACTGGGAGAGAGGGGACAAATATAATCAACTTGCCAATTTCTCATTGCTTAGGAACTCCAGTGGATGGTCCCAGACTCCTTCGGCAGTTGCCTTGGGTGTTGTTTGGAATGCATAGGACACGCTGTTACTTCATTAACCAAGTCACTGTATTTTAAGGTCAACCCAGCATCCTTGGCAATAAGCCATCCCATCCAGGCATGATGGTGGCTACTCTTTCTACGCAGCCAATCTGCTGTATCTCCTGAACAGTCAGTTGCCAGCAGTTCTACCTGAGCTAGGGCATCAGTGTCTTAATTGCTAGGGGGTGTCGTTCTCCTATGAGCCGGGATATGGAAGACAGTGAGGACTGCCTCAGGTTCTTACAGCTAAACCCAAATGTCTTGCTACAGATCCTGACTCCACAAGGGCTTATTCAGGATCATTCACCCCTCAGCTTTCCACTGTCCAAGAAGTAGGTTTAATCCCTTTAGAACAGCCCAACTGTCAGTGCAAAGGGATAACAGCCAGGGCTCATGAGTGATCACCAAACTGCCCTAAGCTTTGTCCACTGGCCATCGTGGTTTATTCCTATTTCCCTCCAGATGGTATCAGTGTTGAGCTGAATAGAGACTGTGATCAGTGAGGGCAAGTTGTCCCTGATTAGACCCATCTGGATCCCAGGCATCGGCTGGGATTTCCCTCACTCCCTCTCTACAGGGTACAGGGGCCACCACAGAAAAAGGGGTGGGCGGTATTTGGAGGATCTACATACCCTACAGGGCCTAGTAGCACCCACATTTCTACAGACAGTGAGTTGGCAGACAGAGTTGTCCTCTGAGGCAAACAGACCTGCTGTGTGGTCAAAGTGGGAGTTTGAATGATGGCAAAGGCTGGTTGCTGCACCATGTTCTCAGCTTACCCTTTGATAGGAAGGGAAGTTCTTACCATGATGTGGGGATCTCTACACGGAGGAGCACTGTGTACACTGCCAGGAGCTGTTGCTCTGTGGGGATATATTGGGTTTCTGCCCTCTTTCTGGAGCTGAGACCCAAATCCTAGGGGTACACTGCTCACGTTGTCTCTGCCACAGCGCCCAGCTCATAACTTCCAGAGTCATAGATGCATCTAACTCAAATGATAGTCCTATTTGGGAAATGCCTAGAACTTCAATCTTCCTCATTACTAGTTTAGCCTTCTCAAGGCAGCTGGCTGCTCCGATCCCCAGTCCCACATGCACCCTTTCTTTACCAGGTGGCATAAGGAACAAAGGTGCTAGGTCAGGTGGGGAATAAAAGTCCTCCAGACGCCCCACATCCCTGAAAGGCTTGTACCTCTTTCGTGCTCTTTGTGGTTGACTAGGGTTGCACCTTTTCTATCATAGTTTCTGTGACAATGAGCAGCTAACCCAACCATTTGGCTGATAAAACCTTTACTACTGTGCCTCGGCCTTAAATTTCTGTGGGTTCACTGGCCAACCTCTCCCTTACAGAAGATCCCAGCAAGTCTGAAGAGTATCTTGCAGTGGAGACAAGTCTTCACACGTTAAAATTGTATCATTAGTGTAATGGGCCTGTTTTACTGGTATGGATGGAGAAGGAGATCAGGCTACCATCCCACGACATATTGTAGGAGTGTGCTGGTTGCTTTGGGGAAGCATTTGAAAGTTCCGTTGTGGCTTCCCCCATAGGAAGGCAAAGTGATCTTGTGACTCAGCAGCCAGGAGGTATACTGGAAAAGGCATTTGTTAAGTTCCACATAGCACGGAACAATCCTAGGATGCATACAGGGATTCCTAGGAGTCACAGGGATGGTAGGCTTACTGGTTCCCATAGGCACTGGTTTGATTACCTTAGCCTAGAAGCAGAATTCACTGATAGAAGTTTGCCAAGTTTGGGGTGACTGGGTGGTTCAGTAGGTTAAGCATCAGACTCTTGATTTTGGCTCAGATCACAATCTCATGGTCTGGGAGATCAAGCCCCACATCGGGCTCTGCACTGACAGCGTGGGACCTGCTCGGGATTCTTTCTCTCCCTCTCTCTCTGTGCTTCTGTCTCTCTCTCTCTCAAAATAAATAAATAAACATTAAAAAAAAAAAAAAGAAGTTTGCCAAGTTTGACATTGTAGAATATTAATGCCCAATATGTTCTCTGGTATCTGAGACATAAGAACCTCATCTTCTCTGGACGGGTCCCCAATTTTCAGTGTCAAAGGGAACTTCGTGACCATAACTGCTTGCTCTCCATCACCATTGATGGAACTGAGGGGACCAGACGACTTCTGAGGGTTACCATGTAGTAGAGTACATTGGGCTCCAGCATCAATCAAAGCTATCACTTTTGTTTATTTCTAGAGGACCGGTGAATAGTGAGCTCAACATGGGGATTGGATCATCTCCGACCGTCTTCACCTGCATCCAAACCAGCAGGGCAGGGAGCACCCACTCTGGATAAGACTATCCTTGAGGCCTCTGCTGGAGAAGATGAGGCATTAGGAATGGTAGGGGGAGATGGGGCAGGTCTGAACTATTGTTAAGATTCTAAGGCTGTCCACAGGCTGACCAATCCAGTGTTGAGTCACTAGTCTATTTTGTTCAGGTGAGGTTCTGGCAGCAAAACGGTCAAACCACATTTGCTTTTGGATTACCTTTACAGCCAACTGGGAGATCCTTCTGACTTTCAGAGCATCCTCTCTGTCTCAGGTCTCTCCCACAGCTTGCACCTCTTCCCCACATTTGTCAGTTTCCCCCAGATCAGCAACGGATCAGCATCATGAATGTCTTGCCCCATGACTGGGTTCAGCATAGACATCAGTGCCCCATACCAGGTGCTGGGGGTGGCTGGGGAAGCTCAGCTTTCATTCCTGCAGTATTGAAGGTGGCCTGATCAAGACCTTCAGGGCAGGGGCATAGATCATCTCATCTTGACCCAGTGAGGGGCGTAGAATGAGAGGATCTCAAGAGTTTGTTGTGTCTCCTCTGTAGATTTGCAGGGTACCCTTGCTCATTGGGTCAAGCCTCCCTGCAGATTAGGATAATCCAATCTATAAGGGACTACCTTGAACCTCCCGAATGCCATGCAGGGGCTGCCAGAGGGCGGGCTGTGTGGTGATGGTCTTCATTTTCTGTGCCTTCTGCCCCGAGAAATGCTATCTCCCCATGTTTCCCTTAGCCATATTAACCATGCCTGGGTAATTTTCCTGGACTTTTGCTAGAACTTGGGAAGCCATATCAACAAGGTCAGTTGGGGGTATATTCCCTCATCATGAACATTTCCTGAACCAGGGACTGCCCCTCTGGCTGGCATTGCTATTGTACTTTTGCTTTCCTTTGTATGAGGGGTTACACAGCCTGGGGTATTTCATCCACTTCACAGTCAGTCACCACACCAGGCAAGTGGACACCTGCACGTCCTTCTCTACCTCTAGCTCTTCTTCCACCTTTCAAACTCAAGTTTCAGTCTCCAGTTGGGTATCGGCGGCCAGCCAGATTCCCAACTGAGTAACCAGGTGTTCCACTCCTCCACCGAAGTGTGCTCTGTGCAGTTCCTCAAATAAAGTAGCTTTTGTTCTCTCATGGTAGTCCACCAACATCTAACATACGGTCCCACCCCTCCCCACCTAGAGGCTGCTGGCCAACCCAGGGTTGCCCCTGTGGATGCCTCTTTCCCAAGACCCATTTCTCTGATCTCATAGCGGGCTCACCAACTGCTGGTTGACAACCTAGGGAACTTTCCAGGGTGAAATCTGAAACTGGCCCCCATACACAGATGGCAACGGGAGACCAAAGGATGAGGCAGGTCACCCCAGATTGGTAGGCGACAGGTTTAATAAGCAAGAGAACTTACATTTGAGGCTTGCCTTGGGCGGTAGCAAGAGAAACAGATCTCCGCACCCACCTGAAAAACCTTATTTTTATTATTATTTTTTTTAATTTCTAACGTTTTTTTTTTATTATTACTTTATTTTTGAGAAAGAAAGAGTGACAGAGCAGGGGAGGGGCAGAAAGAGAGGGAGGCATAGAATCTAGGCAGGCTCCGGCCTCTGAGCTGGCAGCACAGAGCCCGACATGGGGCTCGAACCCATGGACCAAGAGATCGTGACCGGCGCAGAAGTCAGACGCTTAACCAACTGAGCCACCCGGGCGCCCCCACCTGACAAATCTTAAAAGTTTATATAGAGGCCTTAACTGGGTTCAGTCATGCATTCATTCAGTCCAGAGCGTCTCAACACCTTGCTCTCTCAAGGCTGCATCCTCGCAAATAGCTCTGGCCGTGCAAACAGTAGGCAGAGCATACATTCCAAGGTGTTGGGGAGTAAGAAACCTCCCAATGCCCTTGCTCCAGCTTATGGGTCAACCAACAGTAACAGCTTCCAGATGACCTCCTCCAACAACATTTTTAAAAAACAGCAGAAAATAAATTATCAGTAAATCCAGGAGAGTAGAGAAATAGGATTGTGTTCATAGAAGAGAGTATAGTGGAAAGGTGTTAGTGATGTTCTATTTTTATTTATTTCTCTGTTCAAGAAATAAAGGTAGATATTACTTTTATAATTATGTGTGAAAACATAAATATATAAATATGCTTTTTTTGCTTTTTTTTTGCTGAACTTGTGTTATATGATACCATAAAAGGAAAAACATACTTAGAGACACAAAATTTGCTTCTTCTTAGGATAAAGAGGGTATAGTATGGGGTGGGGAGGGAAGACCAGTGGCTTCAAAGGTATTAGCAGTTCATACTTTTTAAGGTAATGTTGGTTATACGTTCGTTCATTTTTATATTATTAATACTCTATCATGCACTTTTATATCTAGGAATTACTTTATAATTGAAAAAGCATTAAAGATTCTAGCCTAGAAAAATAAAGTGCATAGCAGACTCTCTGGCATAGAATAGCTACTCAAAAATTATTAGCTGTTATTATAAATTTTAAGTTAAAAATGCCACGCATCTCTAAATAAGGGGTCAGTGAACTATTGGGCCTTGCAGGCCCAAAATGGCCCCCCACTTGCTGAGAATGACCATAAACTAAGAATGATTTTACAACTTAAAGTGGCTGGGGGAAGGGAAACCAAAAGAATAATACGTTGTGACATGTGAAAATTATCTGAAATTCGCCTCTCAAATACTATATGTAAAGTTTTATTGTAACAGAGGCACACACAGTTAATTACGTATTGTCCCTGTCTGCTTTCTCTAAAATGGCAGTCTTGTGCTGTAGTGACAGAGACCATATGGCCCACAAAGCCGAAAATATTTACAACCTAACCTTTTACAGACAGTTTGTCGGCTGTGCTCCGAAATGCGTTTACCTTTCCTTCCTCAAGGCCAAGATGCCCTCTGCTTTTGGAAGCCTGATGTGGCGAGTGGCTCCCCCTTGGCTCAGCTGCCTGAGGAAGATCCCACCCGAGTTCTGCAAATGGCGAGCCGGGGGGGGGGGGGGGGCTTTCTGAAAGCTCACGAAACTGCTTTCTCCTGGCTGTGCTGCTTTGTGGAGACTGGGGCCAAAGTGAGAAGGAAAGGAAAGGCAGGGCTTCTAGGTTTGAATTCCAACTCGGTGGTTTATCAGACACGAAACCATAGGAAATGCATATTCATGTATATGATTTGGGGTTTCTCCTACAAGACGGGACTAAAAACACCCACTTTGAAGAACTGTATGAGAATTAGGGATAATGTATGCAACTATTCTGCAAATAGTAGACATTCAATTAATAGAAGCTATTAGTATTCATAATTGTCAATTCAGATGGTTTCAGGGCCGAGGAAAGAGAAAAATCCAAACTAGCCTCTGTGGTATTGGTGGATTTTAACTTCAAGTCCTTGAAGACCTCAGGTGCCAGGAAATGGCACAAGAGTGTAATTAATTAATTCAAGAAGACAGGGCCGAGAAGTCTCCACTCAGCTCTTTATCATCCTAAGTGATTTACCAGCCCCGTATCCACTCTGGTCTGAACTCAGTTTTATAGGGACCTCCCAAGGCACTTAGGCACCTCTTCCTCGCATATCTCAACTCACTTTACAATTCCACGTGACCCTCATTGTAACCTAGGGCACTGAGGTTAAGAGCCAAGGTCTCAGCAAGTTACCAAGAAAATAAAAAGGTCTCAGAAAGGACGTTTCTGCTGAAAGTGAATTCCTCAGAAGGCAGTTCACCTTTTGGCCATTCAGGATGAAAGGCATTCAATCTGAGGCATGCCCATGGAATTATCTATTTATTCACACTAGAATACTTGATAATGAGGATGAAACATGGACATCTGAGAGCAAGAATGACTGTAATTAAGACTCAATTCAGTTTGCTTTCAATTTAAGTAGGTATAAAATTATATTATTAATGTATCAAAACATGACATAATAAATTATCTCTTGTTGCTAATGCTTTGAGTCCTACCTTAGAAGCTTGTTTAAAAGGATTAGAAGGAAGCGAGAAAATTACGTCAAAATGATTTCAAAGGAAGACACTGAGGAGGAAAAGGGAAGGTCCTCGTTTCTCGGTAGGAGGTGGTAGGAAATGAGGCAAATTTGCCTATGCAGAAGAGCTGGGAAAGAGGCAAATTTGCATACACGGAAGAGCCCCGCCCCGTGAACATGATTAAGAGTCTCCCATAGATCAATGGTTGGCCTGTGGCTAGGATGAGCCCACTTGAGGCCACCGGGAATGGAAGGCTGACTCTCCTAACTAAATGCCCAAGAACTGAGTCAGGAGTAAAGTCTGTAGGATGCTTCTAACAACTGTTCTTTCTCTGAGGAACCTGGAAAAACATAGACTCCCTTTGAACCTCTACTCCTCATGGATCAAGGAATGGCTGACGGCCTTTCTAGAACCCTCCCAAGGCTGCGCTGAGAAATGATGATCAGAACAGTAAGAGCAGTCCTCACGGTTAACCGTTCCCAGGTGATCACACCACGCGAGGACACGTGCTGGATATTTTACAGTTTATGTTTAATCTTCAAAACCCACCCATCTCATTTAATCTTCAAAGCAGCCTTATGAGGTCCTACGCTTGTGTCTGTTTATACACGAGGAAACCGAGGCTAAGTAAGGTGAAGTTCCCCAAGGTCACACAACCAGTAAGTGACTTTCATTTTCAAACTTTGTCTCCAAAATCGATGCTCTTTGCCTCCACACTAGCCACGCTCCCACTTTCTGTCAGGTTCTCCTCATCTGCCTCCCTGATACTCATTTACCTCAACGCTTACCAAGCGCCATATTTTTCTTTTGATAAATGCATCTTCCTGGAACTCAGATGCTTTCGATGCATGATGTGTTCTAGCTCTCTGTATGCTCTGTACCTGTAGGCCTCTGTGGCACTGGCTATTTATTTCTGAGTTTTCAGAGAGCACAGACTGTGTTTAAGGAACACGCCCTGTATACCACTTTTCACATCATCATGCACCAAGATATATATTTTCTGGCCAGAAGGGTGTGTCTGCACTGTTTGCTGCTCAACCCCACTTTGCAGGGAGAAGAAAAGAAGCAAAAAAGAGTCTGCCCGTTGACACCAGTGACACAGGGCGCCTATTCCATCGCTGTGATGTTTCTCTGAGCAACTCAGAGAATCGACTACGCAATAAATAGATGGCTTTTAACTCACGGAGTAGCTGTCCCAAAAGATCTCACTGAGGCTCCAGAGCAGTCTAGATATAAAATTGAGTTCTGGCTCCACCCCTGAGCATGAGTGCATGCATCACTTAACACCCACCCAGGCCTCGGCCGTCTCATCTGGAAACAAAATCAGGTTGGCGATTTTATGGTTTGTTGTCTTGGCTTGGTCAGGGCCTCCTGGACCACTCTTCCTGACCGGGCCCACTTCCTCTCCTCCCGGTACTGAACTTTGGTCCTTGGCCACGCTTCTCATTTTGCCTGGAATTTAGGCTAAACACCCTGCGGTGAAAAGGCAATGGAGACAGCTCTCTGCTAGACTTGACATCTCCATGGCAGGCCCCCAAGGCTCTGGATTTGGCCACATCTGCTGATCTTGAAGACCATCCAGAGACCCATGGATCCCTTCCACAGGACCCAACTGAGGCCCAGAAAGACTAACTCATGTCTTCTTTCTACCTGAATGCGCTGCATTTCCATCTGCATTCTACTGATGTCCACTGTTGGAGAGAGATGCTCTGTGCCGTGGTCTCCTCCTTAGACTCAACAGAAGGAAAGGACATTTACTCTCACGTCTTCAGCTCCCTGCTCATTCCAGGATTCTCCCTAGAGTAGAGGTACAAATATCAACACCCATGTCGCAGCACATCTGACTCTCCTGCCTATCACATGCCCTCTGGGAACTGGAAGGGCTTTCTTTTCCCCGCTTTCTGATGGAGCTGACTTGCCCTACATCATACCTTCCTCCTTAAGGCGCAGCCCTCACCTCCCCATTCTCAAGGATCCTAATGGTGGAATGGCCGTCAGGCAACATGGCTTGTGATTGGAAGGGCGAGGATGTTGAAATTATTTATACTTTAATATTTTCAAAATGATTCTCATTATACACTGCTTCATTTAGTAGTTACGGCAACCCGGGGAGATAAGTGAGATCATCCCCACGTTGCAAAGAAACTGAGGTCCAGCAGGACCTAATTCTCTCGACTAGGTCACCCCATAACTGATCTCTGTTTGTCTACAAAGACTTTTCTTTGCCCGTGCACAACCCACCTCATGCCATTGAAGATACTCAAACAGAAGCCAAACACCCCCTTAACGTGTCATTCACCCAGGTAAATAAACCATTAAGAATTTGGACTCCATGAACTCTGAGGTCTTTCTAGGGCTGAAAGGTCAACAATCCTGCATTTCTGCTTCCCTGTGACATGGGTTTACCGACTCCAGTTATTTTCCCTTTCCCATCTTCTCTCCAAAGAACGTCTGTCTGAGAAGCCCCGAAGAAGTGAATCGGGTCCCCTCTGAGGGGTCTTGCAATCACGTCACACCAGCCACAAAATAATCCCGGGAGGAGGTTTTCTCCATAACTCACTCCATGTATAGAAGCTGCACAAGAGATACATAATTTATACAGGCAATTACACATCAATTGGTTATTAAAAGTGCCCTCATTGAGATGTACTGTATTGAGGACACGGAGATAAATCTGGTTCCCCAGGTAACCAGCTGTAGCTCACAGACAGAAGGCAAATTTTCTGATTTGGGATTGGCATAACTTCTCTTGACCCCACTGTTCTTCTTTCCTCCAGTGTGGTGTTCTGCGTGCGTGGGAGGAAAAGGCAGGAAGCGCAGAGAGAAAGCCTGGGTATGAAAAGCAGTCCAGTGCTTTTCTGGGAGCCCTTCCCTCCTGGGAAAAATGATTATTTTCCTAATTAATTAAACATGCGCCCAAGAATTCATTCACTCGTCAATCCATCCATTTAAATAATAAGTATTGGCGCTAACGACCGTGCCAGACGCTGGAGGAGGCATCAGAATGAACATGGTGCTGTCCCTCCCTTTGAAGAGCTGCTTGTTCAGTGAGGAAAAACAAGGGCAAACAAATAATTTCCAATATTGTGATAAGCGCAGACATGGAGAGAAATGCCAATGCAAAATGTGGTGCGGGGAGCCACTTGGTCTCTTCAGAGGAGCTGGGAATGGCTTCACATAGGACACTGGGGATGAGCAGAGCCCTGAGAATAATAAATAAGGGGTCACCAGAGGGACGGTGGAAAGGCAGTCTAGAAAGGGCGACAAGGATGTGCAGAGGCACGCAGGACTCCACTTAAGTCAGGATACAAGCTATAGTAGCTATACCTGGAGAAAGCCGTACTGAACACTCTGAGGCAAGTACACCTTTGGCCAATAATAAGTGGAAAACAGTTGGGGACGCCATTGTTAACGGATGGGATTGGCTGCACCAAAAGCTCCGAGAGGTATTGTCATTGTTGCTGTTGTGTTGTGGTGGTTCTGTTTAAATATAGAAATTCTGATTCAGTGTCCTGGTCCGGAACTGTGAATCTTTTAAAAGCTCTCTGTGTGCTTCTTTTGAAAATGGGGCTCAGACAACACTTGAGAAAAACTGGGCTAGTGTCTAGGCTGTTACCTTTCTGTATTTTCTTTTTTATGCCTAAGCTGGAACCTTGAGGTTTGTTTAGTCGTCCTCTCTCAGGCAGTTTGCTTAATGTCATCTAGTCAATTGTATCCCCCGAAGAGCCTAATGTTTTTCCAGTTGTGTTTAAGATTTGGGACGATGCCCAGATACACTGACAGTCCTTTGGCACGAGCTCCCAATGAAACCGCCTTCCTTAGAAACATGGCAGCAGTGAGTCCAGAGACCCAGGCATTCCAGAAGCACAGAGGAGCAAAGCACCCCATCTTCATTATATAAACTACACTGGGAATTCCCATGAGGGCCGCCATGTCTCAGACCAGTAGGTTGAATGGGCAGGGATGAAGGGGAGCTTCTCTTCTTAAATCAGAGTGTGGAAAATTGAACAAAAGGGTGGTGGAAAGTCCTCATTTAAGCAACCTATGAACAAAGTATGTCACAAATTCTGCAAAAGTCTTGTAAAGGCCATGGGGGACATAGGTCATTTTTGTAATCTAGTTAAGAAGGAGAGGGTACCCACACACAGATGAAAAATAGCTATAGTAATTCAATAATCAAATAATGATATTTTTCGGTTGCCCCAATAAGGTAGGTTAATGGCCTGAGAAGCAATTGTTAGTGATGATGTATTTTCTTTAAATACTCTGAAGTAAGAAGCTGCCAATTCATAAAAGAAATAATGCTTACCCCCTAGGAGCTGTTGCTGTGAAAACGCATTACTTTCTAGCTTGTTCTCCCTTTGGTTTTATTGCCTATCAAAATAAAAAGAGAGGGATTAACGTTTGTTGAATGCTTGTTATATGACAAACAATAAGCTAGGTGCCTGTTGCATGCGATATCTCATTTTAGTCTCTCACGGACCCAGGGAGACTGGGATTAGTATCACTCATTAGAGATGCAGAAACTAAGCACATGGACGTATATGCCCTGGGATATACCTCAGATCACCATGCGCGTAGTCAGTGAAAGACCTGGAATCACCCAGCTCATACCCCTTCTCTAATGTCTGCTGCCTTCATTAATAACTGCTTTGGACAGTCACCCAGTATAGTTAATCCAGGTAGGTGGGTAGGTGGATTTGAAGAACCCATTATTGCTGTGTCTAGAACAGGGTATAGAACAGCACAGGAACTAACACATCATCGGCTTCAATGGAAACTTTCTGTAAATCTTCACTTTTTGTACTATAAATAATGCACTCCATGCACTATCCGAGACGCTTAGGTTCTAACAGTGAACAAAATATTAAAATCTCTCTGTCCCCATGGAGCTCATATTCTAGTGGGAGGAGACTAACAAAACAAAATAAACACTATCAAAAAGCAAATAACAGACTATGTTAGAAGATATACTATAGAAAAAGAAACAAACGGTGGCATCTGAGCCAATCACAACTTCCTGGTCAGGTTTGATAACCAGAATTGCCACACTGGGCTGATTGAATTCCAAGAGAAAGGAAAGATTCACGACACTTTAGTTAACCTATTATACCCTTCCCCAAATAAATATTTATTCCTCATGTTTGAAAAAGTGAAAATGACTCATGGACTTTCTAATTATCTCTATGAACCTCTAGGTTGAAAATCATTTTCCTGTTTTCTCTTTTTTTTCCCACTCTCTTAATTAGTCACCAAAGCTCCGTTGTAAGAGAATCAGAGATGGAGATACTATAAGGAGAGCAAACAAAGAGAGAAGTGAAAATTCCAGAGTGGGTGGGATGCAAATGCATGCCTGAGGCAAGCCCCCCCCCTTTTTTTTCACTCACAATTGGTCCTCTCTTCCCTTGATCAAGAGCGAAAGGTGAATAAGATCTTATCCACGTTCAAGTGGGAAGACTACTGTATCACGACACGGGGCCAATCAAGTACACTCATCCAAGAACTCCAGGACATTTATTTACTGTCAAGGATATTTATTTTCCAGAAGAATCTAACTCAGTCACCTCTGGAATGATAAAATCCCCAACTTGGAAAATACTCCGGTCACGGAGTTACCACGCAAATGTAGGGGGAAGCTTGTTGAAACTGTCAACTGCCCCCACAGGTAGGTTTTGTGTGGAGAGTCTGTGGAAGTCCACGTCAGCTGCAATGCTATTAGTACAAATAGACCCAGACAGGGTTGGATCAAGAGGAGAACTAAAGCTGGTGGGCTTCCTGGACTTGAAACCTTTTCATAAGAGCATAAGCTGGGAGGCATCTTGTGTCTTGGGGCCAGGAAGAATTTCCTCCTCTCACCCAGTGCTTGGAGGGCTCTGAGCCCCACCTCTTCCAGAGACTGGTCGTATCTCAAGAGTATTTCTTTAAGGATACATAAGGAATAGAGAATGAGAGCTCAAAAAACTACACTCCATATGAAAGAAGAGAAATAAGCTGAAATTTTTTTTCCCCTTTAAGTCTCCTGTGGAGCAAAGGGACCTGATTAGCAGGAGAAGGTAAATCAGAATAATTCAGTCTGTTCTACCATTTCCCTGTGGCCATCCTCCTAGGACTGTTTGTCGCTAGGTGTTTTTGAAGAGCAGGCTCCCCTCGGACTCAGATCCCTTTCATCCCTCCCTGTGCAAGGCTAGGTATGCTAAACGTGCTGGGGAAGTGACAGACACACATCGCTGGTGCCCCTCGTATGCAAGTGTGTAAGGCAAATGCAAGGTCTAGGTGATGTGTTTCTTCCTCTCCGATGCCTTTTCACTTGGGCAACATTAACAGGGCTGAATATAGCCATACTTAAAAAAAATAACAAAAAAAACCAAAAAACAAAAAAACATAAGACAAAACCCAACACCAACACCAACAACAACAAAGTCTGTCGTCATTTGCATTTCCTTTCCTGTACCTTACAGCGTTCAGGCTTTTTTCTCAAACATCTTCTCAGTGGACCTACCTGCCCACCCTACCTCAATCCTCCTTATTCCGTGCTTTGTTTCTTTTTCCATCACACCTTTGATTTTGCTATCATATTCACAAGGGCTCTCCCCTATTCTCATTCCACCCCTTCCTGGGTTTAAATGAGTCCTATGCAGATAGCTTGGCTACACTTACAGAGATGAGAAATGCACCAGTCACAGTCAAATGAAATCTGAAACAGGTGGAATTTTCTATGTAATAAGGGTATGCATAATAGTTACTGTATGTGTGTGTGTGTGTTTGGGGCGGAAGGGGTGGAGAGGTAACTAATCATAAATAATTTGACAGATCTCACAATGACCTCAATGGCACACATTCTTCTCTAACAAATCTTAGAATATTTCTCTTTTCCTTGTTATGGGTCAAATGTCTATAGCCAGCACTGATGGTAACAGATTTCCCTGAGAGCATGTCCACTGAAGTCTTTACTTCATGCTTGCTGACCTGCTAACACTGAAATGTAGAAACAAATAGAAGGCATGCCCTATTTTTCTAAAAGTTCTCTCTGTCATTCATGCCCCTTCTCTACCATATCACCTCCCCATATCAGCCATATCCCCATATCATACCCTCATACCAGCCATTAACCCACACCGCAACTCCAGGTGAGAATCTCGGGAATCCAGCCAAGAGGCTGGCCTATAGCTTCTACTAGAATTACTGCTCTCTGAGGCTTCCCACCTGGAGCACCTTTATTTGCTGGCTTTTGCCTCTGAGCAATGGGACCCCACTGAGGTGGGAAAAGGGAAAAGAAAAAAGACAGCCGAGGCGTTCAAGAGCAGCTTATTCACTTTCACCCTATTTTATCAAAGGCTACCCTCTAGCTGTCCAAATATGCTTGGATAAATAAAAGCTATAGTCAGACTTTGTGCTTTTTTGACCTTCATGCCTGAGTAACTAGCAGAAAAACTGCTATGAACTACCACCCTTAAATCATTCTCAATGTGGCCTTCTGCAGAAGCCCTCACCCCAAGCTGTAATTATTTCTTGTATCTTAAAGGTTTCTCTGACCATCACTGTCTCCTCTTACTCCCCCCTTGAAAGCTGTACCTCCTGGAAGAGAGAAAACCTCTATGTGTGAGGGTGCAGAGGTTCTGTATAAGGTAGCGTGAAGTTAAATCAGGTGCGACAGCACCCTGAGCAAAAACAGAAAAACAGCTCATAAATTTCCGGGAAAAACACATGAAAAATATTGCTGTGGAAAGACCTGCTGATGCTCAGAAAAGCTAATGATTTCGCACTATATTTACATAGCATTTCATCATTTACAAAGTGTTTCCCCCTAATTACCCCCACCAAATTATTCCATCCAATGCAAGCATGATTACAATCCTTTCACAGACAAGAAAAGTGGGACTCGGAGAGGTTGAATGATGTGCTTAAGGTCCTGTAGTGCTAGAGGAGACCAGCTATATCGGTTGCAGGGCCCCAAGCAAAATGAAAATGCAAGGTCTCTTTAAAAAATTAAAAAAAAAAAAAAATCCAGGCATTTCAAGATGGAGACAGTGAAGCATCAAACTAGGTGTGGGGCCTGTGTGACTGCACAGGTCACACACTCAGGAAGCCATCCTGGCTGTTGGATGGCGGTCGCACCACGACTCAAACTTAGATCTTTGAAGCCCACACCCATCTGCCCATCTAGTCATTAAACTCTGCCATGTCAGAGGCCATGCTCCGTGGCCAGCTCTAGCCACCTGCATGGTGTTGCACATACGCTGCTTCCTACTTCCTTTCCTGCCATAAACACAGGGCTTAGAGGAAATAACCACAAGAGTCACTTGTCTTTCCACAGTTCCATCATCTTTTCCCTCTAGAGCCTTGAGCTCTCGTGGGCAACTATCTCTACAACGATTCCGAGGATGCAGAGAAACAATGTCTCGGGGATACATTTCTTTGTATTTTAAAATCCCACATCTCATATCCCCCTCCCCCTCCTACCTTGATTTACTGTGTTATTTTAAGTCTTATCATTTGGAAAGGGAAGATAAAAGAAAAAAAAGAAAGAGAGAGGAGACAGGGGGGGATGAAGGGAAGGAGAGAGAGGGAAAGAAAAAAAAAGAAAGGAAGGAAAGGAAAGGAGGAAAGAAAGAAAAGAATCCCTAGAAGGCTCATGCTGGGCAGATGGCTCCAGATCTCCACTTCTACTCTATTATCAGCAGATTTCACTCCAGGGATGATCCACTCTGCAATTTATATGGCAAAGACACTTTATGAAACCAAACTGGTTATTATTGTGGAGGCTCCTGCCTCAAGCAACGGTCTGAATGTTTTTCTCCCTGAAATCTGAACATATTCATCACACTGTGTTGCACTCCTGGACTTGCAATTAATCATGGCTCATTTCAAGCTTTGTTAATTAATACCAAGGCCAGGGACCCAGTGGAGGCCCCAAATTCAATCTGCAGTGTTTTAAAATTATTATAATCTGCTAGAGGAAGAGCTGTTGGATTTTAAATAAGCTTTTTTTTTTTTTTCTAATTCCAATACTGCATTGCCAAGAAATTAAAAGAAATAGTATGATAGTCTTGGTGAAGGCACTACCCCGTAATAGCATTTTGCTGCTGCGAGGTGACATCTGGCCAGCAGAGGGAGTAGAACTGAGCCAGAAGCCCCATGTTTTCAGAGCTAAACAGAGTTAATAATTTAAAGATGGAGAAAGAAAACCAAACGGAGACCACCAGGCAGCTTCGGGCAATGACAAAATCGACCCGCACGAGGGGCACCCAGTGGAATCCAGTTTGGTGAAACCGGAAAGAAGCAGCTTCTCTCTCTTTTTCTCACCTTTGAGCTACTAAATGGGAAGAACTCTGAGTGTATTTTTTCACCCAGCAAGAGAGAGGACACGATTCAAGCAGGGTGATCCCAAAGGAATAAGGGAACGGTGTATCTGAAATTACGCTCAGTGGCTCACTAGGCTGAGACTACTTTGCCTTTCGTGCTTTGCTTTCTTGGGTTGCTTTCCTCCCTAATCTTCAGCAAGGTGGACACATCCGTCTCCGAGGAGAATTTTTGACCACCCCAAACATTTGTCGCAGCACCACCCGCCCATAATTTCCCCATTGCTTCCTACCAGTGCTTCGTGTGTTAGTGCAGTTGTTCAAAAATTGTGGTTTTGAAGTGAACCTTACGAGGGTAAATGATCTTCGGTTATGAACAGAACAACCCCAAAATATTCCAGAAAAGTGTAAGATCTATGCAAAACTAAGTATTTATGTATGAGGCCTCCAGAGGAATCACTTTCCAAAATGCTTAGTTCTGCTGTTACCCCACCTGCGATGGAATCTTCAGGCCCGTTTTCTCATACTCCCTGCCCCACTCTGCCATTCCAAAGTCCCTGCAACCCCAAGCACCTTCACTTTTATGTGGGGCTCTGCACATGGTACCCCCTTAGCCTTGAATCCCGTCCAGATTCAGTTCACGCTTTAAGACCCAACACAGGGGCGCCTGGGTGGCTCAGTCGGTTAAGCGGCCGGCTTCGGCTCGGGTCACGATCTCGCGGTCCGTGAGTTCGAGCCCCGCGTCAGGCTCTGTGCTGACAGCTCAGAGCCTGGAGCCTGTTTCGGATTCTGTGTCTCCCTCTTTCAGACCCTCCCCTGTTCATGCTCTGTCTCTCTCTGTTTCAAAAATAAATAAACGTTAAACAAAATTGAAAAATAAAAAAGACCCAACACAAAACTCACCCTTTAACTTTGGAGTCTTCTCTGTCCTCTGCAAGAACTCCTATTCAGACATGGCACACATTTGGGTACATATTTGTCCTTGCCCGTGTCCCACTGCTTTCTAAATAATAGGAATACATCTTCTTTACCATACGTGTGTAGATTCATGTAATAAATTATGATAGATAAAAAAATAGGTGAATCGATATACAGGTAATAGGTCTCTACCTCCAGGCTTTAAGGATGTCTGAGAGTGGTGTCCTTACCTTTTTTTTTTTTTTCTTTTCTTTTTTTTTTTAATGTACTCAGCCCCCAGGACAGTACTGTGATATAGTACGTGTTTGTTACATATTGCTTGAATGAATCACTTGAGTGAATAAGTAGAGGTCGGTGCAGGTCTAGTCTTATTTTATAAAAGGAAACTGAAGCGTCAGTAGGGCAAGTTGCTTGTCTAAAGTCACACAATTAATTAATCAAATATATTTTGCATAATTCCAAGCCACAAAGTGCTCATTTCTAAAGGTAGACAGCGTCAGACAAACGTCTGTTCTTTAAACCTGTGTAATCTGCAAGGAGCCACAAACATACGTGTGTGGGGTCAGGAAAGGGGAACGAATGCAGACTACTTCAGTCACCTATGGGTGGGCAATATGCAGAACCCTACTGAGCCCAACAGAGCCCGGTAGAGCCCCCATAGTAGTCTGTCTGGGAGGTGCAGTTCAATTTAACAGTGACTGTAGCCAGGGGACTCTCTTAGATAGGTTCAAAGCTCTAAGCTGTAAGGCTAACGAATCTTGTCTCTGCACTCCCCATTTTGAGACTCCAGGAGAATAGTTTGGAGATTTAGATGAAAAAACAAAAACCTACGTATTATTTCCACAAGCAGGAAATGGACGAGTCCATTGGGCTCATGGCTACGCTTTCAAGTCCGAATCCAAACATTTGCTAGGAGCCAAGAGCGGAGTCACCTGCCGTAAGACAGAATCACAATGTTTTCAAAGACACTGACCATACCATGAGAAAGAAAAGCTGACCGGAGAGAGAGGAAAAGAAAGAAGTCAGAAACATTATTCCAGGAATAGATGCCACCTTGCCTTACCTCAATGTCAAAGATGTACCAGAGACTAGAAGGGGCTGGGGACTCTCTACTGAGTCTGAGATGTCAAGGAAGCAGCATGTGATTATGTGGTGTAATGTGGCCAGATCTTCCTGTCATCCCAAAGAAGTAAGAAACCCAGATATTTGTGTGTTCTCTTTTGATTTAAAAAAAAAAAAATTAACGTTTATTTATTATTTTTGAGACAGAGAGAGACAGAGCATGAACAGGGGAGGGTCAGAGAGAGAGGGAGACACAGAATCCAAAACGGGCTCCAGGCTCTGAGCTGTCAGCACACAGCCCGACGCGGGGCTCGAACTCACGGACCTCGAGATCGTGACCTGAGCTGAAGTTGGACGCTTAACCGACTGAGCCACCCAGGCGACCCCTTTTATAAAAAAACATTTTTTAAAGTTTATTTATTATTTTTGAGACAAAGAGAGACAGAGCATGAACAGGGGAGGGTCAGAGAGAGAGGATGATTTTTTTAAGTGTCGACACCTATTTCTCTGTATGAGACAACCCAGAATAAAACATGTCTGCAGGCCAAACTTGTGCTGTGAGCTACAGATGTCTGACTCTGGCCTTAAATCTACATACACCTCGAGGAATTTGGTACGGGAGCCTGGAGAAGAAAATCCCATCTCCAAGAGACTTTCGGGAGTTGGTGGATGGCAAGGGGGGACAGAATAGATGTAGTTTTACTTGAGCAGTTTAGGAAGTCATAGAATTTCTTCTGTATTCTGCCCAAAAATTTCTTCTGTATTCTGTAACTCTGCCTCAGGACGCCGCATTTCTGGGAAGGTCCCAATCGAAAACTACCTTATTTTAAGGCAGTTCAGTACCAAAGTGGGTGTCCTGATTTGAGAGTTGGGAAATACAGTGACAGTAGCCATTGCCCCGTGGCTAGAAAAGTGATCAGAGTTACGATTGGACAGATTTCTGTGGCAGGACACTGCTTCTTCAAGAGCAAGTGCTTTCTTCCACGGTCCTGCAAGGAGACCTCAGCCATTCTCCCTCTCTTGGGGATTCCCAGCACCTTGGAATTCTGCAAGGTGGCAGTTTTGCAAATGGGGTGAATGGCCAGGGATCAAGCCGAGTCTCCGAATGCAGACGGCTGCTGGGTAGTCACTCTGAGAGGTGGTGTTTACTGTTGGTGGGAAATCCTCCCGTGTCTCTGGCAGGCACTGAGACATGGTGGCCAGCAGTGGTGTGGGGGGGCTGCCTCTAGGGTGGCCTTCAGACAGTGGCTCAACTCCACACAGCATCTGGGCGTTCAGCTAATGCTGCTTCCAGCCGAGCCCTCTCCTCCTCGACAATCCTGAACCCATGTCTCATCTTTTCTCCTATATCTCTCCGCCTACTCTCACCCGGGGGACCCTCTGTTTGCGCTATCGGGAGAATAGCGAACCTATGCTCTGTTTTCACTGTTGGGAATATTGGGGAATCCTTTCCTTCCCAGTTTGATTGGGAATCCCAGTCTGATTCTAGAATCCCAGTAGGATTCTAGATATTTCCTCAGAGAAGGCAATGTTCTCACTCAAAGGTAACGCTCATCCTTCCCAGACACTAGTATAACCTGCTTCAAGGTTTGGGCATTTGAAAACACCAAAATTCAGAGATTCATGGATGATCCCTGCTATCTGCCCTGTCACACCCTTGCCTGAGGCAAATCCAAGCCTGCATATCTGCTGAAAGTGAAAGTTCTGTGAGTAAAATTCCAGGAACTCACAAACCCCCAGAGCGGTCCGGGAACTGTCAATACTTTGTCAGACAGGACCAAGCACCGCACTCACCAGGCAAACAAAACAGGGCCTAAGGCCCCCAGAATTCACATCGGCAAATCTCCAGACAAGCTTTTGATCGAGTTTGTCACTGAATGTCCAAAAAGAAGGCTTGCTCAAAACCAGCAGGATGAGGGAGGTGGGAAGGGGTGGGACAGATGGGGAAGGCAGTGCTGAGCCCAGTCCTAAGCAAAGGCCCTCCGCAGGCAGGTGGTGGGTGGGTGGGAGGGGGTGCGGGCAATTGCTTCTGCTTCCTGACTGGCTCCCTCCTGATGTGGAGGGCCTTGTACAAATCCTACCTTCTCTCCTAAGCTCCTTTATCCCTGGAGCCTCACGCAGTGTCGGGAGAAAAAGCAGCTGCTGTGTAAAGAACACAGCGAGTCAGAGGGAAGAGAGCACAGATTAGCGAGCTCTGGAGGACATACGAAAGATTTCACAGAGCACAGTCAAGACCCAGCATCGCTGCCTTTGGTCCTTGTCAACGCCTCTGTCCTCCCCCCCCACACAGATATAGGGAGGCGTGTCCAGTAAAGAGGCTCCAGAATGAAGGCTGTGAACTGCAACTTGTTATTTGAGGAAATAAATGAAGGCTCCCCTAACCCAAAAAAATCCTCCTATTACCTACCTGAAAACCTGACCATTGAAAGGGCACTGCCTCCGGATGTGATGTCTGTCTCCATGGCTCCCTGTTAAAAATACAGGTCTCCGTGGGGTACTGTGGGACAGGCACATTCACCCAGGAGAGCCACATACATATACACATGTACATACATGCATACATACTCCACATGTAACATATATGTACAGGTATATTTGTGTGAGTGTGTGTGTGTGTGTGTGTGTGTGCGTGTGTGACCTAAGGGAAACACAAAGAGCACAACATTCTCCTCCCTTCCGGAAGCTTACAATCTAAAAGCAAAGTGCACTTACATAAGGAATACATATCTACATTTATAAAGTACAAAGTATTTTGAACTTTCAGATCTTGTTTGCAACACGGAGAGAAGGGATCTGAGTTTAGAATCAAAACTTAGGTCTGCATCCCAGCTTTTCCACCTAGCAATAGCTGTGCAAACTTGGACAATTCACTCGATCTTCTCAACTCCTTAGAAAAGTCCCTGGCAGAGAATTAAACACTCCATAAATGGTACTTATTTGTATTGCTTAGTATTATTCCTATTACCGTGATTGCTTTCATTATGGAGTAGAAAAGAATTGCTCACTGCGCACAGCTATGTAGCTCCCCAAAGCATTCTGCCAACACCAGCCTGTCCCAGTATTTACTAATTTGCATGGTTTCTCACGTTAATAGTACCCTAACTGGATTCCATGCTTGCAGTCTGTTTTCCTTCTCATCTATGCTGCACGCTGTTTCCAAAGTTATCCTTCCGAAATAGAAATCTATTTGCCATGTCAATCCACGTCTCGAAAACCTCCCCAAACTCCCTTGTGCCTGCAGAATAGATTCTAACCTCAGTGGGGGACTCTTGAGAAAACAGGCTTGGAGAGGGAGGAGAAGGACTAGAGAGAAGAGAGGGGCAGAGCTAAATTTAGGTTTTCACTTTTATAACTTTGAAACTTTTTTTTTATAATGAATACTCTGTAATAAAGAAGACAATGACCTAAATGTGCCCATGAGTATTTGCACTCGTTCATTCCATGGTGATTTATTGAGCACACAACTATGTACCATATACTAGATAGAGCAGTGAGAAAGACAAAAAAAAAAAAAAATGTCCTGCTTTCATGGGACTTACATGCTACTCGGGAATAGAGACAGAAACTGACAAATAAATAGAGCATGATAGTAAAAGATGACAAAATCCAAGCGGAGGGCTCACCTTCCTTCTGAAGATAGGGATTCAGACACAACCCATGTGTCCTGGCATTGATCTGAGTGGACACAGGGATGAAGTGTATTTATCCTATTTCACCATGAGTTGTATTCTGTTTTTTTTTTTTAATTTTTTAATGTTTATTTATTTTTTGAGAGACAGCATGGGGGAGGGGCAGAGAGAGAGAGCAAGACACAGAATCCGAAGCAGGCTCCAGGGTCCGAGCTGCCAGCACAGAGTCCGATGCGGGGCCCGAACTCAGGAACCACGAAATCACGTCCTGGGCTGAAGTCGGACGCTCAACCAACCGAGCCACCCAGGCGCCATGAGTTGTATTCTTCTTCTCCCGTAGACTCAGTTCTTCGGTGCCTGAGTCAGGGGCAGGTCTCTGAAGCACAGCTGCGCCTCGTTAAGAGTGTGTGTGCGCGTGCATGTGCTCGTGCCTGCGTGTGCATTGGTGGAAATCCTTCCTGAAAATGGGAACGGCGGCTAAGTAGGCACTGCCTGCCACCCCAGAGCAGGATCCTTATGGCTTTGCCTCATTCAGGACTTCCTGAGCTAGATGAGTCACTTTTCCCTTCTCTTCAAGTACCCTGAAGTCTGCCTCAGGCCACAGGTTCTTCAACCCGCCCTTCATTCAACTGTTTTCATCACTTTTCCCAGGCTTCAGCAATGCCCTTTGGGTGGTGTTAAAAACTCCCAGGGATTCCAGCCTGTAAGGAGAGCGGGTGCCCTCTGGTGAGGTCTGGGATTAATCGTGTCAACGTAAACACCAATCTATCATGACTTGGGCTAACCCTGAGTATTCATGTGTCTGCATATTTACAGATGCCACACTCATTTGCCTCCTGACTCTCGTCCATTGCTTTCATTAATCTATAGGACTGAACTTCCGTATAGAGAGTTCTGTGACTACAGCCCTCCTTGTCCCTGCAGCCAAATCAGCCAATGGAATGACACTTGGGCTTCCCTGGACAGCCTCCTCCCTCTGGCCACTGTGCACAGCCCCGCCTCCTGTCCCT
This sequence comes from Herpailurus yagouaroundi, assembly GCF_014898765.1. Lineage (NCBI taxonomy): Eukaryota > Metazoa > Chordata > Mammalia > Carnivora > Felidae > Herpailurus > Herpailurus yagouaroundi. The sequence continues at coordinate 18,737,266 of NW_024412402.1, read as the reverse complement.
TATTCCTCGGCGCCTTGTTGGAGGACAGTGATGAAGGAGCCAATTGACCAGGATCACGTTGCCGGGATTTGGGTATGGCTTCCCTCCTGGAATCCCAAAGCCATTCTTCATCGGACTCATGGAAAGATTTATCTTGCCAGGCCTTTGACACCCATTATCAATTTTACCTTTCAAAATATCCCTCCAGAGCAACTATTCATCATTCCCAATTTATAGATGGAGACATTGAGGCTCAACGGGCTTTTAACAGTTCTCCCAAAGTATCACAGGTGGTGACGTGGCGAGAAGTAGTGTTCTCACCATATAGGCAGGATGAAACCATGATGCCCCAGCTTTAGTGACCAAAGACCATGCAACACAGTCCGGAGAACTGGTTCTTCTCAGTGTCTGCGTTTAGAAATTCTCTGGGTCGAGATTCTGCGCTACCACTTGCCAAGGTCGCAGGACTTACTTAACCAGGTCAAGTCTTGGCTCTCCTCTCTGTAGAGCAGAGAAAATAATACCTGATTCACACACCTGACCTGATTTATGGAGGATAAGAGATACCCCAGGGGAATCAACCCAGTGACAGGAGCACACAAAGTGTATTTTAGCTATTAACAACACCACTGCTTTTGTTATTATTATTGCCGCTCCTACTCCCTGAGCTGTATTTTACCTAACAAATTAGATCTCTTTTATATTAAGGTCTCCTGGGCCAGCTTGTGCTGCTGAGGTCCTAGCACGTCTTGCTAAGGTCCAGTGGCGGCCACCACCAGGCTTGGTGTCCTTTCCACATCGCATCTGGCCCAAACCAGACATTCAGATCCCTTACCTAGTCTTCATAGAAACACTCTTAAGTACTAAGCCCCTGCCCTTTGTCTCAAGTATTTTCCCCACTCCATTCAGAACAACCTGTTGCTGTTATCGCCTTGAAACAGATCATATCGTATCAGGCACCTGCTTTAAAAACTCACATCCCCCCCCGCCACGCACACGCACACACAAAATCTGTGTCAAATTCCATTGCTGTCATTTAAATTTTCGAAAACCATTGCCAATCTAACGTTCTAATTTTGATCGCATTACCCCATTCGTTCTCTATCCCTGTTATTAACTATTTTGTCAACATGTTGGGAACCTCTCCATCCGGCCCTTTTCTGAAGCTGTGCCTTTGTCTAAATGCCTTTGCTCACCTCTTCCTCATATCTACTAAGTTCACTTCACTTTATGGCTCAACTTACATTTAAATTTGTCCGAAGCTCAGCTCGTCCTCCCTACCATGCTAGAATTAAGACAATGTGGAAAGGATACAACATGTCCAGTATAGAATCTAGGTCTGGCCCCAGAACAGCACAATCATTGATACTAACATGATGCCATAGTTACCTTGGGCTAAAGAGTATTGCAAACTAGCAAATCCTCAATCTGTTGTCTTCCCAATTCCTTCTGGAGCCGTAAACTGTGAAATGAGTTACCTTACTCTGACATTACACTCAAAAGCTGGAAGGCGCATACCTAACTTGAGAGTAACATTTGATAAAATGTATTTCATTTTGTAATAGGGGAAGCTGTAAGTCTGGCCAAAAGAAAACCATTGGGCTCATTCTTTTCTTTTTTTTTTAATTAAAAAACAATTTAATGTTTATTTATCTTGAGGAAGAGAGAGACAGGGCGTGAGCAGGGGAGGGGCAGAAAGAGAGGGAGACACAGAATCTGAAGCAGGCGCCAGGCTCTGAGCTGTCAGCACAGAGCCCGACGCAGGGCTCGAACTCACGAGCTGCGAGATCGTGACCTGAGCCTAAGTTGGACGCTTAAGGGATTGAGCCGCCCAGGCTCCCTCGACTAATTATTTTCAATATGACATGACCTTGGTACATAACACGCTTCATTGTATTGGCAACTGACACGGCTTATGTCCAATTTCCAGTATGCAATTTTGTTCTGCGTAACTCTGGGAGGGACATTCCAAATGGCGTATTTAGATCACCCCCCCCCCCATAAAAGAATATCATTGTGTGTAGCATTTGTTGTCTGGACTACTCATATGGCACTTACAGTCTTATTTTTCAGACATTTTTGCCCATACCTACTTGATTTTAAGCTCCTGAAAGTCAGGGCTCACACTGAACCTCTGTGTAACATCACAGAGCCCATTAAACACTCCTACATGTGTTAGTCACACGGACAAGTGTGTTCAGAATGCCCACTACAAGTTGAAAGACCATACCATGGACTTTGGAGTCTCTCTTGGGTTTGGTTTGACTATTATCTCTGCTGGAAAATGATCCTGCAATCACACCCAATAATACCCATTTTATAGAATTGTGAAGATAATTAGGATGAGGTTTATAAAATGTAGTTTTAGTGTCTTCCACATGGCAGGTGAACTATTATAATACATGTCATTGTAATTATATGTAACAGGACAGAATTTTTTTTACCATATCGTTGTCTTTTCCCTCCACTGTCCTCTGCAACAAAGTCTTTCATTTCCCAGTTTCTGAAAAAGCACTACGCGTTGTCGCCATAACGTTTGGGTTTTTTCTGGTGCTGGATTTGGAGAGCAGAGGAAATGGAAGAACAAATACCACTTAGGCTAAGGCTGGGGAGGAACAGCCTGTATATGGCAGCAGAGAATGATGAAAACAGATGAGGAAGCGATGGGGGCTTGGGAGACATCGTTGTGGTCTGTGTATCACCTAGAATTTATAGTCATGGCCATTGCCTGTATGTTCCCTTCTAATTCTAATTCTTCTTGAATTATTTCAAAGCCGCTTCTTTGGCTGGTTTGAGATGGCTATCTGTAGGTCACAAATCTTGAAACACTAATATATATGACTAAGTATTAAATTCTACTAGAGACCACAGTTTCCATCTTGTGATCAAGAGCACACAGATCCAGAGAAGCCAACGAAGGCAACGTTTATTTTTGGAATTAAATGCTTCCTCAAGGACATGCCCACCCACAAATTATGCCAGCCCCACCCATCATCCCGGGAACTGATCTGTGGTCTTGAAGCCTGGCACGTGGGAAACAATGATAGAAATGTCCTCAAGCTCCCAGTAGGTTGCAAGAGTTCATTGCTCAGTTTTGGTCTACCGAAAACTTTTTCGGCTCCCTCATTCTTAATCTTTAACAGCCGAGCCTGCTGGATATTGGACCATTCAGTGAGATCTCTGGGGATCAAAATAGTAAAGTGGGAATAGACAGACCGAGCAGGATGGCGAAAGCCTGTTTTAATCTCCTTAATTTTTAAAGGTTCTTAATTTGGGACAGTCAAAGGTCTATAGAAATCCCAGGTCTCTGGGGGTGATTTTACCTGTTCATTTATTCAATAAATATTTACTGAGATCATACTCTGGACAGTAGCTAAGGTGGGTGCTTTAGGTACCTTGTTCCACTGAATCCTCCAAAGGAATGTGATAGGTCATATTGCCATCCCCATTATAAAGATCAAGAAACTGAGGACCCTAAAGAAGTAGTAGCTTGTTCTAAACAAACAGCTAGTTAGTGCTAGAGTGTTTGATTCCAGATCATGGGTTCCAGATCACAGTGTTGAAATGGTAATTGAGTATAACCAGAAATGCCCTGAAGAATGTGTATGGGGCTTTTTGCAGGATTGGATACTTAACTTGCAGGGTGCCTTGTTCATAAATTATTTAGACTTTGGTAATGGAAACAACAGAGCGTTAAGCCAAGCACAGGGACCTTCTAAGTGCAGAGTCCTGCGAACCTACCTAGGTCCATGCCCAGTGAAGTCACTTCTGGTTTTCTGAGTCTAACATCCAAAGTTTATCCAATGGGCTTACCTTCCCCAAGGACAGGTTTCCTAATAATGAAGTTTTGTTGTGTGTGTGTGTGTGTGTGTGTGTTTTTTTTTTTTTTTTTTATTTGGTCTCCTTAATGTTTTTTAGTGGCCTTATTTGTATGCTTAAGTGGGAGGAAGAAGGGCTGGCTCAAATGGCAAGCTGAGAAAAACTAGACTTGCTCCATGGCTCCTACCAGCCAGAGAAAGCCATGCTTCTGAAGTAATGACATTGACTTGAGTTTCAATGTAATGGTCCCTTAAACAACCTTGTTGGTTTTTTGGGTTTTTTTAGCAGGGGTGGGGCGGCAGGGATAATACTAAAAGAGCAAACACAAAACAAAACAAAACAAAACAACACAAAACCACCACTGACAGAACACAAAAATACAATCCCTTTCTGGTAAGAAAGATCTGTCACTCTGTACTCCAGGATTAAAATGGTACTCATGAATGCCTGAGCTGGCCTGTGCAGCAGACTAGCATAGTGATTTCATGGCTCAATCACTGCCATTTGACGGTCATCACATTTGCTGAGATTTCGGCTTTAAGGATGCTTTGTCTTATTACATAAGTAAAATCTTTAATATGTCACAGTACTTTGAAAGAGCTACCAAAGCTGATAGAATATGGTGCCAAGGCCACACATTCTCTCTGTTGTATTTATTCATTTGTTTTATAGAACACATTCCTTGACTATCCTGTGCTGGGGCAGCTAGAAGCTCTTACAAAATTTAAGGGACACGTATATTACCTATAGCTACTCATAACTATTGGCATTAAAATTCTAGTTACTGCCACACCGTAGGACTTTTTCCTACTGGATTTATCGGAAGTCAGGTTAGTTACTGAATCACTTCTTCCTGGCCTCTGCCTTCCCAAAGCATTCCAGAAGTTGAGAGTCTAGCCGGCCCAAGAAGTCCAAAGGAGCCATTAGGACATAAATCTTAATACAGAAAGTATCACTAAAATCAATAGGATTTGGCAGGTCCTATCATATATCAAAGAATGCAGAAAGCAGGAAAGAAGTAACAGTCACCCTCTGTGACTTTATACCATAGTTCATTCACCTGCCACTCAAGCTAGGCTTGAAGTCAGGAAATGTTCTTGCCTTATTCCTGCAGTGACCATATATTATGGGTTTTCTGGGACAGTCTCAATTTCAAATATTCTGTCCTGTTGTCCCCATAAGTGTACTTAGACTTGTCAGGTTTTGTGTCCTGATTTTTTGGTTGAGAAAATATGTTCTCTGTGCTTGTTTCTCATCATATCCATAGTGAAATTGAGCTGGGTAACGTTGCACGAGTTTCTAAAACCTAGCTAGGCCTCAAAATTTCTTATCTGAAAAATATTGGAGAAGTGAAGGGACTGACCAGGGTCCATCATGTCCGGGTTTTTTTTGTTTTGTTTTGTTTTTTTCTTTAGCCAATTAAAAACTTTTTTTTAATGTTTATTTATTTTTGAGAGAGAGGGAGAGACAGAGCACGAGCGAGGGAGGGGCAGAGAGAGAAGGAGACACAGAATAATCTGAAGCAGGCTGCAGGCTCTGAGCTCTCAGCACAGAGCCAGATGCTGGGCTCCAGCCCACCAATCTCGAGATCATGACCTGAGCTGAAGTCAGAGGCTCAACTGACTGAACCACCCAGGAGCTCTTCCATGTTTTGTTTGTTTGTTTTCAATTTTTTTTTCAACATTTATTTAGTTTTGAGAGGGAGAGAGAGAGAGAGAGTCAGAGCACAAGCTGGGGGGGGGAGGGGGGCAGAGAGAGAGGGAGACACTGAATCCAACACAGGCTCCAGGCTCTGAGCTGTCAGCACAGAGCCCGACATGGGGCTTGAACTCACGAATCATGAGATCATGACCCGAGCTGAAGTCGGACGGTCAACCGACTGAGCCACCCAGGTGCCCCTGTTTGTTTTTATTTTTAATTAAAGCACTGGGACACATTTTAAAATAGTATCTTGAACAGAACCATGATACGTAATACTGATGACAGCAGAGATGCTCTGGTTGAAGGGAGTGACTCACCGCCCACACACCTGGGAAAGGTTTCCTCTAAAACCTTTCCTTTGGAATCTCAGCCTCTGAAACATGCAGTTTGAAAATCCTTGGGCTGGTGACCTCTAAATCCCTTTGTCACTCAAATGGATGCAGTGGGACCCTGCGAAGTGTGCTCAGTGCAAAGCAGGTGAGTGGTCAGGCATGAGAAACACTAGAAGGAAATCCAGAGGGGCTCTCGTACATATATCTAGTGATCATTATAAAATGTAACCGTTACTGGTCCATTTTCTCGTGCACTTGGTCACTAAAGAAGTGTCTTGTGATGCACTTGGAGACAGAAGGGCAGTGCAGATTAATGCAAAGTGTCCCATTTGGGCGTGAGAAGAAGATTTGAGTTTGGGGCTTGGTTCTGCCACAAACTAGCTAGGTATATGATTTCGCCTGCCTGTGTGTCCCTTTTTAAAACTCCAGAATCGTTCATTGGGAATACGTGATCAGAAAGATCTCTTCCACCCGCAACGAATTCAGTGTTTACCCTAAGCTATCTGAAAAAATTTGATTAGGAATTCAATGCCATTTCCAAGCCTAAGGAGGGGGCAAAAACAATATGTATTATTTCCCCGTTCCCCGTTCCCCGTTCCGAGCCCAGCTCTCAGCTCTGTCCCATTACATTGTGCGTTCTATTCTGGTTGCCCTTGCCTGAGGTTCAAAAGATATAAACAGCAGTTTCACAGGAAATAAAGAAGGTAATTCTATTGCACTTGATAGCAAGGAAAAAAAAAAAAAAGGAAAGAGCACAGAGGTTGGAGTCAGATAAACTTGGCCTCACACATCTACCTGCCACTTAGAAAACCTTGGAATAGGCAGATGACCTCTAAGTACTCTCCCTAAAGTGTATACATCTGAAGATTAAGATAATTTAGTAATATAAGATCCATCTTCAAGAGATTCAGGAGCATTACCTCATTCACACATCAACAGGAAAACCTTAGCTATTCCAGCTTTCATTATCACTTGCTATAGTCAATGGCAGCTGATCCTGGACCATCCAGCATGTTCAAGACCAGGCGGAATTCACACCAGTACCATAGCCTTGGATTGACTCAACTCAATTCCCATATGCTATTAAGTAGCTCTATTACTTACTCTATAGAGTATTACTCATACTCTATTAAGTAGACACACCTTTTTTTTGCCAAATATTATTAAACACTAGACACCGGTGTTCCCAACAAACCCAATCCTCAGGCAATTCTTGTTCTTGCTAATGAAGGACAGGGTCAAAGAAACAAATGGAGAGGCTTGGAAAATGTGTAACGAAAGGATATTTTACCCCAAGGCCATCTGCTCACGTGCTGTGCTTTAGGATCATTGATAAAATTCCTCACGGTTAAATTGGAAATTTTATACATAAAACACACCGTGCTCATGTATGTGTAGTAAAAACAAAACAAAACAACTCCCTCCAAATACGCCTGTACACTTAGGACCTCTTAATGGGTCGATGAAATTGCACAACGATAGGAAATCTAAAACAATGCTTCTCAAACACTAATATGCCTATGAATCATTTGGGGGACCTTGATGACACAGAGATTATGATTCAGTAGACCTGGGGAGGGACCAGCATGCTGCCCTTCTAGCAAGTTTTTTTTTTTTTTAATTTTTTTTTCAACGTTTTTATTTATTTTTGGGACAGAGAGAGACAGAGCATGAACAGGGGAGGGGCAGAGAGAGAGGGAGACACAGAATCGGAAACAGGCTCCAGGCTCCGAGCCATCAGCCCAGAGCCTGACACGGGGCTCGAACTCACGGACCGCTAGATCGTGACCTGGCTGAAGTCGGATGCTTAACCGACTGCGCCACCCAGGCGCCCCCTAGCAAGTTTTCAGGTGATACTAATGTTGTATAAAACCACCTTTGATTAGCAAGGTCCTAATAGTCTATCAGTGCTGCGTTTCAGAGGACATAAAATTAATTACCATTATTGTAAGTTATTTTGATATGTGGGCTATATAACGAGACTGCCTGGATTCAAATCCAAGACCATTCACTTACCATTAATGTGACCTGAAGAAAACTAAGTTTCCTTATGTTGTTATAAGGAGCATAATGAATTTATATACATACAATGCATAGAGCGCCGCCTGACACATAAGAAGGGCTCAGTAAATGTCCGTTGTTACTACTCCAAGCGTAGACTTTTAAAACCTCCATTGAAGCAGTAGGAGATATTATTAGGGATCTGTAAACCAGGATTGAGGAATACATATTTATTCATGTTTCTTTATTCAGGAAATGATTTAAGGCAGCTGGTTGTTAATTGCTTTTCTCAAGTATCCATATCCATAACAGGTGGCATGAATATCAATATATAAATATAGACAAGAACATAACTAGGAATGTGTATACCTCAAAAGATGGGTATACCCCCAACTAAAGATTATACTATTAATAGCAGTAATTGGCTAATTGTAAAGTCATTTAATTGATGGTATTGATTAAAGTATTAACTTACCATGTTTAGCTTCTTTTCTGAAATTTTGCATTCTTTGCATTTCAGTTAGGGTTAGAATTTGAGCCTGCATCTGGTTTCAGGATAAACTGAGGAACCAACTACGTGTGCGTGTATGTGTGTGTTTTCTGTTACAGACACTTAATTTTCTTTTGTTTTAAGTTTATTTATTTATTTTAAGAGAGAGAAAACAAGCAGGGTGGGGGCAGAGACAGGAGAGAGCGAATCCCAAGTAGGCTCTGCACTGTCAGCACAGAGCCGGGACACGGGGCTCGAACCCGTGAACTGCGAGATCATGACCTGAGCTGAAATCAAGAGTGAGGCGCTTAACTGACTGAGCCACCCAGGCCCCCTAGACACTTAATTTTCTTACTACTGTTAAGATCATACGAATAACGTCAGCAAGACAGTTACATACCTAATTACAACAAATTACAGCCAATTCCTATGGGGTTAAATCTTGGCCAAAAAGATCGAAAACATTTGAGTCTGAAAAATATTACATTTGGGGAGTGAGGGGGCAGTGGCAGAATCTAGGTTGACTACGAGAAGTTTGACTACGGACAGGATTTCTGTGTAAGCAAAATGTTATGAATGTGGTTTCCCTGAACAAATATATAATTTATTTGAGGCAGCAGGGCCTAGAGGCTAAAGCATAAGTCTAGGAAGCACTAAATCCCTTTACCAATCCTGAGCGCTGATCTAAGACATGGTTACTTTTAAATCATCTCATCTCTCCAGTTCCCTGCGTGCAAAGGAAGGATTAAAGATGCCCATCTCACCTCAGCAAAGCTCTGGCACAAACTAATTACAGTTTAGAAATAGTTGCAAAGGACTATCACCAAGAAACGTGTACGACAAAGGGATGTTTACATACACCCATGCCAGTTGGAACAGAAGTAAATGCCAGAGAAAATTGATGACAAATATTGCAAGGCAAAGTGTTTACTCTGTGAGTGACAGAAAGGTGGTACCCTGCAGGAAGATGAGGGAAAGTTTAGCACATAGGCAGTATGAACGTGTGATTTAAAAGCGATGGCGTGTTGGGTCCAGGAGCCGGAGGAGGGGGGCTAGTTAATGGGGCCTGTCAATCTAAAGTGGCAGAATTAAATATAGATGGCGGGGATTTCTTCATTCGCTTATTTTCTCAGCAAAACTTCAAGTGGTGCACTGTATACCAGAAAGACCAAATCAAATGAGACATTTATTGTCCTTCGTTTCAAGAAGCCCATAGTGCAGGGGTGGAGACATACATGGAAAATAATAATCGCAGTAGGTTATCCTAAGTGTTATGGTACAATCAAACACAAAGGTGTTATAAGAGCAAAGAAGAGACACTACTCTTTAAATCAGACTCGGGGGTGGGAGCACGATTTCTGGAGATGATGTTTGAGTTGAATTTGAAGGATAAATCAGAGTTGGCCTCATGGAGAGAATTCGAGGTATGAAAAAATCTCAGCCAGCCAAGGGCAGTAACTAACTGAGTTCCACCCCTATGGCTTATGTTTATGTGAGTTTTCTCTCTAGTAAGGGAGGTTAAAATTTTAACAGACACTTTTCCATATGAGACATGGAGGCAAGTAACCAGGGCTTCAGAATGTTGGGAGATATTTAGCTTACAAGTTTTGCAAAGGCCGACCCTTTGGACCATCCCTGCATGAGTCCAATTCAAGAAGGATTCTGTAGCCAAAGAAAGTCCGAGAACAGTGTTCGGGAAAACCTTGCCTTAGTTAAGAGATCAGCCATCTCCTTGGATCTACGTGTTCTTTTCCTGTCTAGGTCAGAGCACTCATGATTCTCCCTGACTCCCCAGCACCTCTCCGATCTGCCCTACTTAAACTAACCACACAGACATACATCACGACAGATGTCCCCAAGCGTTTTCTCCCGAAGATAACACAACTCTGCTCTTTGTTCAAACTTCACGATAAATTATGGTTCGCAAATGACTACAACTTCTCATTTTACCCTTCCAGGAGAGCGCCCCTTCTCCATTTGGCTGAATTTGTCAAAGTTTCCTCTTAAAGAAGTAGAAACATGGCATTGGTAGCCCTGTTCAGTTTTGTAGGGAAAGTGGTTTAAATGGAGTAAGATAGATAGAGATAGATATAACAGTGTATGTTAATTATGCTCATATATATATTTAAATTTATATTTAAATTTATATTTATATTTATATTCATATTTATAGTAAATGTTTACATTGTATTGTGATAACTCTGGATTATATTTCTCAATCAAATATGGTGTAAATACAATATTTATATACATTGCATATAAATATGTATATTATATAATGTATATAAAAACATATTGAAATAAAATTATGTATATTTTATTGAAGCATGATTAACATACAGTGTTATATTAGCTTCAGGTATACAGCATATTAATTCGCCAATGCCATGCATTACTCAGCTCACCGCGAGCAGTGTAGTCCCCATCTGTCACCGTACAACATTATTACGATATTACTGACTACGTAGATGGTATATTTAAAGCAGCCACCTCCTCTGTCTACCACGGTGAGCCCTGGCTGAGGTTTCTTGCTGCAGCAGGTGCAGGAAGTCCTCAAGATGAGTGGCCCCTGAGTCCTGCGCTTGACAGGAGGCCTTGAGATATCGGCCCAATCAGAAACTCCATGACGCTCAGGACGAGGAAGAAGAGGAAGGGGCTGACCGGGAGAGGAGGCAAGAAAGGAACACACCAGGAGAAAAGCTGATGAAAAGATACACTCGCAGAGGTTCAGGAGTTGCCTTGCTACCTCGAAAGGAAGAAGACAAAAAGTGTAAGCTTACACTATTGTTTGTAAATGCTAGAACACAATCCCCCCAGACAGAGGGAGGTGTAAGACCGAGAAGGAGGCACATAGAGAGAAAGAGGGAGAAAGAGAGAATAACTTCCGCCACCAGAATTGCTTTTACTTAACAGTTTAGGTCAGTTTCAACTAGGTCACAAGGATGTGTGTATCTTCAGAATAAAGTCTTTAATCGGCTGATGGATATGAAAAAATAAATTACTGTGGCAAAATGTAATAAACGTTAAAGGGAAAATGATGAGGGTAATATAACTACATTGATTTAACTAGGATGATATAGAGGAATTGTCTGTTTTATAGGTTTCTAGATGTCTATTAGTGGCTCTGTATTAAGGAATAGGGCTGTTCTCTTGATATACTTAAGAGCTGTCAGTAATTCCTATTTCACAGTCCACCGCTTCAATTCAGAAAGTGTGTTCCAGCCCTTGGTGACCCCATCCCGGAGGCACTGGAGGGTGACCAGCTGCCACAGGTTTGCGTTCGGGCAGCTATCGGGTAAGCAGCTGTATTATTCAAAATTGGGCTGCATTTAAGAGGAGCCAATCACTTCAGCCACCTCCCCCCTGCCCTGCCACCTTGTGACACTGCGGTGTCATTTGTTTTAATCACTCCTGGCGTTGGGCTCATTATGTCCTGATCATCTCTGGACAGAGCAGCCTCCTTGGTGGGTAGAAATGGTAATTGAGGACACTTAGGGAGCAGGCACCCTGCCAGTCCCTGGGGGCATTTATCCCCAAGAGATAGGGCACCTTCCCAGGATAAAGCAATAGACTTGAGCTTTAGGTAGAATGTCACTTTCCCACTATGATAATGCCACTGACCTATAAAGAGTAGCCTACCGTTCCCCATGGCCTCCTGAATTAAGCCCAAACTATTATCAGGAAAGAAAGGAGAAAACTCATCATTTCTGGTTACTTTCCAGGCATCACACGCTGTGCTGGACACTTTCCAGTGTTAACTCGTTTAATACCCAAATTAATGCTTTTTAAATAAGACGGCATCTGTGACTGTCCCTATCAGAGACCCCGCCTAATGATATGTTTTGCTCCTTTACACCTAAGTATCTTTAATGATATTTTTTCTTACTCCTTCCACTTAATGTGGCAAAGACCGTCTGGCTGCTTTTCAAGTGCCTAGATAAGGATAAAGCCCTGGAAGGATCTAGCATAGCTCTCAACTAGGAACCATTTTGCCCCCTATGGTGGGGGTTGGGGGGGCATTTAGCAACGTCTGAAGATATTTTTGACCGTCAACTGGTGGGGGCTGGGTGCTATTGGTATCTAGTATGTAGAGGCCAGGGATCCTGCCAAACATCCTGCAATGCACAGACAGGACAACACAGCAATAATGTATCCAGCACAAAGTGTCCCTAGCGGTTGAGAAATTTAATCCAGAGTTAACGCAAATGGTTTTTCCGAGTCCTTTCCTACTGGTACGCCCTACCGTTTTCTGCCTGTTTCCCATAATCAGGTCAGTCTATGCTACTTTGTGCCCACACTTCTTCCCAAAACACGAGCCCCGCTTTCACCTCTCTAACGTTCCTCATGCTGTTCCCTAGCCCTACTTGGCACCCTCCTCCTGCTGCTGAGACACTGGCCATTCCTCATCCCAATGGGAGAGGGCTTTCCTTCCTGTCTTACTTCTGAATCAGGTTCACACTGCCTCAGAATCAAAGATACTGAAATACAGTTTGGATCTTTGACCTCAAATAAGTTAGTTCTCCGGGTTTTCTGTTGTTCAAGGACCCTCTTTTAATATTAATGGTGGCTATCATTTATTAAATTCCCATTATCCGTGTGGCATCGTATTTTGTGAGATTGATTTCAAAAGATATATCATTTGATCTTGACACCGCCCTCCAGGGCAAACCCTATCCCCATTTTACAGACGGAGAACTGAAGCTGAGAGATGTTATATCATTTGTTCAAGGTAACCTTTGATTCTTTGGAAGCATTTTTTAATATTCAGTGTCACTAAGTGGCCAATCAGAGATTCCAGACCAAATATGCGTGGCTCTAAAACTGTGAAGGTTCTTTCCACAGTGCAGCAGAGACACTTCCTGCCTTTATAAGGGATGTGGCCACTCTAAACTACTTAAAGTAAGCCAGTATCCAAAGTTGTTGCTAAGGGCAACTTGGTAAAGCTTGTTAGATAAGTAATCTCAGTATCCTATGCAAATCAGTCCCATAGCTACAGGCGTGAAAGGTGGATTTGGAGGTAGGGAAAAAGGTTATTCAATTCCTCTCCTAGAGGGAGAAGTCATAGAAAATTCTGTGATTACAGCAAACTAATCTTAGGGACTGCCAAACAGCTTTTAGCAAAAAGAAACTAGTTGATGATGGAGAATGCTACATCCATTACTCATCTGTTGCTGCATAAACAGTTGCCTCAAAATTTGTGCATCATAGTTTCTGTGCATCAGGAATTTGGAAGCAGCTTAGATGTGGTTCTGGATCAGCATCTCTCATGAGGCTGCAGTCCCCCATATGCTTTCAAGGTGCTCATTCCCACCACCGGCAAGTCGGGGTAGGGTTTGGACAGGAGGCCTCAGTGCTTTGCCATATGGGTCTTCCCATAGGGCTGCTCCGGTGTCCTCATTACATGGCAGCTGACTTGCTCCAGAGTGAGTGATCCAAAAGAGAGCAACACAGAAACCAGGATAGCTTTTATGACCCAGCCTTGGAAATCACATCATTTCCATCACTGTTCTAGTGGGTGAGGAGGCAAGCCCTGTTCGGTGAAGGAGGGGAATACCCAAGGGCATGAATCCCAGGGGCGGGGGGGGGGGGGGGGGGGGGTGCAAGGATTATTGTGGCCACACGATGACACAGTTATTTTAAATCTGAAAAAAAGATCAGTCGCAGAACAGATTCCCTAGGCTGCCGTACCCACACCTGCACTTGAGGGCACGCTGTTATATGAGACTTTGACACCAGGCTAGTTCAAAGCTGGAAGAGTTTGGATGTCAGGGATGGAATCAGAGTAAGACTCTATACTCATAGAGTACATGTATGTCAATTCTGGAATACAGGGTGGAGTTTCAGAGAATTGAAGGACCGAGTAGTCATAAAGTTCTCCAGAGCCCTCAAAAAGGATGGGCCAAGTAAGGGGAAAAGATTGCAAATAGAAAAAAAGAAAAAGAAAGAAAGTAATCGGGAACCACCGGAAAAAGACTAAACAAATTGATGTTGTTGTTGGTTTTCCCTTCTAGAAATTTCCAAGATGGTTTGGGTGATGTATGTGGTTCTGATAGAGAAAGGGCTGCAAAGCAGACAAAAGCTAAGAGGATTACAGCCTGAGACATCAGGAGGGAGAGGCCAGTGCTGGCAGAGAGATCTTGAATCTGTTGAAAAAAGCAAGGAGAGAACGGTTGTTTCTTGTAAGATAATATATTTTGCGGACACCCACGAAAGGTGAGAAACTAAGTTCAAAGTAAGCATCCTCAGTATCACATGCCCACTATGGAAAGGAAATAGTGTCCCAGTGTCTGTGGGACGTGAACAAGCTCATCCAGCAAGTTCTCTTATCAACTGACAGCCAGTGTCACATAATACCAATATAATGTTCAATACATATATTGTATGGTATTTTCTATTAACTAAACTCCTTAATCCAACTTTATAATAGAAGCACTATTCTCACATTTCACATGATCCAAGGATCCTCGTTAAGAAATAGTATGCTACTTGTAACATCCATGAAACTTACTATCTTGAAGAAGTCAGGAGATAAATAAACCTGGAAAAAGTGTTCTAATTAGTATATTAAGATGAAGGTACAATATTCAGTAAAAGCAATAATAGCTATAGAGTAATAGAAGTCAAATAGAGGCAAGGTAGCTTTGTTACCATAGGAACTTCTATAGCAGAATACCTGAGATATGACACATAATTCTATCACTTACTAGCATTGTAACTCACTCCTATTATTTCTTGTATCTATGCCTTGGTTTCTTAATATAAAAATCCTAACATTAATAGTACCCATCTCATACGGTTTTTGACATTTTTAAATGAGCTACCACTTGCAAAGTGCTTTGACTGATGAAGCAAGTAGCACACTTTAAACAGACGTTATTTGTCATTAGCTTAGAGTTTAGGTCATGTCACTCACAAAGATGATCTATTTTGACATTTGTTTTGTTTTAACTGTTTTAACAAGATATTTGAAAAGCTTATGGAAAATTGATGTCTTAATGCAAATAAGTGTTGTATTAGAGCAACCATCGTATATTTCAGGAAAAATGTACACCGTATAGTTTGGACCACATTAGGTTTGCACGCTATCACCTCCTTGTGGCAGTATGGCTAAATTGCAGCTTTCTAGAAAAGAAGAGCTGCCATCTCCCTTGAGGTTGAAAATGTAAAAAACAATGGCGGTATCAACAACAGTCAAACTATGGAAAGGGTCCAAATTTCCATGACTGATGAGTGGATAAAGAAGATGTGGTATATATATATATATATATATATATATATATATATGCAATGGAATGTTACTCAGCCATCAAAAAGAATGAACTCTTGCCATTTGCAACAACGTGGGTGGAGCTAGAGTGCATTATGCTAAGCGAAATAAGTCAGTCAGGAAAAGGCAAATAGCATATGATTTCATCATATATGGAATTTAAGATACAAGACAGATGAACATAGGGGAAGGGAAAAAAAGAGAGGGGAAGAGAAGGAAGCAAACCATAAGAGGCTCTTACCTATAGAGAACAAACCCAGGGTTTCTGGAGGAAGGTGGGTGGGGGATGGGCTAATTGGATGATGGGTCTTAAGGAGGGTACTTGTGATGAGCACTGGGTGTTGTAAGTGATGAATCACTAAATTCTACATCTGAAACCAATTTTACTATATGTGTTAACTAACTAGAACTTATTTTTTTTAACTAACTAGAATGTAAATAAAAACTCAAAACAACAACAACAACAAGACAATGATGACATGATACCTCTGTGTAAATCCAAGTGGCCATCGTCCAAACTGCAGAATTCGGTAAAAGGGAGAAAACCTAGATGCCCCATTTTCTGGGTGTCTTAACAATCTGAAGAGATGGGTGATGAACTGTGTTTATCCAATATTGTGAGTGGTGGAGCTTCTCTTTGGGTTCTGATCTATCAGGCTGAGCCCAAGAAAGCACATCATCCTAAGTCTCTTCCAAAATAAACCAGGCGCGTGTAGGGTCAGGAACAGCGTATTTGGTGTCACTTCGAAAAAATCAAAAGAAAAGCTTTTCTAGTTTCTCTGCAATGTCTTTAGCAGATTAAGAGTTACGACACCGAGAAAACAGGGAGCTGTGATAGCTCACTCTGCACATTTTGTGCTTCCAGCCAGTCCCAGGCTTCAGTATTAATAGATTTTCCACTCCAAGTGTTCTTACTTGAGCGACTGCAAGTTACATTGATGAAAGGGAAGTCGCAATTACTACTCAGACATGTTCTCGTGGACAGCTATTGGTCTCCCAGCCACTTTTTAAATTTTTTTTTTTTTCTTTTAAGATTCTTAGTTGTCATTTACTTCTATCCTGCTGGAGAGTGAAGCGATACTGAATAAAGATGTTGACAACCAAAGAAAGAGCTCCTGGGATTTGGGAGATCTCTTCCTCTACCCACCAATTCAGATCAAACTATTCCTGAAGGTACTCCCCTGACTACTCGTGACTGTTTCCAAGCCTGCCCTGTCCACTCTCCTGACTGGTCCTTTGCTTAATACCAAAACAGATAAACCCAGCATCTTTAGGCTCAGCTGTGCTTACCTGGTTATGCTTCTACTTTACTACCCCCTAGAGCAATGGTTTTTAACTGAGATGCCGATAAAAGTCAAGTGAGTTTTTGCAAGCTAGAGATGCCAAAGCTCCTATCTCCACCCTCAGAGACATACGAACTCAGAAGCTCCAAGTGTATAGCCCAGGAATGTGCAGGGTTTTTTTTTAGTTTATATATTTTGAGAGGAGAGAGAGAGAGCACAGCTGGGTAGGAACAGAGAGAGAGGTAGAGAGAGAATCCCAAGCAGGCTCCGTGCTTTCAGTGCAGAGCCCAGTGCAGGGCTCAAAGTCACAAAGCATGAGATCGTGACCTGAGCTGAAATCAGAGTCAGATGCTTAACAGACTGAGCCACCCAGGCACTCTGGAATGTGCATTTTATGAAGAATCTCTTGGGGCGCCTGGGTGGCTCAGTTGGTTAAGCATCTGACTTTAGTTCGGGTCATGATCTCACAGTTCATGGGTTCGAGCCCCGCGTCAGGCTCTGTGCTGACAGCTCAGAGCTTGGAGCCTGCTTCGGATTCTGTGTCTCCTTCTCTCTCTGCCCCTCCTTGTGTTGTCTCTCTCTGTCTCTCTCTCTCAAAATAATAATAATAATAATAGTAATAAAATAAAAATAAACGTTTAAAAAAAAAGAATCTCTAGGAGTTTCTGATGCAAAGCCTCCCCCCCACCCCAGCAGGACAGTGATATCCCATGTGACCCAAGGGGGAGACCATTGCTCCCAAAGGCCCAGAAGCAGCCAACAGGACTTGCTCAGCTCACTTACCATGTCTGTGCTCATTGTTGCATCTCTAGTTCTGAGCAGATGCAAACTATATACTTAAGCCTTCCTTTTGCATATCATTTTTTCCCCCAATCTTTGTTTTTTCCCTCCAAAACCAAAGTAACGGACAGATTTCATTCTCAAGACATGAGCAGAATTGAGAATTGGAAAACTGTGTTCTTAAATGGAAGGTGTCAACCACATGACCAGGGGAAGGGCTGTATGAGAAGGGGAAGGAATACAGTTCTAGAATCACAGAGAAACAAGGCTGGAGACTCTCTCAAAAATGATCTGACACAAGATTTCCAAGCCACATTTTGCCATAGTAATAGTTCTCAAAGCATGGTCTGGAGACCCTGGGAGTGCACAAGACCTTCTCAGGAGTTCATGAGATCAAGACTAATTTTTTTTTTTTTCTAAAACTGCCAAGACATTATTTCCCTTTATCACTGCATTGATACTTGCTCTAATAGGTCAAGGCAGTGCTGGAACCATAAGAAGAATTAAGGTGTTGGCACTAAACTGTCTCTGCAGTCATCGTATTCCTCATGTACTTACATCAAGAAAAAACAAAAAACAAAAAAACATTGCCCGTTTCACATAACAATAATTTTAAAGAACTAGTAAAAAATAATTTTGTTAAATCTTGATCCTTATTACATGCCTTTTTAATATTTGACAAAATGGGAAGTACAAAGAAAGCACTTCCTCCGCCTAACAAGAGTGGTGGTTTTCCTGAACAAATGCAACTGTGCAATTGTTTTAGTTGCAAGCTGCTTTTTGCATGAAATTGCATTTTTTCTTGGGTGACTGACTGACAAACTATGATTGCTCAAACTACGATTGAACTAGTAGACTTTTTTCTTTTTTTTTAAATGAATGATTGTGTGTCCCATTTCAAGGGTAACAATTGATGGTACTTATTGCCAACGATAAAACCAGAGCATTCAAAAGAAAACAGAATTTTGGAAAACTTTTGCCAGGAGCTTGACAGATACCTTGTACTAAGGAACGTTAAGTTTTCTGGTGTTTTATAACGGAAGGTGTCAACATTTGGAAATCTACATAAAGTCAGCAAACCATTATTTCCTAAAGGAGCAGGGCATGACCAGGCATTGATAAAAGGTTTATTCAAAATGCAAGGCAGAGGGGCTCCTGAGTGGCTCCCAGGGCAGCAGACTCTTGATTTCAGCTCAAATCGTGATCTCGAGGTTCGTAAGATCAAGCCCTACATTGGGCTGCGCTGTGCAGAGCCTGCTTCTGATTCTCTCTCTCCCTGTCTCTCTGACCCTCCCCTGCTTGCACTTGCTCTGTCTTTAAATAAACTTTAAAAAAATGTTCAGAATGCAAGACAAAACTCATGGATTTTAGCATAGCAAATTATGAAGTATTCATTAATATGATTTCAAATTCCACATTGCAACTAACCTTTAAGAAACCACCACTCTGATTTGGGTGTTATATCCAAGAATATCCACAATTATCCAAAAAGCTATGAAAATGCTCCTTCCTTTTCAAACTACATATTTTGTGATTTAATGTAAAAGCAGATATGAGAAGGTTATGTTCTATCGAGCCTGGTATTAAAGAGATTTTCAAAAATATAGAATCCCACTTTTCTTCTTCTTATTTCTTTGTGTTGAAGACGTATACCTATTTTTCATAATATATTTAATTTATTTTTATATGTAATGGATTTAGTGTTGCTAAGTGATTAATAGATACATTTTTAATTCCAATTTTTAAATGTTTATTACTGTGACTATAGATAGACATTAACCACATATGCAAAAGCTCTTCAATGGGGCAGTGTTTCTTACAAAGGCAAACAGTTCCTGAAACAGAAAGTTTGACAACCAGTAGAAAAAGATCTATGTTTCCTACTGCAAATCTTTTTTAAAATATTTATTTATTTTGAGAGAGCAGAATGTGAGAGGACAAGAGAGGGAGGGGAAGAGAGAATCCCAAGCAGGCTCTGCGCTGTCAGCACAGAGCCTGACATGGGGCTCGATCTCAGGAGCGGTGAGATCAAGACCTGAGCCAAGATCAAGAGTCAGAAGCTTAGCCCGCTGAGCCACCCAGGCACCCCTACTGAAAGTCTTGACTAGGAATGAGAGGAGGTGCTGTGAAGAAGGGGGAAAATTAAGTGAGCTTCAGCTATCATCAAGGATTGAAACTCAGGAGAAAGAAAATTGGCAGGCGCTTACAATTTGAGTAGGAAGTTCTTGGACCGTGAACTGGGAACAAACACTCGGTCGGCATCAATATCCATCTGATCTTTGCCTTGCACAGAATCCATAGCACGTGGTCACCATGTCTGTGGTTGCTTCCAGTAAGGCAAGGACTTGGAACTCCTAAAAGAACCTCTTCTATCTTTGAAGGTGTCTGTTACTAAATTATTTCCGAAAATTTGTTTCCTTAAGACTTCCTCACAGTGGTATGTTTGTCCTCTTGAGACCACACAGAATTAAAAAAAAAAAAAATCTTTCTTATATTAGCCTTTCAGATAGTTAAGGAGAAGCTTCCATTTTTTTATATAAATATCCTCAACTTCTGTAACGTTTCTCATTTATAGAGTGATACATAGTTGTAGTTGAAACAGCATTTCTAATATACCCATTATTCGTCTTTATGGTACTCCATTCACTGGTGTACAACCCCTCCCCCCCCGAAAGGAAACATGATATCACAGATACAGTCTGATTAGTACAGTATAGGGGCCCCATCTTCTTTTTCCTAGGAGTCCATTAGAATTTTTTGGCAGGCACATAGCCTTTTTATTCATACTGCACATTTGACATCAGATATCGCTACATTTCTTGTTGTTCTTTATTTGTTTCGCATGTTCCTATTAAGCCTTATCTCATCCATCATGAATAAGTGAGATTGGATTTTTGCACTAAATTTAGGGACCTTAAGCTCATCATCTATTGAATGTTATCTTGTTGGAACTGACATGCCAATATCACTCATTTAAATCTCTTTGGATCTCAGTTCTATCTTTTCAACACATCATATAACTTTCTACTGTGAAGCATCCACAGATTTGCTGTTTATCCAAGTCACTGATAAAATATTTAACAGGATAAGACCCCTTAATACCCTGCTAAAACCTTTCTCCTATAGGAGCTGAGTCAGAGCGAACAAAAGTCCAGATACACAGGCTATAGCGTTTTCTAGATTCACCAAAGGAAAATTTTTATTTCTGAAAGTGGCAAACAAATATGCTAATTTCTTGTTGGCAGGGCGGGGGGGGGGGGGGTGGATTTCTTTCGTTCTCCAGGATTCCTTGAAGATTTCTGATCATAGTTACAGTTGTGCGAATCTCCTTGACATAAATTTCTCATTGCCTTAGGGTATCGTGGGCATAAACTCTTTTAAAATTGTTGGATCTGCCATTTTCAGCCCAGATACCATGCTTTCTGACAAAAAGAGAAAAATCTAAGAATTAAGAGATGTGAAGTTCTATGTTAAATATGACAGTGTTTTTCTCATGTGATCTAAGTAGTGGGCGTGTCCCATTTCAATACTTTTGGTCTCCAAAAAGACGCCATTGACCCCACTTCCCTTTGCAACTTAACCTGCCTACCATTTAGGTATGCTGACTCTTTATAGTCGTAATTAGTTATTTCCTTTTATTTCCCTCATTTTTCAGAGGGCAAAATAACACTGAGGTGTGGGGGGAATTCCACCTGCCTTTCTTTGCGTCTTTGAAAGAATTCCCTGTAATTTCATCTTGTGCCTTCCATTTGTGTCTATTTTTCAATGTTTTGATATATCCCTTCTAAAAATCTAGAATATTCAGTGTTTTGTTCTCTGGACATTAGGGACACCAAGACGAAACAGTCACTCCCTCCCAATTTTTCTCAGTCTCATGTCCCAAGCAAAGTTTTCTTGTTGGTTTTACACTGTGTAGTATCCATGTCATTGGCTGCCCCCCATATTCTAAAGAAAATTACCAGAAATGTCCTTTGGTTTTTTTGGATGTGTCCTTTGATTTCACCAGCGTGAGATGCCCTGGAAATGTACACCTGTTTGAAGTTTCTAATATTGCCCGTGTATCATGCTTCTGTGCTGGTTTAGTTACCACTACATCTGGCTGGCTGGGCAATTCATAGTATATTCCCACAACAATATTCTAGTCCATTTTACTTCTTACTTATGTATTCTTATGTCCATGAAATTTCCATCCTCGGGTTCTCGAATATCCACACAAATGTATCTTCTTGGCATATGTGACTCCTATGACCTGGTGTTTTCTGAATTCTTGTTTTGCTTTTGTTATGATACTTTAGTCTTGCAACCCATGACCACCAGGCTTTAGGGGCATTTGAGAAGTTTCCACTGTACTGCCAGATGCTACACCCCCCCCCCCCGGGGGGCTATTACTTATCCAAACTCTCTACATCCATGTCTGGGCCTCTGAGGCCATGAACACTGTTTTCAAACCCTTCTTGTTCAAGTGAGTCACTAGCTCCCCAGCACTGCCACTCATTTCTTCATAACCTATGTATTCACTGTTCTATTTGGAAATGACTGTTAGGATTGGAAGTTACAAGCAAGGCCTCTTCAGCCCCATTTGGACCATATCTGCCCAAAAGATCTCTTGTCAGACTTACCGATTTAGAAATAAAAGTAGCACCCGGCTTGTTGAGATGGGGCCATTAACATGGAGAAGATATTGTGTAGTAGGAGGTGGGTCAGTATATGAGGGTTTTGTGAATCATTATTTACAAACACGTCTTTAAACACTGAGCTCGGGACGGCTCAGTGGAAATAGCACGCCCATCATTTTTGTCGCACTGCCTATGTCAGAAGAGAACATTCCTCAGCATTCTATTAACATGACTTGAGCCCATGTGGCCAGGTGCATACCCCAGCACAGAATATGCCTTGTCCAAAATGGCGCATGCTTTCAGGCCCGTGAGGAGCACAGCTGGCCTGCCCTTGCAACACTCTTGATGCTGTCTCCATTCGCACCGCAGATTGACTAATTATTCACAGTGTGTGAGGCCCGGAGAGATATTCCTGTCTGGAAACTTGTGCTATAACACTGTCACTAGCAAGAGTGTGTTCTCAGGGCCCACTTTTCTAGATAGAAATGCCTCATGAAGGCATGGGAGTGTGCTGCAGTTGTTAAAGGGACACCTGGTGATTTATCTTTCAAAGGCCCCCGGTAACTTTTGAAACCCTGATATTTTTGCAAAGTAGCAGCTGTGGCCTTTTCTGAGCTAGGGCCCAGCATAAAGCTTTCAATACTGTTACAATGCAATGCATTTGCCACTTGGATCAATACCACAGATTCCATTAAGCTGTGCCTGGCATCCTGCTTTCTACCTATCATTGGTGACCTCCTTTCCCTGCTTCCATTTTCAAACCTCTGCAACACTGTACAAGGAACCTATTAAGTGTTCCAAATTAAGGAGGATTTATGCAAGTCTCTTTCTCTTTTCCCTGCTATGAGCTTGGGAATCACAGTGAGTGACACTATAGGTCCTCAGAAATGAGCCTGCATATAAAGTATGGTTCTCTTTAATAAGAACACCTGCTAATGATAGTCACTTGACGATAATGTGCAGGGACTGACCTCAAACTATGGCCTCCCAGTGCCCATCCCTGGTGACAAACTTATACAATAGTCTCACTTTATCTTGTACTCTGGAAATATGGATCAGTTTCTCTCTCTCTCTCTCTCTCTCTCTCTCTCTCTCTCTCTCCAGTTGTTCTCATATGAGGAATGGGCAGTGAGCCACAGTAACCTTTAATCTATTTGAAACTGTGAGACATCTCCCCAGGAAAATTCATTTGTACACATATGCAAACATTTGCATGGGATTAGAGGTTGTTTAAAGCCCCATCATGTCCATTTACGGGATCCCTAGGGATTCAATGGGCCCTAGGTTCTAGGGAGGCCTCCGCGGGATCCTTAGTACCTGACAACGTGGACAAGTCACATCCCTCCAGAAAGGAAAAATAGAGAAAGAAAATTACATCTTTACCAACTCTGTAAAAAATCATGCTTATTGAGGTACAACTTATATACAGTAAAAATCACCATTTCTAGGTGTACATTGTAAGCAGAGCCGCCATCGTAAATAATATATAGAATATTCCCAAGCCCTGAAAAGTTCCTTTGTGCCCTGTTGTAGTAAATCACCTCCCCTCACCTCCTGCCCCGGAAACTACTGATCTGAGTTTTGTCTCTAAAGTTTTATCTTTGGGGCGCCTGGGTGGCGCAGTCGGTTAAGCGTCCGACTTCAGCCAGGTCACGATCTCGCGGTCCGGGAGTTCGAGCCCCGGGTCGGGCTCTGGGCTGATAGCTCAGAGCCTGGAGCCTGTTTCCGATTCTGTGTCTCCCTCTCTCTCTGCCCCTCCCCCGTTCATGCTCTGTCTCTGTCCCAAAAATAAATAAACGTTGAAAAAAAAAATTAAAGTTTTATCTTTTATCGAATGCCGTGTAAGTTGACCCATAGAGCACAGTCATACCTCGGAGATATTACGGGTCCAGGTCTTGAGGACCTCCCGATCCAGTGTGCTGTGTGTCCCAAGAGGAGGATGTTTAGGAGGCATTTGGAAAGCACTGTGGGCAGCTCAACCTAGAAGCGAAGGGAAAGTTTCCAGAGATCGGAAGACCCCTCTGCGGAGTCTGAAGGACGTGTGAGACGCTGGCAAAGGAAACTTGGAGGGTGTGATGAGACCACGGGAATAGGGTGAACGAGGATATGAGACCTGAAGAAACGTGAGCGAGGTGTGCAAAAACATCACCACCACTGGAAGATAAAGTGCAAGGTGGGGACTGTCAGGAAATGACGACAAAGACACGATAAGGACCACATCACAATAAAATGAGTATCATAATAAAGTAAGTCAAATAAATTGTTTGGTTTCTCAGTACACATAAAAGTTATGCTTTGTTTTGTTTTGTTTTTTTGTTTTGAGAGACAGAGAGTGCTTGAGGGGCAGAGGGAGGAGGGAGAGGGAGAGAGAGACAGAGAGAGAGAGAGAGTGTATCTTAAGCAGACTCCACACTCAGTGCAGAGCCTGACATGAGGCATGATCCCAGATGACACTGGGGTCATGACCTGACGGCTCAACCAACTTAGCCACCCATGTGTCCCCCCTTTTTATTTAAATTTATGTTTACATTATACTGTATTAGGTGCGCAATACCATTATGTCTAAAAATGTACATACCTTAATTTAAAAATACTTTATGTTAAAAAATGGTAGCCACCATCTGAGCTTTCAGCGAGTCATAATCTTTTGCTGGTGGAGGGCTTGCATTGATGTTGATGTTGATGTTGATGGCTGCTGACTGATCAGGGTGGTTGTCGGGGTGGCTGTGGCAATGTCGTGAAATAAGACAACAGTGAAATTTACCACATTGACCTTTCTCTCCATGAGTGATTTCTCTATTGCACGCGATGCTGTTGGATAGCATTGTACCCACAGAAGAACTTCTTTCAAAATTGGAGTCAACCCTCTCAAACCCTTGCTGCTGTGTTCTGTTTCATTAACTGAGTTCATGTAATATTCCAAACCCTGTGTTGTCATTTCAACAATCTTCGTAACATCTCCACCGGGAGTAGTTTCCATCTCAAGAAACCTTACCTTCTTTGCTCATCCGTAAGAAGCCACTCCTGATCCCCTCATTTTATGATGAGTTGGTAAAAATTCAGTCCGATCTTCAGGCTCCGCTTCTAGTTCTCTTGCCATTTCCACCACATCTGCAGCTCCTTACCCCTCTCAAGTCTTGAACCCCTCACAGTCACCCATGAGGATTGAAATCAACTTCTTCCACATTCCTGTTAATGTCGATATCCGACCTCTTCCCATGAATCACAAATGTTCTTAATGGCATCTAGAATGGTGAATCCTTTACATAAGGTTTTCAATTTACTTTGCCCAGATCCATCAGAGGAATCACTATCCATGGCAACTATAGCCTTACAAAATGTATTTCTTAAATAATAGGACTGCAAGTTGAAATTACTCCTTGGTCCATAAGCTACATAACAGATGCTGTGTTGGGAAGCATGAAACGACATTACAGCTCGCTGTACCATCCCCATCAGAGCTCTTGGGTGACCAGGCACATTGTCGACAAGCAGTGATATTTTAAAAAGATTTTTTTTTTTTCTTTCCTGAGCAGTAAGTCTCAACAGTGGGTATAAAATCTTCAGCAAACCATGTTGTAAACAGGTGTGCTGTCATCCAGACTTTGTTGCTCCATTTATACAGCACAGGCAGAGTCCATTTAGCATATTTCTTAAGGGCCCTAGGATTTTCGTAGGGGTAAGTGAGCGCTGGCTTCAGCTTAAAGTCACAAACTGCATTAGTCCCTAAAAAAATAGCCTGTTCTTTGAAGCGTTGAAGCCAGGCATTGACTTCTCTCTAGCCGTGAAAGTCCTAGGTGGCATCTTCTTCCAAGGGAAGGCCATTTAATCTACACTGAAAATCTGTTGTGTAGTGATGACACCTATATTAATCACCTTAGCAGAATCTTCTGGAGAACTTGATGCAGCTCCTACATTCACACTTGCTGTCTTAGTTTACACTGTTAAGCTACGCAGATGGCTTCTTTCCTTAAACCTCATGAACCAACCTCTGCCAGCTTCACATTTTTTTTTTTTTCTGCAGCTTCCTCACCTCTCTCAACCTTTCATAGAACAGAAGAGAGGTCAGGCCTTACTCTGGATTAGGCGTTGCTGGTTAAATCTTCTCTCCAGACCACGAAAACTCTCTCCACGTCAGCAAGAAGGCTTTCTTGTCATTTGTGTTTACTGACGTAGCGCTTTTAATTGCCTTCAGGAACTTCTCCTTTGCATTCACAGCTTGGCTGACTGGCACAAGAGGCCTAGCTTTTGGTCTGCCTTGACTTTCAACACACTTTCCTCACCGAGCTTGATCATTTCTAGCTTGGGCTTGAAAGGGAGAGATGTGTGAGTCTTCCTTTCACTTGTACACTTAGAGGTCAGTGTAGGGTTATTAATTGGCCTCCTCTCTTTTATTTTCCTTTCCTTTAAAAAGATTTTTAAGTGTCTTTATTTATTTTGAGAGGAGGGTGGGCAGAGAAAGAGGGAGAGGGAGAGAGAATCCCAGGCAGGCTCTGCAATGTCAGCACAGAGACCGACGCAGAGGGCTCGATCTCACAAACCAGGAGACTGTGACCTGAGCTGAAATCAAGAGCCAGACGCTTAACCAACTGGGCCACCCAGACGTCCCTTAATTGGCCTACTTTCAATAGTGTTGTGTCTCAGGGAATAGGGAGGCCTGAGGAGAGGGAGAGAGATGGGGAATCGTTGCTCAGTGGAGAGGCCAGAGCACACATACGCCAACTGAGTTAGTTGTCTTAGGTGGGCATGGTTTGTGGCACTCCAGAACAAAGACAATAGCAACATCAAAGATCCCTGATCAGAGATCACCATAACCAATATAATAATAATGAAGGAGTTTGAAATATTACGAGTATTACCAAAATGGGACACAGAGACATAACTGAGCAAATGCTATGGGAAAAATGGCGCCGATAGACTTGTTCCATACAAGGTTGCCACCAACCTTCAACTTGTGAAGAATGCAGTATCTGTGAAGTGCAATGAAATGAAGAAAAAAAAAGGTGTGCCTGTCCCTAGCCCTTTGTGTTTGACTTAAGTCAATTAGTATGGTGCTCATGACCTTTTCCAAGGGAAAATCCAAAATAAAGTGAGAGCCGGTGAATGAGCTCATCCTACATAGGTACAGGGGAGCGAAAGTTTGAGGTCCATCCCTGAAGCTTGTCATCAAGTTACCATAGGTTGCTGATTTCTTACTGAAGAGACTGCTATCCTGTGCATGCTCTTGCACAAGTCAGAAGTTTGTTCTTTTTTTACTGCTGAGAAGTATTCCACTCTATGAATATAGCACAACTTGCTAACTTTTTATGTCCTTAATAATATGTTTTATTTTTATGTTGATTCTTTTGTTTCAGCTTAATATAAGACCAGTAGGAGTGGGGTAGGTCATCTTTGGCTTTCTTCAGAGCATGGTCTTCCTACTCCCCCCACACGCATGGAGTAGAAGTGGCAACTAACATATATGGAGACCCTGTTATGTGTGGAATGCTGTGTGAGGCATTTTTCTTAGTTCTGGAAGCTTTCTGTGAAATAGGAATTAACATTCCCATTTTGTTCATACAGGACGCCAAGAGAGATTAACTGCTAGTTAAGGTACAGAGAAGGCAGAACCCAAGTCCTCTTGGATTCAATATCTTTGCTTGAGTTTTTAGAATCCCTCAATCAACTTTGACCATTGACCTAGGATGGAGAAGAGGTAGGAGGTGAACATTGAGAAATATATAGATATGTGATGAACCTGTAGTCCCCGGGGAATCCCTTACCACCCTTCCATCCCTCGCCATCTTCTCTCACCCCTCACCCCATACCAGGCCGATCAGCACCTGACCACAGCACTTCTTAGGCACAAGCCGTTCAGTGGAGCAGTCCCTCGGGGTCATCGGAAACAAACTCAGCCATTTCAGAAAACGCCGGAAAGACTTTAGAGAAAGGAAGATCCTTTCTTGTAAATCTAGCGGGGAGGATTTTTCTCTCTCCCTCTTCAGTTCAAAGAGGATACTGTTGACTCAATTATTCAGCTCATTTGAGCCCTCGCCGGGACACACCAGATCCCCATCCCCTCTGTTTCCCCAAACAGTAAGAGGTGTTGGGATCCAGGCGGGACTGTGTATCTGGTATGTAGGAGAGGAACTGGCAGAGCTCAGGGTGAAATGCATTCTTGCCCCTTCATTCCTGTGGCCTGGAGGTTAACATTCAACTATACTAGGGTCTAAGAAATTGCCTCCTTTGCCGGAATTAAATGAAATCTAATGAAACAGAAATCCAGGTCAGTGTGGTTCAGGATCAGATCTTCAGCTCTTGCATTTGCTGGCAGCTCCTCTTGTAATAATTAAACAGAAAGTCGTAGGCAGGCAACAGTGAAATCCATTGCTAATCTTGCCCCTCATCAGCCTATCTTCCTAAATGTTCCTTAATTAAGGTTTCTAAATGCTCTGCATTCCCTCCGCAACCGGGGTACCAAAATGAAGCTGACTGCTTCGGGGATGCCCAACAACCAGAGGTGGAAGGTCTTCCAGAGGGTATTTCTCATCCAGAACGTGCAAAAGAAGAAAAGAAAAAAAGAAAAAGCAGAAATAAAGTGCAATAACCAGAAATGCATGTGAGAATGAGCGGAGAAATGGGGACAGGGAGGGTTGGGAGGGGAACTTTTTTTTTTTTTTTTTTCTGGAGGATTTCACTTTAAGGATTCTGAAGGCGTATTGCTGGTTTTATCACGGCTTCTCCAACACGCCAGGGAGTGAATGAAACAGCTGTCACATTTAAACACACACAGCGGTAATCCTCCACTGAGCACAATGCCAGGACAGAACAGAAAATCTATCAACACTTACAATGCATTCTATTTATTTAGCGACTCATCCCCTTCTACCAAAAGTTCCATCTGTGGGGTTGAGACTGGGGCCACATGCCGCTGGTGGCTTTTTGTGGTTTGACAACTACCGAAGGAGGGACTATGGGAGGTGGTCAGATGTGGTAGGTGGGCGTTGGAAGGTGTAAAAGTCACAGAACTGGGACTTGAAGATGACCAAAGGTGTGTGGCACAGTGAACCCACAGGGTCCTTCACATCAAGAGGCAAAGGAATGTAAGAAATGCCCCAGGTACTTCCCCCTTCTCTTTCTCAACATCTTCATTTAAAAGACCAAGATCTTGGGGCGCCTGGGTGGCGCAGTCGGTTAAGCGTCTGACTTCAGCCAGGTCACGATCTCGCGCTCCGTGAGTTCGAGCCCCGCGTCGGGCTCTGGGCTGATGGCTCAGAGCCTGGAGCCTGTTTCCGATTCCGTGTCTCCCTCTTTCTCTGCCCCTCCCCCGTTCATGCTCTGTCTCTCTCTGTCCCAAAAATAAATAAACGTTGAAAAAAAAATTTTTTTTTAAAAGGCCAAGATCTCTATTTCTTCTCCTTCCATGGACTGTGTGTCTTCCCAGGAGATGTGTGCTGATCACTAGGGGCCTGGGAGGGAAAGCAGAACTGCTTTGAGGGGTCATAAAGGGGTCATACTGCCTGACCAAGTATCGCGTAGAAAGAACAGTCTGGAGAGAACATCTAAAGTGCCTCGACATCAATAGGATCTAAAAATATTTACTTATTAATTATGGTACATTAAACAATGAGGATTGCACATAGCAGATCTGGCAGGAATTTTAAAACCATATGTGCAGTTCCCCGTAAGGAAACCATACACTAGAGAAGCGGTGGGTGCTGATCCCCCTGCTCCCCAGGAAACGCAGAGCCAGAACCAAGGACCCCTGAAGGCTGCCTTGGTGTGCACACCGGTAAGAATGAAATCTGGACAGGGGAATGGATGTCCATAAGGGGATCTCAAATGGAAAAAATGAGGCAGGTAGGGAGAATGGGAAGAAAAGACAACTGAAACACACAGATAAAGAAATTTACCGTCACTGGCCTCCTAAAGGCTCTCAGCTGGGTGCAGCTCAAGAACCGTGGAGAGTTGCAGAGAACCAGGATAGAATTCAGGAGAGAAAGCCACAGATTATGAGAGGGCTGACACACAGACTAGCTGATTAAATCTCAACAAGAAGCTGCCAAAACGTACGTTAATGAATAGTCTTTTAAAAGCTTGTTCAGCTTAATTCAATTATATTCAAAGAAGTTTAATTCAGATAGTATGTTCTCACCCAGCCCGTGTGAGACTTTGTGCCAGGCACTGGAGGTAGCACAAAAGTGAACACGCATGGCTCTTCCAGTGGTTCCAGTCTGGAATCAGGGAATAAATCATAAGGAACTGTGTGATCTGGGAGGAAGAGCACTGGATTTGGACTCAGACAGTTGGAGATCTGAATCTTGCCTCCGGCACATTCTACAGTGTGACTTCAGACAAGGCAACTCTGTTCCCCCGCCTTATACATCATAGGATTGCTATCAAATCTAAAAGGTGTACAAAGCTCTGTTAGCAGAGTGCAACGAATGTTAGCTTCTTTTTCCTGTAAATACTACACTCTAGGGTGAGAAAAGGCAGGGTGTGTTGGGGAAAAATGGAGAATTCACTCTGGCTAGAGCCGGGGGCTCGTGACATAGAGGGAGATCGAGTGGAAAAGGCTTGGGATAATACATACAGGGCCTGGGATGCAGGGTTCAAGGCTGTATAGGAACGAGGGAGAGTCTGAGACTTATAGTTGGGTCAATGATGACACAAGAAGTAGGCTTGAGGAGGAGAGGGCAAACCCCAGAAAAAAGTCCACTGTTAGAGTCCAAGTCAGAATTTATGAGTCTGTTAAGCAACCGATTCTTGATTTTGGCTCAGGTGTTGGTCTTGGTGGTCCGTGAGATCAAGCCCCGTGCTGGGCTCTACACTAATATAGCATGAACCCTGCTTGGGATCCTCTCTCTCCTCTATCTCTGCCCCTCTCTCTCTCTCTCTCTCTCTCTCTCTCTCACACACACACACACACACAGACATACACACAAAATAAATAAAATTTTTAAAAAATTAAAATCATAAAGTTTCATGAGGTCAGGGGTCTTTGTTTGCCTGGCATATAATAGGAGCATATTCAAAACTTCTTGGAATGAAAAGAAAGGGAAAAAGTACAAAACGGCCCCATGATTCTTTGCCTCGGTAGCTAGAAGGATGCTTTACAGAGCATTATGGAGGAAAGGCAGGTGAGCAAGTTTGGACAGCAAGCTGACCAGCTGTTTTCTGTTTCCTCTAAATAAAAGTAGGCTTCAGTACAATTGTGGAAGATTGACATTCCAGATTTTCCACATCAAATGCGGTCAAGTATTTGTGTGTGTTGCTAAACAGAACAGAGAGAAAGGGACTGTGGCCAGAGCCCTTTTGCAGTTCAGATGTTTGGCTGTCTGATGGAGAGGGGGCTTTTTGACATGTCTGAAGAAAGAAAAGGATACGGTAGTTGAGCTTCCGGTCCAGCCCATCCTCCCAGGGCTGAGCCCCCACTGCTCAGCCTCTCTGCAAAGGAGATAATGCTTCCCATCAGCCCTCAGGTGCCCCACACTGAGAATGCACGTCAAGGCCCAGAGCCTTGTTGGCAGGGCTGATGAGCTGGGCTTTGTCTGTCTCTGTGTCTTAGGCTCTTCTCTGCACCGCCCCGGTTAGCAGCTTCGGAAATGTGGAACACGTCGTAATCCTTAACTCCACTGTTTTGAGACGTCCCTGCAATGGCTATAATAATCATCTTACAAACAACCTAGAACAAGCTCTAATTGCTTCTAATGTTGTATTACGGCTGGGATATGGGGAGAGCAGAGACATGCTGACTGTCACAACCCTGCTCTGATTATATGGTACCTCAGGGAGCATTTTTATGGAAGAAAAGGCAACAAGCCTATTGTTCTTCCTTCTTTTGTGGGGGGAGTTGGCTCAGTGGAGCCCTCCCCGCACCCAGGCAGCAAAAGAGAGAGGATCCTGAGCCGGCAGAGGAACCCAAGGCTTCTGGTACCCTGTGAACAATAAGAGTAATTTGATGTACAGACAAAGGAGCAGGGATGTATTCTTACTTCCCTTAACTACTGCTGGTGATGGTGCTTATGAGCCAGCAACTTTTACCATCGAAAAAGTCCTCAAGTGCTAATGACTTCCTGAGACAAGGCACCAACCCAAGGCAGTGAGATGTTCTGAATCAATGAGGGAATCAATGAATGGGTAAGTGGATCACTGACGGAGACAACTCTTACTGAGATCCTAAAAAATACCAGGGTTTCACACAAATTACTGGATCAGTCCCTTTCAATAACTCTCTCAGGAAGGTTCTAAATCACCTCCTTTCAATAGATGAAGAAACTGGAGCTCAGGAAAGTTAGGTGGGGCAGTCCAAGAATCACACACACACACACACACACACACACACACACCCTCACAAGTGAGAGAATCAGGACTCAAGTATCCAGCCCCGTGTTGTTCCTGTATACATGACCTTCCTACATCCTCCGGTTTGGGGAGATTGGTTCTAATTTGGTTCGGATGGTCGTCGCTGGTACAGTCATGTGACTGACCCTCAGTTTACCCTCACAACTCTCTTCTGTCTCCACAGAGTCTGGCACTGCAGTCTGAGCCTCTGTTCTAGAGCCGCCTTCCCCCCTCATAGAGCACCTTACCTCCGAAGTCTTCAAATCTTTCGAAAAGCTTTCCCAATTATTATTTTATCTCATATTGACAACATCCCTGTGTGGGTCAAGAAGGCAGGTGCCATGATTTCCCATTTTCCAGTCAAGTGGACTGAAACCTCCCACTGGAGGCATACAGCAAGTTACTGAAAATCAGGACTTGCACCCAACTGCTTGACTACTGGAGTTAACGCTCTCCACCAGTCTGGATCCAGCCCAACCCAACCCCAGCTTCAGTTTGTCAGACTATCGGAGCAAACAGGATGGGCTGTGGCTTTGTTTAGGGAAGTGGAGACAGAAGGGGGGGGGAGATTCTGGCAAAGCAGGGCATGGATGCCAGTTAGATTCTTTACATCCTGATGTGTTCCTGCCACAGACAACTTTCTAACCCCTGAACAAATAAAATACAAATCCTAAAGATTTATTGAAAAATTCTACCTCTAGGGGCACCTGGATGACTCAGTCGGTTAAGCGTCCAACTCAGTTTGGGCTCAGGTCATGATCCCAGTGTCGTGGGATTGAGCCCCGCATTGGGCTCTGCCTACAGCGTAGAGCCTGGTTGAGATTCTCTCTCTCTTTCCTTCTGCCCTTCTCTTCTGCCTGTGCTCTCTCTCTTTCTCAAAAAAAAAAAAAAAAAAAAAAAAAAGAAAAGAAAATGAAATAAGTAAATAAATAAAATGAAAAACATTTTTTAAATCCTACCTCTAAAGATAAAAATTATACCACCAGAGTCCTGCCCCCTGCTTACCTGTGTTTGAGATAAATGTGAGAAGTTAACCTTGTGGGCAGGTAATAGCTTATCTTTCACTGCTTCCCATCCAGAAGATCTCCATAGGGACCATCTCCCCACCAGGATTCACGTCCTCTGGGACAGCGTGGGCGCCTGAAGCTGTGTCTACATATCTTGAGTTTGCTCTCACCTGCCCAAGGGCTGGATTCCCCAGGCCTGGCAGATGTACACCGAGGTCCTCCTGCTCCTTTCTGTCTAGAAGCTGTCTCATAAAGGCAGAGCAGTAATCATTTACTCTGCTATTCACACAACATTAGCTACGTTCCAAGCACTCTGCAGACCTTAACCCCTTCAGGCCCCTTGCCAAACAAGTTGGAGAGCACAGGAAGAATTCATTAAACCAACATTCCGTTGAATGAGTCACCCGAGATGCCCCACGGTTTACAATCTGATACACTGAAGAGTGACATTTGCCTGCCTTTAGTATTTTGACAGGATGGAACTAACCTTGAGAGCGAGTGAAAAATACCTGGCTCTGGACACAAATCCATTCATTTATTCCGTAAATATTTATTGTCTGCCTACTATGTGCCAGGCACAGATTTGTCGAGGGTTGGTACAGGGGTTGACTATCTAGTAAGACAGACTGCCACAATTTCCTCTTATAATTTATTACCCACCTATTTGAGCCTTTAAAGTCCTGGTAAGGCCCAGAGAAAGTCTGGAAATCAGATTGATAAGGCAAACGCCATACTCGGAACAAAGACTGTATCTGTAACTGACATGCAAAATCTCTGCCTTGCCGCCCAAAAAAAGAAGAAAAAAAAAAGAAAAGAAAAGAAAAGAAAAGAAAAGAAAAGAAAAGAAAAACACCCAAAAAACAAAAACAAAAAAACAAAAGAAAACCAAAAAAAAACCACCCAAAACAAAACCCACAAAACATAAATAAATAAATATAAATGAGAACAAACAACAACAAATCCACCTCGCCCATATCAGTTGACACTTCCCACAATGCACTGCAAAGTCAATTTGTGTAGACATGCACAGAAGGGCTCTTTTCATTTGCCATAGTGGATCGCAGCAAACCCCGTGTTTCGTTCATGTAATTAAGCCAACGTGTCAAAACAATTACCTCATATCGACAGCCACTGGCATCACACTTTTTCTTTTTTTTCTTTTCGTAAAATTTCCTTTGAGCGGAGTGATCAAGAAGGTTGCTTGCCGAATATGGGGGACCTTGTTTCAATTTGGCTATTTCTGAAAAAAGGTCACCACGCGGCTCCAAGCATGGGGGACCTCAGTGTCCGCAGGTCTGTCCCCTGACAGTGCTGGAGGTGAGAAGTGGTGTCAGTCACGTGTGTGATGCCAGGTGTATGAGCTACAGGAGAGCGATTTGGCAAACAATCTAGGACAGTGTAGGAAACAATTCTTTTATAAATGAATACATGCTGTTGGTGGCTGGAATGTTAAGCCATCTTGTGAGAGTACTGAGTTAAAAAAAAAATAATAATAATGATTTAAAAAAAAAAAGCTGCCGAGGCAGGTGGAGGCATTTTGACACCGAAGCTTCGAGGGCTGGCTACAACAATCTATTACCATAGGAAGCATCCTCCACACTAGTGTTGGTTGGTTATAAATCACTCCTCTCCTTTCCTTTCTCCCGCAGTTAATATATTTCCTTTCAGTGAATATTATTCGCTGTGCATTACCAGCAATGTTCAGCTGTTAACATTTGTGTCTGTAGTTAGCATTTTTATTCAGCTAATATTTTCATTCAGTAACACTCACCAAGCGTCAACTCTATTCGCATCATATTTGCGAGGAATGTTTTCTTCCATTAGCGTTTGTTTCTCCCTTTAAGAGTTTTATTTGCTAGGTATTTTTATCCTGTAAGGACTGTCAGCTTCAGCTAGCGTTACAAGAAATTCTGATCATTTACTGCAAAGAGCTCTGAGTTAGTGGTGCTTCCCCAGACGAACCATCTATCTGGGTCTCCGTCTTTTGCCTCTTGGAAATGGGGATAAGAAAAGGATTGTAAACGAAGGTGAGCCAAATGCAGGACGTCGCTTCAGTGGCCGAATTAATGTGTAACTCCAGGGGCGTCCGGGGGGCTCAGTGGGTTGAGCGTCAACTTTGGCTCAGGTCATGATCTCACAGCTCGTGGGTTCCAGCCGCACGTCGGGCTCTGTGCAGACAGCTCAGAGCCTGGAACCTGCTTCGGATTCTGTGTCTCCCCCTCTCTCTCTCTCTGCTCCTAACTCACTCGCATTCTGTCTCTCTCTCAATAATAAACATTTTTTAAAAACTAAAAATAATAATAATAATAATAATAAAGTATAACTCCGGATTATTTCAATAAAGGAAAGAAAGAACGTGGAGTCCCAGAGAAATAAATGCCGTTTGGCTTGTTTTATAAGAAGAAAGAATATAATTACAAAGGCACTCGACAGAGAATTGGCTGCCTTTAGAAATGGCCAGTTTTTTTTTTTTTTTCCACCAAGGCATTAGAGAAGCTGTCAAACTTTCTGCCGCCGCCCTCTCCCACCCCACCGCCCAAGTGGTAGATTCAGTAAGTCTGGGCTGGGGTTTGAAAAATTGCATTCCTAACAAATTTTTGGTTGACGCTGCTCCTGCTGCTCGGGGGAACCATACCTGATAAGCACTGACTTGAAGTGTGGGGTAACGGTCTGGCCAAGATGCAGCCTGATAGAAGATTCCCCCCCAGCCCTTGTCTTCCTCCCGTGATATTTTCTGGGTTCTTTCCTTCAGGGGTACTTTGTCCTTTCAATGCCTCCGCTCTCTAAAGCGAGAATCCCCAAACTGCTGGCATGGAAGACCATGCCAGATAATGGAGAAGGAGGGACCTAGGTCTGCAAGGTCCATAAAGTCTCAAGTGCGGGTGGGATGCAGCACCACGTATGTAAAAGGAAGGAATTTCAGTTTCTTTTATGCCTGGGGCAAATACAGTGATGTGTTTTGGTTTGTTTTGTTTTTTTTCTTTAATACTTGTTGGGGCACCTGGGTGGCTCAGATGGTTAAGCATCAGGAGTCTCGATTTCAGGTCAGGTCATGATCTCTCAGTTCATGGGTTTGAGCCCGGTGTTGGGCTCTGCACCAAGAGTGCAGAGCCTGCTTGGGATTCTCTGTGTCCCTCTCTCTCTCTCTGTCCCTCTCCCTCTCTCTTTCTCTCTCTCTCTCTCTCTCTCTCTCTCTCTCTCAAAAATAAATAAATAAACATTAAAAAAATAATAAATAAATAAATGCTTGTAGCCATGTAAATTCTACAACTAAGTAAATAGGCATGGTCCTTATCCTTAATGCCTAACGCATTTCTCCATGTCATTACACACACACACACACACACACACACACACACACACAAAAGATAATTATAAAGCTCAACGCATCTCTGGCCCCACCCCTAATGCCATCTTACTACTGCCGGTATTCCGTAAGCCCTTCTTTAAAATCTCTGATCATTGGAGATGTTCCAGCTACATCTGGATGTCTTCTTGTGAGCTTTGTTTCTCAGATTACAGGAGAGACGGTTTCTATGACCTTTCTGATTTTAAGTTATCTGCCTCCATACCAGGACAAAAACCCAGAATATCATAGAGGTGACTACTGGGCTTGGAGAAGTCAAAATTATTTCAGAATACTTTATGATATGGCAGCTTTCGCATTCGGCTCCACTCTGTGGTTTGTGTTTCCCCCACCCACTCATTGGAGACTGGTCCTGGGGCTACTCGGCGAGAAGTGATCCCCAAAGCCAAGCTGGGATCCCACCAAGACCAATCCATTGGAAATATGGCGGTACCAGATGGGGGTAGAGAAGAGCGCGGCTGTCCCGCAGATATGAGGACTGAGAGAGGGCTCAGGCTGAATCCAAGGACTAAAAAAAAGATGATAAGCAGAGCTGGGGACCAGCTACCTTTCTAAAGGGTGCATTCCGGCATTATGGCAAGTATAATTACAGAGCTGACCCCAGGCTTGAGATGACATTAGAAAGCTGTCAGCCTCTAATTAGATTCTGGCAGACTCTGCTTGGATTTGGCTTGCCAAGAGAAGCCCCCCACCCCCACCTGTGTCCCCCACCTCCAATTCCATCCCCTATCAAGTGAAGGCAATATACACCCATTACAATTCTGTAGAGCTCCAAGAGAATGGTCGCCCCTCCCCCACTGTAGAAACCCAGGGTGTTGATATCCTCTTTTCTTCTGAGCACCTGCTGCCCAAAAGAGGACTGTGATGACCATCCAGGAAAAGCGGCGAGGCTTGTCTTCATGCCAGCCCCATGCCTGTCCTCCTGAGACGCTTGCTGGGGTGTAATAAAACTGCTGTGATCCTTCAGGCACAGCATCCCTTGGGTTTTACCTTCGTGTTCTATTTTGCATTTCTCAGTTGGTTGACATCACTCAGCTGTCAAAATCATTTCCTTGAGACTGTTCGGGAATCTGGATACGAAGCTTCTAGGTTTGTAAATTCTGTTCATCAGAAAAGAGCATATCTACTGCAGGGACCAGGAAAAGCATGGGTTCCAGCCAGAACTTAGCAGGGAGGGAGACTGGCAAAATGGTTCTGAGGACAGCCACATGAGCCTGGGAAGATTTCCTTCTATTCAGACTGATACAGATCCTCAGATTTCATAGAATTTATTGGAGGAAAGTGGGGAGCAAAACTGTGTGCCTGAGATGAGATGACACCCCACTCGTGATAAAGGCAGTCATTTTGGGTCATTAGGTGCAGACATTCCTCGGTCTAATTCTTGCACATCTGGTAGATTTAAGGCATTCGTTCTGATGTGCCGGGAAAAGCATGCTTTGTGCACAAGTGCCATCGTGATTTAGTTCTCGGGGCTGATTCTGACTCTATCACTCATTAGTTGTGTGATTCTGAGCAAGTTATACAACCTCACTGTGCCTTGCTTTTCTCATCTGTAAAAGGGAGAAAATAATACCTAACACCAGGAAGGTCACAATGATAAAATCACTGTATGTCTGCCAGGAACATGAGAAAAACTGTTGAATTCCTTCTGCACATCCTCTGCCTCTTCATTCATAGGGAAGGAATTCACCCCCAATACGTATCCTTCCAAGCCACTGCCTTCCTGCCCCATGAGAATGCGTAATGCGTGTCTGTATCTATTATGGATGCATTTGGCTACAAATAACAGAGACTCTGAGTTCTTAGGAAATAGGGCTTTAATGTTATCACGTAATACTCTGGATGAGGGCTTGCTTGGCATTGGTTCAGTAGCAGTACGGGTCAGGGCAGCTGTCCCTGATTTCCTTGATCTGGTCCATGGCCACGTCATCATGAACAGACTGTCGAGAGTCTGTCCTTCATGGAGCGAGACGGTTGATGCATCTTCGCATACAGCAGAGGCATTGAACCAATACAAACCCACAGCTGGTAGCTGTGCCCGTTCTTTAAGCAGGAGAACTTAAAGTCTTCCCAGAAATCCCAGAAAACTTTGACTTGCAACTTCCAGGTCAGAACTATGGTAAAGGACTACGGCACCGCAAGCTGCAAAGGAGTCAGCGGAAAATTTATATTTAATTTTCCCTGTCTCTATACTGGAGGAGGTGGGGTGGGGCTGGGGGTAGGGGGCGAGGAGGGTAGGGATGCAGTGCCAACCAATGAGCAGGGTCTGTCACAATGCCCCACAGCAGTAACAGTGACATTTCTTTCTGGGATTTGCATTTAGCATAGCTAAATACAGAGACACAAGTACAGGCGACTGGGCAGCTTCCTGGAATCTGGCTGTAGTCAACATGTTTATTGGTCGTGGAAGGAGCAGCTACAGCCAAGAGTAGAGATTAATAATATTATGCAGGAAGAGTCATCTGCTTTGGAACTTCCTCCCATGGGAGGGTGACTTCAACAGTAACAGCCAAACTTATTGCGTTTTGACTACATTCAGGTCACTGTGCTTAGTGCTGTAAGTATGTTGTTTTACTTAATTCCTCAAAACTAGGAGATGAGTATAGGTACCCACCCAAAGGAATTTAAAATGGAACCTTGGCGAGTAAAAGAATGAGAGACAACCCAGAGCATGTATTAGAGAGATCTGTAGGAACATTCGTCAGAGGATCCAGGCTTTCAGTTACACAAAATGAACGGGCCCTGGGGAGCTAATATTCAGCACGGTGTCTACACTGAACAACACTGGATTGGATATTGGCGATTTCCTAAGAAGATGAATCTTAAGTGCTCTTGCAGAAGAAAAAGGATGGATGGATGGGAGGAAGGAAGGAAGGAAGGAAGCAAGGAAGGAAGGAAAGACAGGCAGTAAGTATGGGAGGTGAGGGATATGTTAATTAGCTTGATTGTGGTAATCACTTCACAATGAATACGGATATCAAAACATGAATTTGTACATCATGAATACATAAAATTCGTATGTGTCAGTTATACCTTCAAAGGGCTAAACCAAAATAATATTTTAAATAAACCCTGTTTTATACATAAACGGAGAAAGAAGGCAGGGTATATTGACATAAATAATTAAGCGTTGGGGAACAGGGGCCATTAGGGTGGGGCCATTAGGAACTTGAAGTTAGACAGACCTGGGTTATCATTTCAATTGTGTCGCGTAGTTCTAGGGGCAAGCCACGTATTACTTATCCCCTCTGAGCTTCTGTATCCTCATCAATAGGATGGGAATAATAGTAATGCCTGTGCCATAAGGTTTCTGTGACAAAATAAGGTAATAAGAGTGAACATTTACGTAACACATTTTATGGGTCGTGTTCTAAGTACGACACACACGTGCACACTGTATATACGTGTACACACATCCTTTCTGTGGGGTACTCTTTTTTTTAATGTTTACTTATTTATTTTGAGAGAGAGAGAGCAGGGGAGGGGCAGAGAGAAAGGG
This sequence comes from Herpailurus yagouaroundi, assembly GCF_014898765.1. Classification (NCBI taxonomy): domain Eukaryota; kingdom Metazoa; phylum Chordata; class Mammalia; order Carnivora; family Felidae; genus Herpailurus; species Herpailurus yagouaroundi. The sequence continues at coordinate 18,696,802 of NW_024412402.1, read as the reverse complement.
AGAGAGAGAGAGTACTGAGTGGGTTCCATGCTGTCAGCACAGAGCGTGACGTAGGGCTCAATCCCGTGAACCATGAGATCATGACCTGAACCGAAGTGGGACCGCTCACAGACTGAGCCACCCAGGTGCCCCTCTGTGGAGTATTCTTATCCCTAGTTTACAAAGGAGAAAACTGGCATACAGACTGTAATGCCAGGCTGTAATGGCTCTTCTCATGAGCACATCTCACGCTCTGCAACCACTATACCGATGCCGACGCCATAGTACCGAATCTTTGCAAAGGCTGCTTGTTACACATTGGCCCACACAGCACTCATCTTGTGCTGTCATTATTTTTTTTCTCTTAATTTCATCTGTCGTTTTATTTTCTTCAAGAGATCCTTGGATAATACTTTGAGACCAGTGATTCTCCTTCAGAGATGATTTTGCACCCTGCCCCCACAGTGAAGTGGGGGAAGATATTTGGAAAAATCTGGAGACATTTGGGAGTGGGGGACACAAGCTGGCAGCATCTAGTGAGTGGAGATCAGAGAGGCCGCAAAACATCTTGCAATGCACAAGACAGCTCCCCACAACAAAAATGCCGCAGACCCAAAATGTCGACAGCGCAGAGGCTCGTAAACTCCGCTATAAACTAAGAACTACTCCTTGATGGTTATCAAGATGACAGCCTTAGAAAGTAACCAGTACAAGACTAGGTAGAATAGCCTGGAAGAAACAGAACACAAATACACCAGATAGAGGCTATTCTCTTAGTCTGAGCTGAGGGTGGAACCAATGAGAGGAATTGGAAATTTATCAATCCCCTCTGTGAAACTTACACTTTATGGTACAAGTTCATGCCTAAATCAAAAGTGCAGTAAAATGTATCTTGTCCTCGGGCCCTAGGGATGGCCCATACAATCTTACAAAATCTTTTTGTGTGTGTTCATAAAGCTCTAGGTAGTTTTAAAGGTGATACCCCAAAATGGGTTGACCTTACCTGACCCTTAGAATACAGATTTTGGTGCCCAAACAGGACAAACCACGTAAACAGTATTGTTCATAGAACCTCCTTTAGCAAGGTGCTTTCAGTCTGGGTTTTCCACATACTACACAGGACTTCCAGTGATCCCAACAAAAATAGGTAGGGTGGGTTGCTAAAAACTGTTTGGGAGAGCTTGGATCCCTCTTTCCCTGACTTTGCCTTGACCTCTAGTATTTGATTCAATCTCAATGATAACGACCACGACCGTAACAACTGTCAACATTGATAGGATGCTTACTACATAGTGAACACTGTGATAAAGGCTTCCCATGAGACAGCTTATTTAATCTTTACAACAAATCTAGGAGGTAAGTACCACTATCATGCTTGTTCTACATGTGGGCAAACTGAAGCAGAGACGTTAAAAACTTGGCATGATCACATTTATAGTGAGAGTTGGAGCCTTGATGTGAATTTGTGTGATCAAATTCCAGAATTCCTGTTGTTAGGCTTCCCTCCGGGCCTCTATACTGTCTACTTCGTTGGGCATGGCATGGAAATTCATGGAGACACTTGCCCCTTTCTACACCAATAACAAAAGCCCTTAAAGACGGGATCCAAATCAGCCATGAGACCCATTAACAGTCTTCTGTCTAGCAGGAACACGTGACTAAACATGAACCCTCTTGGCCTCATTTCCCTCTGTAATGAACCAGTGAGTCTGTCTCACCCTCGTTTAACTTTTGACATTTTTAACCTGCACTACCTTTTGTGGGACTGAATTGCACAAGCTCACCTCCTACCACACACTAAATATTTTTGACGACCAAATTGCCTCTTCCTGGCTCCAGAGGGGGCCCCTCGTTCTTCTACAGTAAAGCCTTGCCAACAGTTCCCACAGTTCCCATAAACCTATTTCTGTATCCTTCGTGTATAACAAGTGTCTTCTCATTGTCAATCTTTTTACCTCCTTGATCACTGAAGTGGCCCTTCTCTGATTATATTCCATTCCGTTACAGAAAATGGCCAAAGACCCAGAGGAAATATGGAGCACTCAGTCACTGCATCCTAGACATCAACTGTCTCTACTTAATCAAATCTGCCTCTCTTCAGGATGTTTTGCTAACATCTGGAATAGGGATGCTTGAAGACAGAAGCACTTGGAAAAACTGCCTGTGCTCCTATATCCATTTCTGTAATAATTATATAGAAGAAAGAGACGGGAGATTGTCTGCACTTGACTATTAGCCCCGTATACCTGATATAATCTAACAGCCACAACTCCAGAAAATGGATAATGTTCAGTTCACTTAGGAGACTTAAAAAAATGGAGATTCAGAAAGATGAGGTGACTCACCCAAGGATACCCAGTTAAGATGGGTTCAGGGTTTAAGCTGGGCCCATGGTCTTCCTGCTAAACGACATTGGCTCTGTCATGACCATTGAGGATTGTGATGTTTTTTTATGGGTCAACTGGACTGGACCAAGGATGCCCACATGGCTGGTTAAACTTTATTTTGGGGTGTGTCTGTGAGGCTGTTCCTAGAAGAGATCAGCATTGAAATTGAGGGACTAAGTAAAGCAGCTGGCCCTCCCATTGTGGGTGGGCATCATACATTCCACTGAGGGACTTAATAGAAGAAAAAGATTGAGGAGGACTGAATCACCCTCTGCCTGACTGTTGAGCTAGATCATTGATCTTCTTTTGCCCTCGGTGTTCCTTGTTCTCAGATCTTCAGCCTTGAACTGGAATCTACATCACTAGCTCTCCATCTCTCAGGCCTTTAAGCTACACCACTGGCTTTTCTGGATCTCTAGCTTGCAGATGGCAGATGGAGGGAATCTTTAGCCTCCATAATTTTGTGAGCCGACACCTTATAATAAATCTCTTTCTAGATATATATCTATAGGAAGATAGATAGATACCTAGAAATCTCTTTTTGATAGAGTATAGATATACATATAGATATGGCTATGGCTATGCTATGGCTATGGCTATGGCTATGGCTATGGATATGGATGTGGATACAGACCTTCTATTGGTTCTGTTTCTCTGTATGTCCTAGTATAAGGATCATAAAACCACAAACAGGACACATATATTTCTATTTCTATTCTGTGTTAAAGGATTAGAACATCAAAGATGACTGGAAGGGACTGTATCCCATTTGCACAATCAAGAGCTTGGGTTATCCCCCAAGCCCCACCCTCTTCCACCCATTCATCAGTGGGTCTCATGTATGTGGCCTCCTTCAGAGTAGAACGTTACATGACTGAGACCTCTTAAGATACCATAGTCAAGCTTTCCTTGATTAAGTGAAATTGCAAACAGGGGGCAGAGGACAGACACCTAGAGGAAATGAAGAAGATCCTGAGAGGTGATGAAGTTCAGAGAATTAGTTGTTAATGGCAAAGTGTTTGCCAACGATGACCACTATCTTTATCATGTCCCCATTTGGGACGTAAGTGTTTGCACCATAACTACTCTCAGCAGAAGCCTCTTCCCTTTTTTGTTGCATTTGTTAGATAGCAATCATAACCAATTACGTATTGGACAGTATTCTTGGAGCTTTACCTACATTAACTCATCTACTCCTGAAGCAAGCGTATAGCATAGGTATTATTACTATTACTATTTCACAAATGAGGAAAATGGACTACAGAGAGGTTAAGTAGCTTTCTGAGACCACTCACTTGCAGAGCTGGAATTTGAAATGGGCAATTTGGCTTGCAGAGTCTGTGCTCTCAACTATGACAAAATAGTGCCTAACTGCCGCCCCCCTCCCCCCCGCCCGAGTTAATGTAGAATGGAGGTATTGCCTGTCTCACTAGTCCCATGATCAGGACTGGGAACTGAGACAGGGAAACATGGAGATTCAGGGAAATATATGGATGTCTGTGGTCAGCTCTGGATGGATCCTGGTAACCGGGATTCTACCTGGTTTTTCATACCTAAACCCTCCCCCATCCCCTTACCCCATACCTGGTGTCTGGCAATAAAGGCTATTGCCTTTTTGCTTTTTTGGCACCTTACCCGATTTTGTGTTATCATAGCCTCACTAATTCCATTGTCCTTGTAGGTCTTGATTTCTTTCAATATCCTTTTCGGGTGACTGATTTCCTCCCCTAAACCAGAGGCTGGGGACTGGAGAGGTAGAGTAGAGTGGTGGCTGATAACAGATTCTTGCCCACCCTGATTTCTGAATACCGTCCATTCCAGGATTTCCTTATCGTTGCTCTCAGGCACATTCTTAACCAGTCTTTGGTCTGGCAACTTAGATCTGTGCTGAGCTTGTCACCTGTGACCTGGGCTGGAAGAAAGCTCTGCTCCAGCCTCATATTAGGACACAGTGCTCTGTGTGCCGAACCGACCTTCCGCCCCCAGCAGCTGTCTCACCAAGTGAGCAGATCTGGCTTTAGGTCTCCAAACATCTGCTAACTATTCCTTTAACTAGACCAATCTCAGCCATGTCCTGAGGTTAGGTAGAATAAAAGAATTCAGCACCCAAAGTAGTGAGAGGGGTAAGCATACTTTTTGGAGGCTTCAAAGAAGAACTGGTTTCTGTTATGGATGTAGGATATTCTGCTGACTTTTCCCCATGTGTTGAAGTCCTCTTTCAGAGTATATTTTTATTTCTACGCCTATAGCATTCATGTGCATTAGGAACACTTTTGCCTTTAGAAATAACTTTATTTTTGGAGGCTGAAAGGCCCAGGTGTGGGCACAGAAGACATAACATGGAGATCACACTGTTAAACTGACCCTAAACTCAAGGGGGAATTAATTAATTATGATTATGGTAACTATTTAAGTTAGTTGTTATTGTTGTTGTTGTATCCTGAAGAAAGATCAAGATTTCGAGCCGTCTCATACTACCCTTCACCAACTTTGAAAGCTCATCTTTTATTAGTTGACACTAGACCCCCTACAATTTCTATTCATTGGTCCTAGATCTTCTGACTAAAATCACACAAAACAAACACATGGCTAAGTCTCCGTGACAAGTCCTCAAGTGCTTGAATATAACTCTCTGATACACTTAGCATGATCTTTCCCCCCACCCTTCTCAAATAAGCATTTCTTCTTTCTTACCACATTCCAGTCATTAATGCCACCCAGTTAAAACCTCAGGGTTGACTATGAAATGGTATCTTTTGTCTTGTGAAAAAAAAAAAAATCCCCATTGATTTTGTTTTTTCCCATGCTTGTGAGCTGACATAATGAGGCCAGCAGAGTAGAGTAAAATGCTGGGGGTAAGTAGAGACCCATTTATGTGGGTGTAAGGAAATGCTGTGTGGCTCTTACCTAGCTGAAAAGCATGGACCACAATTTTCTGCATAATGTTAAAGTAGGAACGGATCTGATGGACAATGGTATTAAATGTCCAGGATGCAAGAACAGCACCTAATGAACAAATTCCAAGTGGCAAATGAATATGCCAATGGGTGGGGCTTTGAGAAGCAATGAGAGATCCATACATAAATAAGTGTTTGGATTTCCAGCATCTGACAAATTTGGGGGGAAAAAGAAAAACCAGGAAGAACCGTGGGTTGATCATAATAATGATGCAAATCATAATAAAATGAATAGGAGTAGTGAAGGGTCAACGAAGCACTGAACTAAGCTGTTACAGGTGGTAACTTCTTAAGACTTACAGTATTCAAGAATCCACATTTTATAAATAAGGAGATCGACACAGAGACTAGTCAGTGGTATGCATGGGATTCCATGCCAGTTTGACCCCTAAAAAGGAAGGGTAAAATATTAAGTGATTCAACCAAGGATATTTTAAAGGCGGCAACCAAGGCAGAAACTCAGTTCAACAGAGCAGGTCAGCACAGGTTGAACTGAGATCTATCCACAGGTCCCAAGCTCACCACTAGGCTCTTCAGATCTGTCTCCTTGATAGCACAGAAAGCCTGGAGCAGAGACATTTAGAAGCCTGGCAACGGAGGTGGGCCACCAGGCGCAGCATGCCTTTGGTCTCAAGACTGAGACGTTTTAGGCATATGACTTGCATTTCACCCCCATCAGAATCGAATCCGAAGTCTAAACAGTCTGGGTCTGCAGCCAAAGCACACCAACAAGTAGAGTTGCAAAGGGCTGGCAAAGAGCAAACCTGGGGGAAGAAGACAGGGGCTGACCTGTACTGGAATATAGACATCTGGGGCCAGAGCCTCTTGATCTTCTGCCCTCTCATTTTCTCTCAAAAATAACAGAGTAGAACCTGCATCGTGATGGTTCTTTCTGTGTCATTGTTATTCTCAAGAGCATCCGGCTCTGCAGTTTTATTTGGACATTTTTCACTTTCTTCTACAAATTTCATTTTCAAGCACTTTGGTCGGGTCAGCCACTCTTCTCCCACGTTCCCTGTGAGATGAGCACCATCTCCTGCCAGGAACTCTTTGTTCTGGAAAGCTGTGGTCCAGGAAAACAAATCCTGCATTGACACCATCTCTACAGCCAGCTGTTTCCTACTCACGTCTTACTTTCCCTGCCAAACTTCGAACTTTGAATTGGAAAAGGAGCTGAAAAAGCAACACTTGCTATTCCCACTATTTTCTTTGTTAAAATCTCATATCCAGGGGTGTCTGGGTGGCTCAGTCGGTTAAGCGTCTGACTTCGGCTCAGGTCATGATCTCGTGGTCCGTGGGTTTGAGACCCGCGTCGGGCTCTGTGCTGACAGCTCAGAGCCTGGAGCCTGTTTCAGGTTCTGTGTCTCCTTCTCTCTGACCCTCCCCCATTCATGCTCTGTGCCTCTCTGTCTCAAAAATAAACATTAAAAAATAAATAAAATAAAATAAAATAAAATCTCATATCCAGAACATCAGAATCATTAAGGACACCTATCAGTTTTGCTCTGATTACATATATCATTTGGTCTCATGTCAGCCAGCAGAAAAGTAAGTCAACACGCTTGATGCGTTTTGGGAAACATTCTATTTCCGTATGCCCTTGGATATCTACCTGAAGGATCATAAGATCACCTCCTGTGTCAGCCTTACTTTCATTCGTCTATCTCTCCTGCAGAATAAAGCCTCGATTATAATAATTCTTCTTTTCCTTTTAGACGACAATGAAAAACACCAATCTGCATTAGTATTTGTGTATAATTTAAACTATCCTGCGAAACACAAGACACTGCTTCCCAAAGACTCAACATTGTCATGCTTGGAAAGATCTACATACTTACTAGGCTATTCCGTGAGATAGTGCTTCCTACTCAGGTTTGAGATACTAAAGCAGCATGGAATTTTGATGGGCAGAAAAGATGGGAGAAGAAAGGTTAGGCTGATGAAAATATACTGAGCTCTAATATATAAAATATGATAGAATAGTATGTATATGTATATATACATACATATATATATTAAGAGAACACAACCTGGTATGTTTGGGAGACAATAAAAAATCTAGCCCTGCTGGAAAACTTTGTGTGTAACAATAGCATGAAATGAAATATTGGTGATAAAGTATACCCCTAGATGATTTTTCAAGCTGGCATGCTAGGTTGACATGTCTGGACTTTGCAAATAACTGAAGAACGAGTATTTGATAGCTTATAGGTAGGAGGCTGGCTTGATGGGAAGTACTGTTTCTGAAAGATTTCTCTCAAGGGTTCTATAGAGTTTAGGTTACAAGTCGAGGAAAGAAATGCAGACGAATACAAAGAACCAGGAAGCCCCTCCAGTGAGACTTTGCATCTGGAATGGGATCCATGGTGGGTATGGAGTGAAAGCTGTAAGCGGACAAGAGTGTGGATTGGTGTTCATTACTTCATAGTATCTAATAGGAGCAGAGACAAAGTGGGGGTGGGGGGGGTGCTGCTTTTGTTTTACTCTGGAGCTCACCCTCCATTTTCTCAATGGGAGTGTGGCCATGTTGAAAACTTTGTAAACTCTGAGGTGGTAAGCATATGGTACAGTCCTTGAGGTTCCGTGTGCAGCTCAGTACTATGCGCAAACGAGCCCTTTTCAAACGCCTTTTGACACTGCAGAGACGTGTGATTACTCCTGGACTTAGTCTCCGATCTGTGTTCCGCTGCGCCCCGCTGATCATGTGACCACACAAGGCGCCGCGGACTTTTTGCTCCCGCGCAAATGAAAGCATGCTGCACACACATTTGCGCACTGGTCCCCTGGACAATGGATGTTTGCTCTAAGCCGTCACGTCTGATGGGAACGAACTTGCATTTGACTGGGGAGTTTAATTCTCAAGAGATGATTCCAGGAATGGGCGTCTCGTTCTGCTTTATTAGCTCACAGTGCATCGGAGCGGAACAAAAGGACCAAGAGTTTCCAGGGCTTAGTAGGATTTACAAGCAATTACTGGAGTTCTGAAGGCAGCTTCTTACCCAAGAACACCCAGTGGCAGAGGGAACTCCCAGGGCCTTGTTCTTCTCCACCATTGCGGGAGGAAGGGGAAAGGGCAGCGCTTCCCACAAATCACCCTTCACCGCAGGCTTCTCAGCCTGCACCGCCAGCACCTGCAAGTTGAATGTTTGCTGTATAATTTTCCCACACTTCAAGTTACACCTGAAGGCTCCTAGAAATTCCGGAAGCGGAAGTGTTTGAAAGTCAGTCCCTTTCCTACAATCCACATTCAGGTGCTGTTGTGTGGTCTTTTTTGTTTGTTTGCCTGTTTGTTGTTTGCTGCCTGGTAAATGGGACCCAGCGGCTTCAGCCAGGGAGACAGTGATACTAAAAGCTAAACGCACAAGCTCCGCAGGCAGACGGACCTAAAGCCTACTATTTTCTCAGTCTGTTTTCTAATTAGGGGACGTTAGGTGAATAAACGTGTTCCAGAGCCATAATTTTCCCATCTGCAAAATGGGGACAGTGACTTACTCTGAACTTCTGTGAGGAGTAAGTGAGGTAATGTTATGTACATACATACACACCGGCTCACATAACCCGTCAGCCTATTTGAACACAAAATTTGGAAGATTTACCCACATGCTGGACATCTATGAGACTCCTTATCTTTGGGACTGCCCCTGTAAAACTTTAACACATAGGAAATTACAGAATGTGAGTTCTCTGAGCCAAAACAAAAGATACGAAAAGAGAAAAACAAAGGAAGAACTGAGTGTTCAAATTCACCCCTCTCTCAAGTTACCCCTTTCTGGTTTGTTTTTTTTTTTAATTTTTAAAAATGTTTATTTATTTTTTTTATTTTTATTTTTTTTCCAACGTTTTTATTTATTTTTGGGACAGAGAGAGACAGAGCATGAACGGGGGAGGGGCAGAGAGAGAGGGAGACACAGAATCGGAAACAGGCTCCAGGCTCTGAGCCATCAGCCCAGAGCCTGACGCGGGGCTGGAACTCACGGACCGCGAGATCGTGACCTGGCTGAAGTCGGGCGCTTAACCGACTGCGCCACCCAGGCGCCCCAAAATGTTTATTTATTTTTGAGAGAAAGAGAGAGACAGAGCATGAGAGGGGGAGGGGCAGAGAGAGAGAGGGAGACACAGAATCCAACTCAGGCTCCAGGCTCTGAGCTGTCAGCACAGAACCTGACGCGGGGCTCAAACTCGTGAACCGTGAGATCAAGAGCTGAGCTGATGTCGGAGGCCCAACCGACTGAGCCACCTAGGTGCCCCTCAAGTTATTCCTTTCAAGAGGTAAGTGTGTGAGGGAGCACAGAAAGACCAGAAGTATCCTTAATGGATGTATCTCTCATTCCATGTAAGGAAGAAAACATTGTAAGGAATATTTGCAACAATATTGTACAATATTGTACAGAAGTTGTTAGATGATTATCACTGAAATCAAACATATTTTTCTACATCATTGTGTCTTTTGTAAATGCTATTTCTAATGGAAACATTCCAACATGTTTCCAGTGATTTATGTAGCTATTGCCCTATTATTAGACATTTCATTTTTTCCACTGTTTTGCTATGATAAATAACATTTTTCTAACTAACTTACATATAAATCCTTGTCTGAATTTCTGATCATTTCCTCAGGATAAATTTATATGAGTGAAATTACTAGATCAAAAATGATTTTAGGATTCTCATTACATTTGGGCAAAAACGAAAATACAAGTTATATTCCTAATAACAGTAAATGAAATTCCTAGTCTCAGGAGCTCCTGGCCAGAACTAAATATTATTTTCTTTAAAAAAACACTATTATTTTATTTGAAATAAGCAGGTATCTTATTGCCATTTAAATCTGAACTTGATTCAGTAATTTTTTTCCATAAGTTGATTAGCCATGAGCAATGTATCTTTTATGAATATCTGTCCATGCCCTTTGCCCAAATTTTTAAGTGCTGGAGTTTTAGTTTGTTTCTTAACACCTTGTAAGAGTTTTGAATGCATGAACTAGAATTTTGACAAGTGGAGAAATGAGGATGAGGCGGTGATATCAAGTTTGCTATAATTGCAAATTCTAGGTGATGGAAATTTTATGAGCAGACATATACTTACAGGAGATCTCAAGTAATGTATGACTGTAGCAGATAGTTTATTCAGATAAGTACCTGTATGAAAATGTACCAAGAATTAAGATTTGTTAAACTTTGCAACTATAGTGTGGACCTTTTTAAATGCCAGAATAAGAAAGTGGGGCTTCATTCAGTGATCGACGGGAAAACACGAATGCTTCTCCTATGACCTGAGTCAGTGTTTTTTACGTCTGGCTGCATATTAAAACGAAAAATGCCAATGCTTGGGCCCCACCCTGGACCAGTTAAATCGGAGTCTCTCGACTTGCATTGGTAAACAGTGTCTGAGAACAAATCCTTTGAGATATCGTAAGTAAGAGAAACTTATCTGATGGCGGTAGTAGGGAGGAAAAAGGAAGAGAAGGGAATGAAGAGGGAAGAGAGAGAAAGGTGGGGGGGGGGAGGGAGAGAAAAAATAGAAAGAACTGGAATGGGCTAGAACAGAAAAGAACAGAACGGAACACAGGGAGGCTGAAGGAAGGAGAAGTTGTTAGATTATCACAGAGGCTTAGGAAGGGATCAATAAGGGATTGACATAAGGTAGGGTGATGGCAGAGGGACGGAATGGAGGAAACAGTGCAAGAAATAATGCACGTGACACACTGATTTAGTCAGAAGCCAAGAGAGATGAAAAGTATGAGGAAAGTTTGATGTTTGAAGGAGACAAAATGTGAAATTGAGTGATCACAAGGGCTTCCATGGAGCATTAACAAGAGAGTCATATATCAATTTCCAGGCAACGGTGAAAAACAAAATAAGGATGCAGGCAAAGGAGAAGGGAAAAAATCTAAGGCAACAAATAGGCATAGTTCCGCACAATGTCTAGTACACAGAAAGTGCTTACTATATGTTTTTTCAAAGGACAAATATATAAAGGGGAGCAGAGGACAGAATATTTTCTAGGGTCTCCTTTCAAGGAACGGAAAAGGAAAGCCCAGAACTGGAGATAAAAATGCAATGATCAGAGGACCCAAATACATAATTGTAAGTTTCAAAGAGACTGTAGGGGATAGAGTATCGATATGATGGAAGTTGAAGAGAGACTATTAGAAGTTACATATCGCTGGGACAGCAGCTCTACTAGGAAAGTAGGCTAAACCATTTTTAAATGGTTGCAGAAAGAAGTGAGAAAACCAAGGTAGGGGGGAAAGAGTGAGTGTCAACCATTCCTGATAAAGAATGGAAGAACTTAGGGTACAAAGATAACTTGTATTTGCTGGGGCTCACTATTATTATTTTTTAAAGGATAGGGAGATATAACAATATCTGTGTCAAAAGAATAGGTGTTGCTAGATAGGGACAGGGAAAAATGAACAGAGGGAGGAGAGTTGAATTGCTATAACAAAGCCCAGGAGAAGGCAGAAGGGAATAAAATAATGAGAAGTAGAAGCATGGTCGTCAGAAAGGAGGAGAGCTAAGGCGGGGGATGTTTAGAAGCACAGGGAGCTCTTTATAGATTTTGGATACTAGCCCTTTGTCCAATATGTCATTTGCAAATATCTTTTCCCATTCCGTTGGTTGCCTTTTAGTTTTGTTGGTTGTTTCCTTTGCTGTGCAGAAGCTTTTTATCTTCATAAGGTCCCAGTAATTCACTTTTGCTTTTTTTTTTTTATTATTTTATTTTTTTTCATTTTTAAAATTTTTTTTTCAACGTTTATTTATTTTTGGGACAGAGAGAGACAGAGCATGAACGGGGGAGGGGCAGAGAGAGAGGGAGACACAGAATCGGAAACAGGCTCCAGGCTCTGAGCCATCAGCCCAGAGCCCGACGCGGGGCTCGAACTCACGGACCGCAAGATCGTGACCTGGCTGAAGTCGGACGCTTAACCGACTGCGCCACCCAGGCGCCCCTCACTTTTGCTTTTAATTCCCTTGCCTTTGGGGATGTGTCGAGTAAGAGATTGCTACGGCTGAGGTCAGAGAGGTCTTTTCCTGCTTTCTCCTCTAAGGTTTTGATGGTTTCCTGTCTCACATTCAGGTCCTTTATCCATTTTGAGTTTATTTTTGTGAATGGTGTGAGAAAGTGGTCTAG
>NW_024412402.1:18612332-18683945 GCF_014898765.1 Herpailurus yagouaroundi | reverse complement strand
AAAAGCAAATAACCCAGTGAAGAAATGGGCAGAAAACATGAATAGACACTTCTCTAAAGAAGACATCCGGATGGCCAACAGGCACATGAAAAGATGTTCAGCGTCGCTCCTTATCAGGGAAATACAAATCAAAACCACACTCAGGTATCACCTCACGCCAGTCAGAGTGGCCAAAATGAACAAATCAGGAGACTATAGATGCTGGAGAGGATGTGGAGAAACGGGAACCCTCTTGCACTGTTGGTGGGAATGCAAATTGGTGCAGCCGCTCTGGAAAGCAGTGTGGAGGTTCCTCAGAAAATTAAAAATAGACCTACCCTATGACCCAGCAATAGCACTGCTAGGAATTTATCCAAGGGACACAGGAGTACTGATGCATAGGGGCACTTGTACCCCAATGTTCATAGCAGCACTCTCAACAATAGCCAAATTATGGAAAGAGCCTAAATGTCCATCAACTGATGAATGGATAAAGAAATTGTGGTTTATATACACTATGGAATACTACGTGGCAATGAGAAAAAATGAAATATGGCCTTTTGTAGCAACGTGGATGGAACTGGAGAGTGTGATGCTAAGTGAAATAAGCCATACAGAGAAAGACAGATACCATATGGTTTCACTCTTATGTGGATCCTGAGAAACTTAACAGGAACCCATGGGGGAGGGGAAGGAAAAAAAAAAAAAAGAGGTTAGAGTGGGAGAGAGCCAAAGCATAAGAGACTGTTGAGAACTGAGAGCAAACTGAGGGTTGATGGGGGGTGGGAGGGAGGAGAGGGTGGGTGATGGGTATTGAGGAGGGCACCTTTTGGGATGAGCACTGGGTGTTGTATGGAAACCAATTTGACAATAAATTTCATATATAAATAAATTTTAAAAAAAGAAGCACAGGGAGACACCAAAGTTACGAGAAGAGACCCGGGAGAGTCAGGAATGCCTGAGGTTAAACTCCTCACTAAAAACACAGGATGGGTTATTGGCTGAGAATGCTGGTGTAGAGCAAGTTCGAAATGTGTGTAGAGTCGCAGAAAGAAACTCACGAAGAAGTCCAACTCTTTCCAGGCAGCAGTGAAGATAAAATGAAGGCTGATAGTAAGAGAGACATTGGGCATTCGGGCAGCAGGGTTTTGAAACGCGTATGTGTAACACCCTGCATTTGAGATAAGAAAGACGAAATATAAAAGGCTACCCCGGTCCATTAGTGGTCTTCTTGCTAATGATCCCAAAGCTTAGCAGCTTCAAATGTCACACTATTTTGGCCCGGCTCAACTAGACGTTCCACTCAAGTGTCTTAGAGGCTGCAATAGAGGTATTGACTGGGCTGTAGTCATCTCAAAGCTTGACTGGGGAAATTTTTACTCGTAAACTTCTGTGGTTGTTTGCAGGATTTAGCTGCTCCCTGGCTGTTTTAATGCCCTCTGTTCTTCACTGGGTGCTGGCCAAAGACTGCCCTCATTCCCTTATGATATCATGCTGGTCTCAAACACTGTGACAGTTTGTTTCATCAAAGCGTGCAGTCTAAGAAGACAATAGAAGAGATTTAGGCAGCAAGACAGAAGTCACAAGCTTTTGCTGTCTAGCCATGGAAGTGACATTCCATCAAATTTCTCTTACTCCATTGACTAAAACGAGTCACTAGGTCCAGCCCACACTCAAAGATAGGCGCTAGACCAGGGTGTGGATACAGGAGGCAAGATCCACTTGGGGCCATCCTAGTGTCTGGTTATTAGGTTAGGATTATACTAAATATGACTTTGTAAGTATTTTTAAAACTATCCAAGTTGATTTCTTAAATAGCTTCTAATTCTGTTTTTTTTTTTTTGTTTTTTTTTTTGTTTTTGTTTTTTTTTTTTTAAATTATGCTTCTGCTAAGAATTTAAAGCAAATTAAGTCTCTGGGGATATATATATATATATATATATATATATATATATATATATATATATCTTTGAAACTAGGCTGGCATAGGTGTAAATATCAGGAGGGAAGACAGATGGATAAATAGGAAGGGACAAAAAACAAGGAAGCAAGGGAAAGAAACAATTAAAATTGAGCCACTATGTGAAGATGGGATTTAGAGTCTGATGCTGTTACCGCTGTAAGACTCAGGTAGTCGCTATGTGAATGGAGACGCAGGAAGTCGTGAATGTTGGAGCTCTTGGATATCATCTGGGTGGTCAGGATGGATGCTAGTGTTGTTGACTATAATGATAACATGCATGGAAAGTCTCCTTTTCCCAGGCACTGTAGTAAGTGTTTCATATAACAATTATGGAGATGATGAAGATGATGATAATGATCATGATGGTGATGGGGTAGGGGGGAGGGTGGTAGTGGTGATGCCATTCATCAATCAATTCGTTTGTTCCAGGCTCTGCACTAAATACTTTACATACATGTCTTGATTCACCCTCATAATAACACTATGGTAATATTATGTCCTTTTCACATATCAGAAATTAGGAATTCAAAAGTTTAAGTAACCTGCCCGAGGTCACAAAGCTAACAAGCAGCACAGAAATAATAGTAATCTGGAAAGGGGTACTATGGAACCTGTTTGCGGTTTTAACTGCTTTGCTACAAAGCTCAAATTGTTGGAAATTGGGTGGGAAGCCTGAAGTCAGTAAGGAAGCACGCGTGTGAACCTAGAAGGGTATAATTTTTAAAAATGTTTAATGTTCATTTATTTTTGAGAGAGAGAAAGAGTGTGAGTGGGGTAGGAGCAGAGAGAGGGAGACACAGCATCTGAAGCAGGCTCTAGGTTCTGAGCTGTCAGCACAGAGCCAGGCGCAGGACTCAAACTCCTGAACCAAAAGATCATGACCTGCGTTGAAGTTGCATGCTTAACTGACTGAGCCACCTAGGCACTCTGGAAGGGTATGATTTTCAAGAGATGATATGGGAAAGATGAGTACATTGTGGAAGATTAAGAGAGGCAAAGCTCTGATGGTCTGATAAATGATTGTATTAGTTTTTAAAAAGAAGAGGAAAAGAAAGATGATGGTGAATAAGAAACAAAGGAGAATGTTGGCATTATTTTTTTTTTATTCATTTAATCCAATTGTAACAGCTTAGGAAGGATGGGAAAATACAAGATTTTATCAGGAGGGAGAGAAAAAATTTTGCGGGCCATTGTAAATTAGGGATGGAGATTACAGTGTTACAGTTTTCCGGAAAATGCCTTTTGTGAGATTTTTCATGGTGATAATTTGATCATGAGCTCGCGAGGTCCCTAAGAGGACTCTTCGCCCAAGAACTTAACAGGTCTTGGTTATATTTTTAGAAATAAGAACAACATAACAAAAAGACCATACCAGGTTTTGCTCTCATGATGCTTATCATCTGAAGTTTAGGGTGACCTTTCAAACCTGGGTATTTTAAATGACCTGTAATAATTCGCTGGGATAATCAGCATAGACTTAGACTGTTGTGAACAAACTATAATTTTTGCTCATCCTCCTAATGAAGAAAATAGTCAATAAGCAGACAAAAATAAATAAGTATGTAATTACAAGTTTCTGAGTCCTTTAATAGAAACAAAATTTACTTGCATAGGGTGATCAGGGAGGGATTCTTTTTGGAGGTCACATTAAACTACTATCTAAAGGATAAAAGGGAAATATTCATGTGAAGAGGGAATAGCATCACGTTTTCATACGACCTGATCTGGGAAAGAACTCTGCCTGTCCAAGGAACTGAAAGGGTGCTATGTGTCTGACGGCCCCAATGAAGGAAGGGCATGAGAGAGGCTGGACATAAAGAGACAACCGGTAGGTCAAACAGGATTTTTATTTTAAGTGCAATAGGAAGTCACTGAGATGGTTAACTAATCTAATGAGATAATCCAATTTATGTTAACATGTGTGGGTGGGGGCTGGGAGCTGTCTCGTGAAAGTATTTAGCAGGGGGGCAAAAGTGGCAGCAAAGACTGAGACAAATGGACAGAATCTATGTACGACCTAGAGATAAAACAATCAGCTATGCTGATGGCCAAATGTAAGGAGTGTGGTGACCACTTCTGAGCTGGAGAAGACTTTCAGACAAAAGGTCATCAAAATATGAAAGGTAAGAGCAATTGATTCCAGTTTTTAAGACTTAACTCAGTCCCTCTCCTCTTTTCCTTGAAAACGTCCACATTATCAGAGTTCTTTAGTGGAAAGCAAGAGAAATGGATTCAGAATGGCTTGGGTAAAAGCAATGGATGGAAAAGCTAATGGGGATTCAGAGTCAAGGAGAAGTTGGAGATCCAGGTTTGGAAATAAGCAGAAACCAAGGTACCTGACGAGGCAGGAAAGACAAGTGACTAATTCGGGCCACCATTTTCAGTGTTTCTGAACCTCTGTGCAAGAAATTGAATCCAGGAAGGGAGTATCTGACTGGCTCAGTTTGTGTCATCTGCCCCTTCTTTCACCAGACTATAACCAAATGGAAAAGTTAATTTCTTATATGAAGTGCAGAAAGCAGTCATTAGGCAGCCAGACCAACATCTGACATGTGCACAGGAAGCTATTGGGAGAAGAGACTTAAAACTGGATATGGAGAGGGGCACCTGAGTGGCTCAGTTGGTTAAGCGTCTGACATTGGCTCAGGTCACCATCTCATGGTTGGTGAGTTCGAGCCCTGCATCAGGCTCTGCACTGACAGTGCGGAGCCTGCTTGGGATTCTCTCTCTCCCTCTCTCCCTGCCTCTCTCTCTCAATAAATAAATAAATTAATAAACTTAAAAAAAAAAACCTGGATATGGAAAAAGGGGAACCCTCATGCACTGTTGATGGGAATGCAAACAGGTGCAGTCACTGTGGAAAACAGTATGGAGGTTCTTCAAAAAATTAAAAGTAGAATTACCATATGGTCCAGTAATTCCCCTACTGGGTGTTTATCCAAAGAAAATGAAAACACTAATTCAAAAAGATATATATGCACCCCTAAGTTTATTGCAGCATTATTTGCAATAGACAAGATATGGAAGCAATCCAAGTGTTCATCAATAGAATTATTGAACAAAATTGCACAGAATTGTTGAATCCCTACAGTGTATACCCAAAACTAACAGAACACTGTATTTTAACTATGCTGGAATTTTAGAAATAAATTAATTTTTAAAAACCTGAAATACCCCCCCCCCCAAAAAAAAAACCTGAAATACCCAATGGTCCAGGAGTAATCAGGCATCCACTCAGCCACTTGGGAAAATCTGAGATGGGGGGAAGGGGTGGGTAGTAAAACGGTTCCTGAATTATACTCAGGAAGGTAACAAGTACAGGGCCAAACTCCTGCTTTCCTGGATGGAAAGGAGAAGAGTCATTTCTACAAACCACTTTCCCCCACCCTGATATAAAAATAGCTTAATTGCTCGCATTTTTATCAGCCATATTTAATTTGCTTTTTGGTCTGCATTTGGTGATAATCCAGGGGAATTAGTGAACCTGGGTCCTCTTCACTACACTGGGCTGATTTAGCTAATGATCTGTTAATGAGTTGTTAATCACTTATTCAAATTGGGAGGGTTGGGTGACTGAGCAGGTGTTAAACCTGGAGGAAGAATCTGCAGCAGAAAATCCTTCAATTTTCATTTCACCTGGAGCAGGCTCTACCTTGCTCTCCCTTCACTTTTGTGGTGTGTGTGTGTGTGTGTGTGTGTGTGTGTGTGTGTGTGTGTGTGTTTCTCCCGCATTCTGGCAAGGTCTGGAACAAATTTGGCTCTTGATGTGCCCTGAAGGGCTGATAGCCAGGGTGTCCGGGTCTTGAATGTCCTATCTTGGTTGCTGATGCAGCTAGGAAGGCTAGTTTAGCGGCATTTTGGCTACACCAATTGGAAAGCCACTGAGCTTCAGAAAACTAATAATTGATTCATCTCTCAGTAAGTGTTCTGGCAGCAACAAACTATAAAATTCTAAATAACCGTATGGAACTATACAGTATATGAAGATACTGTCACAGGCATGATGGCGTTTCATCATAAATAGCAGCCCTGTGACATGAAGTGAGGAAGCATTTCCCACACGATATGATGATGAGGAAGGTTAAGAACCTGCTTCCAAGGCCACTTAACTTGAAAGTAACGGAACTGGATTTTAATTCCAGGTGTGACTGACTCCAAATCTTATTTACTGAACCATGTTGCCTCTTCTAGAATCTAAAGTAAACAACTTAAAAGATATGGAATTGATATCATATGCTTCACGCATGAAACACGTATCCTGCTCCTACACTGGTGTTATTAAATGACAGACAGGAGAAAACGTCCTTCAGAACCACATGGAGAATTGGTTACCATTCTTAGTCTCCATTCCAGATCTTCCAGATTTGAGAGTAGGTCCCATGCATCTGTATTTTACACACTCCCCAAGCAGTGTTTGTGCACACTAACGTTTGGGAATTTTAGTCCCTCGCTGATCGCTTTACCCATTACCATAGCCAACACATTTAATAAGATTAATGACCTAGTCTCTCAGACTAGAGTATATTAGAAGCATACATTAGAAGATGGAATGGAAAAGAAAATGAAAGGCTTTTTGAGGTGAGCACACATATCAGGAGGGGTGATATTTGACAAACTCCTACTGAGAAATAAGAAAGAAACACTAAAATGTAAGCACAGCCCTGTATTTGTGACAGTAAAGTACAATAGTGGAAGCTAATTATGACCATCCTGTCTCAAAGGCAAAACAAAAAACAAAAAAAAAGTTTAAATCATATTCAGTATCCTTTCTCTGTGAATACCAGGAAAGACACCATAAATGTTTAAAACTTTTTGTGACAGAACTGTAAACAAAAACTTATTTTGATACATTTACTTTTAAGAGTTCCCTGAAGTAAGGGGGTGCCTGAGTGGCTCAGTTGGTTAAGCCTCCGACTTCAGATCATGATCTCACGGCTCCGTGAGTTCAAGCCCCGCATGGGGCTCTGTGCTGACAGGTCAGGGCCTGGAGCCTGTTTCAGATTCTGTGTCTCCCTCTCTTTCTGTCCTTCCCCTACTCATGCTCTGTCTCTCTCTCAAAAACAAATAAACATTTTTAAAAAAAATTTTTAAAAAGAGTTCCCTGAAGAAGAACATTTTACTCTAAGTTAAAATACCAGATTTCACTTCTTACCCTGACAACTAATTTTGTAACATGGGCAAGCTTTTTCACCTCTATTTTCTTAACTTCAGCTTTCTCACAACTGTGAAATGCCCTAAGTTTTGAGGATAAAATCAAACAGTGGCTGTGAAAGCCCTGTGTATATGGAAAAGCATTGTA
The DNA here is from genome assembly GCF_014898765.1 of Herpailurus yagouaroundi. Classification (NCBI taxonomy): domain Eukaryota; kingdom Metazoa; phylum Chordata; class Mammalia; order Carnivora; family Felidae; genus Herpailurus; species Herpailurus yagouaroundi. The sequence goes on along the minus strand of NW_024412402.1, from coordinate 18,676,704 downwards.
TGGATGTTAGGTATTATAAGCATCTGAAAAATCCCCACACCGTCTTTATTCCTGCATGGTTCCAGATTAATAGGGCATCATTGTATTCTACTAGTTAGCTAGAGCAGGGATGCAGGAAGGACTTATCTCTTAAATAAATATAAATATGAGTCCAGTGAAACAATTTATCAGAATATTTATGTTCCTAGTTTCTGTTCCTAGTTCAAGCGAGTGACCATAGGCAAAGAATCCTTTCACTTAATATAAGCTTTCTTATCTTCAGAAGGGGATTGGAAGTCCTACTGATTGTATATCAAAAAGCATGTCATAAGAGTAGTGGAGAATCTCTTGGAAAATGGAATTTTCTGGACATTCTTAGTCTCTAAATGCAAACTAGGCGTATTATAAGGCATGGAACAGCATTTTCGTTGAAGTGTCTGATCGCCAGAGCTGGTAGGTAACCCAGAAACCACACATGATTACTTCTTTTATCATTGAACATAGAAATTCTAAAGCAATCATTCCATTGACAAGTTTTACGGAAAAATTTCAGAGTTAGGTTAATTTGGGGAGATTCAAATAAGAATGGCTACTTGCTGCTGTTATTGGTTATTTGTCTGCTTTTCTCTTTGGTTTTGTGATGTGTGTGTGCATGTGTGTGTGTGTGTGTGTGTGTGTGTGTGTGTGTGTGTGTGTTGTGCTTTTCCTGAGTCAATATTTCCTCAAATCAATGGCCTGAAAGGAATCTAAATAAGGCAGAGTTTTTCAAAGATGAGCAATATATTTAAACCTATTTTTCTGCTGAGATCTATGTTTTCTCATTTTCTAGAGAAAAAGGAATGTTTGAGACCTACTGACCAGAAAGTTTTGTTTAAAAAAAAAAAAACAGAAATTTTTAAATCAAAGGAAATATGGGCAAAGCTGTCACTCCAACAAGATATGCTAGTTTTTCTTTCTTTTTTTTTCTTAACTCCTTGTTGGCAGATAAAATCGAAGGGAACAAAAGATCCACATTTTCCAGAACATACTAGGAGTTTACAAATGCCTGCCTGATACTCACTTGCCAGGTAATTTACTTTAGGGTTTTAAGATATCAACTAGTTGTGTTTTATTTTTTCCCCAGAACCAGGAGGGAAATTCTATTTTTTTTGTAATCATACTAGCCAATAATACTCACATGAAATCATCTTGAGAATTTCTTTAATATACTACTAGTTTGAGTATTTTATCCCGGTCAATGAAACAAAATTTGCTGTTTCATTTCTTTTCAGGATCGTTGATTCTTATTTAAGACGTAAGACCCAAAATCCAACATGATTCACCTAAACTCCCAAACCAAGACAGCTTAAAACATGTAAAGAGGCTTTGTTAAAGGTCATTTAGATTTCCTCTAAATTGGAGGAAATTCTGCCAATCCCCATCCTTTAAAGATAAATGCGTTCATTATACTACTTGGAGAAAGGGATGTGATAAAATAAATGGAAGTTATTAAAGAAAAAGGGATCGGCTGCAGTTGAGACAACTGTTTGTTTTGCCACAACCAAATTCGTTTCCAGAAAGAAAAGTCCTTATCAATTTCTAGGGAATGGTTTGTTCTGTCACCGTGGATGCAGTGTTAGTGTTCTTTACGGCTCTCTCAGAGCCAGTGCAGTGACACCCATGTAAATAAAGGAGAAGAGAAGGCTTAATCATGCCTGTCACTGGCCAGTTATTAACATTTTCCAACAAGGGCCTTAGAAGACAAATTCTGAGAGGTCAATTTGTATTTCAAGAGTGGAGCCAAAAGAGAGAACGCTTACTTGAGAACAGCGTGCTTGTGGCAAGAGCAGGTGTGTGAAGTCCACTTCAATTTGGCAAGCCTTTATTAAGCATCTTTTAGGTCACAGACATCATCATTCAAGGAGTTTATTGTCTAGTAGAGAAAACTGTTAAGGAAACACATAAATGCAACAAACATTTGTCAAAGCAATTTTAATAGACATATATACAAGATACAAAGGAGAGATTGATTAACACTTTCTGAAAAATTAAATTCAGGGAAAGCCTTGAGTTGGAGGCATGGCTGTAAGGGAGACAAAAATGTCTGACACCAGAGGTGGAAGAAAAGCTCCAGGTAGAGATCATACATGAGCAAAGGCTTGGACGTGTCCAATACCATGGCAAGTTCTAGAAAACATGGTTCCGTATGAATGGAGCCTAATGTTCCTGGGGGAAGAAGAGATTTGGGAGACAGGCAGAACTTTATGAAACAACTTCACATTGGGAAGCCATTGAATGGGTATTTTGAATAACAATTAGATGATTAGGAAGCTTTTTAGAGATTGGGTTAAATGCGATCATGATTGGAGACCTGGAGATGCTAGGAAAATTTGGGAAGATCTAAGAGTGAGAGATGTGATGTTCCAAATCAAGGTGGTAGAGGTAAAATCAAATATAAAAATGGTGATGCAGGTCAGAGAAAGTTTTTTCTAGAGTTTCTGGGTCTTGGTGTTGTTTTGATATAGGATACGTGACTTATTGGATGTAGGCATGATACCCAGCTATTTCAAAGTGACCACTAGTTCAAATCTATCATGCCCTTCTGTCTGTCCTCCACTGTATCATCATAACAAGTTCTGTGTCATCCCCTACTCCTTTCTCAGTCTGCCATACCAGGCCATTTTTCTATGCCCTCTGGAACCGTCAATCCTGCTGTCTTTGTGGTATATGTGGATGTTCACTCAAAAATCCATTCTGAAGTATAGGTACCGTGGTTCAGTTCATTTTGTCATTATTTGTGCACTTTTTAAATACTTTCCTCAAATGGTAGATAATTATTTTCTCACATCTGTTTTAATTCTAGAAAAAGAAGAGCTTGTGCTGTCCTTCTGGTTCTCTGTGACTTCTTACTGCTCTTCCTGTTAAATTTAAACCATCTCCTTTGAGGTTTCTGCCCTCTGACTACACCATTCTCTAAATAGCATGATCTGTTGTTTTCCAATTTGTCCCTCTTCAGTCTTTAGTCAGCCCCATGAATTTTTAGTCATTAAAAATTCTTCCCCACTCTCTTTGTAGCCAACCCAAACTCTCAAAATTCTCAAAATGGGAGCATCAACTCTCATTACTTCAAATTCTATAAGGATAATTCATTGAACAACCTTGGTTCACATCCTTAGGTTCTTCATCTCCAAACGACCCATTCTAACCCTTTCAAGTTTATTCCTTGAACTTGGTTATATGTAGATTGCTTCACATTCCAAAATCTCTATCAGTCACCCTCTCTTCTAAACAAAATTTTTTTTCTTCCGCCTTGTTTACCAAAATTTTCTTGCTTTAACCTTCCAGGTGCCTCCACTCACTCTTCCCTTCTGATCTTTAGAATCCAGAATCCATCTCTTAAATAACACTGTCCATAAAGCATAACATCATTTCCCCCTCAGTGTTGTGCCTCATCCCCCTTTCAAACCTCCAGTATTGAATGAACCTGGACAAATATATCTTCCATGCCTGCACCTGAGTTGCTGAACACAGATTTATTTATTCATTCATTCATTCATTCATTCATTTATGTCTTTGAATTTTTTTTTTTTGAGAGAGAGAGAGAGAGAGAGAAAGAGAGAGAACAAGCCTGGGAGTGGCAGAGAGAGAGGGAGAGACAAATCCCAAGTAGGCTATGCTCTGCCAACGTAGAGCCCCACACGGGGCTCGAACTCACACACTGTGAGATCATGATCTGAGCTAAAACCAAGAGTCAGATGTTTAACCAACTGAGCCACCCAGGCCCCCCTGAGCACATATTTAAAAACAAAAGAAAACAAAGCACCCAAAAAGACAGGCTGGCTCTAGTATAACTCCATTGTCTTTATTTTTTTTTTATTTTTTTTTTTAAATTTTTTTTTCAACGTTTTTACTTATTTTTGGGACAGAGAGAGACAGAGCATGAACGGGGGAGGGGCAGAGAGAGAGGGAGACACAGAATCAGAAACAGGCTCCAGGCTCTGAGCCATCAGCCCAGAGCCCGACGCGGGGCTCGAACTCACGGACCGCGAGATCGTGACCTGGCTGAAGTCAGATGCTCAACCGACTGCGCCACCCAGGCGCCCCAACTCCATTGTCTTTAAACTAAGATGAGTATACTATATTGACTGGCAAGTCTACTGTTTCTCTAGTCCACTCCCTCTCTCCCTCTTGCTACCCCTGCTTTAAAGAGAAATAGAAGTAGGGCACCTGGGTGGCTCAGTCGGTTGCGTATCCTACTCTTAATTTATGCTCAGGTCATGAGCTCATTGTCGTGAGATGGAGGTCCAGGTGGGGCTCTGTGCTGGGCATGGAGCCTGCTTACGATTCTCTCTCTCTTTCTCTCTCTTTCTCTCTCTCTCTCTAAAAAAACAAAACAAAACAAAAACTCACTCTTTAAAAAAACAGAAAAATAGAAGTTATCATCTAGAAACTTTTTTCATATTCCCCTTCCCAGGCATAAAAATCTTCCATTGTTTATACTCTCCCTCTCTTCCTCTTCTGTTACAACAAAGGGCTTGTTCCTGCAAAATGTAATTTCCATTCCACTTATTATAACTTTTTGAGGAATTTAACACTGCTTTAACCCTTCTTTCTGTAATGGTTAAATGTCCCCTTCAATAAGATTCTTCCACAAACTTTTAATTAAGCTAATTTGATCTCAACAAAGAGAAACAAAGTAACATAAAACAAAACCCTCCCTTGACCCCCCAACAATTACCTCCAGCTAAATCTTTATCTTCCTCTTGAGAAACCTATCAAAGAGATGTCTGTATCCTCAATTGTCAAGCCACTTCCATTTGACTCTAATGGTAACACCCAACCCTTCACTGAAACAGCTTTTGCGAGGAAAACCAGTGACCTTCAAATTGTTAATCTAAAGAGTAATTCTCAGTCATCTTAATTGACAGTGGCTTTCATATCTGAAACACCATCTTCTTGAACTCCTGTGAAACCAGTGCTGGATTTTCACTATAGCTGCTTATTTCTGTCTCCTGTGCATACTAAGCCTACTCTCCCAGGACAGAAAATGTTGCAGTTGCCAAGACTGTCATAGTCCTACTTCTTTTAAGCTGTTTTGTATCTCTAGCCATGAAATCAGCAAGAAGTTAATATCAGCAGAAAGTTAATATTTCAGGATTTGTGGACCATATATTCTGTTGTAACTATTCAATTCTGTTGTTGTAAAGTGAAAGCAGACATAGACAATATGTAAATTAATAGGTGTGGCTGTGTTCTAATAAAACTGTATTTACAAAATCAGCCAGTAGAATGGATTTGTCCCATGGAATTTGCCAGTCTTCTGGTCTAGATAATCTCTTCCATATCCGTGGTTTTAACTGCTAGAGATGAATCAAAAACTTGTATGTCCATGACCTCCCCTCAAAGTTCCAAATGACTTTTGACATTTGCACTGAACTTTGGACTCAACAAGCGTTCTTATGATTAAAACTAAAGTCCTTTCAATGGTCCACAAATACTAAAAATATGGACCCACACTCATTAATTTTAAATATGATGCCTATTATTCTCTCACTCCACTCCAGTCATATGCCTTCTTTGCTGTTCCTTGGATATGAGCATGCCCAGCAGGCTTCTGCTCCAGGGTCTTGGTCCTGGCTATTCCTTCTATTTGAATACTCCCCTCCTGGATATCCACATGACTGGCTAATTCACCTCCTTCGCCTCTTTGCTGAAGTGTTACTTTCTCAATGAAGACTACAGCAAACGTCGTATTTAAAATAACATCTTCCACATTTTGACAGTTTCAATCTCCCTTTAGCTGCCCTACTTCTCTTTCCATAGCATTCACTTTCCAAAACACTGTATGCTTTACTTATTTATTGCATTAGTTTCATATTAGTTGCTTCCTCTTATAAGAATATAAACTACTGGAAGGTGGTGATGGTTTGTCTATCTTATTCTGATTTATCCCAAGAGCATAGAGAAGTGCCTGAAACCTAGTCCAACTCAATAAATACAAGAAGAAAAAATAAATAAATGAAAATATCTAAAGCTGTACTCATAGTACTTAAAATTAATCTTTAAGTAAAACCAAAATCTTAGATTCCACCTGCCATTTTGTCGTATCTAACGCTCTATCCAGTCTTGTTACAATTGACCTTCTTTCAGTTTCTAAACTGCACCATGATCCCTCACTCCTTAGAGCCTTTGATGTTCCCTCTGCTTGGAATGCCATTTCACTTTGCCCAACTAATATCTACATCTCTTGTAGCCCCAACTCAATCAATACTCTCTTCAAACTTCCTTGACTTTCCTAAGTCAACTAACATTATATGTTTTCAAGGTGCACATTTATTTCTGGACTTCTTTATTATTGTATTGTATATTTCCTCCACAGAGATTATAAACTCCACGAGGACAAAAATGTTATCTCTCTATCTCTATCTCTGTCTCCATCTCTCTCTCTCTCTCTCTCTCTCTCTCACACACACACACACACACACAATCTAAGCAGTTAGCACAGTGGTTGGCACTTACAGTGTGAGGGGGAAAAGGAGAAAGCAAATGCTGGGTTTTACTCTTGAATGAGATGAGTGATGTTATCTACAACTAAGTTAAGGAGAATAGACAAGATAAAGCATTTGAGTTTTAATTTGTCAAGTTAGAGATGGTTATACACTGGATAATTTCTTTTTTGGCTATGTAGCATTGGAACTTGGGAGAAGCCAAGGCCATGAATAGAGACTTGAGAATCATCATCGTATTGGATTGGATGAGATTCCCTGATCACACTGGACTGAATGAGAAAAAAGTCGGGGAATAGGACCCTGATGGGTTCCTTTCTGTAGGAACGGCAGACGCGGATGCCTCAACCAGAGGACTGAGAAGTAGAACAAGAGGAGACAGAGCAGAGGATGTTAGCAACGTAATGGTGAAAGGAAATGTACTAGGCTAAGGAAGGATATGTCAATATTGTGAAATGGTACAAATTATTTTAATAACGCCTCCCAAACGCAAGAGATAGTTCAGTAAAACAGTATAAAGGATGGTAAGAACAACACTGACCATTTATTGAAAATGTCACCATGCATCTGGTACTCAGCTGGAAATATTGTCCTGAGCCTTGGGAGGGAAGTATTTTCTTCCTATGTTTTTCAGATGAGGACAAGAAGGGATTAAAAGTTTAGGTAACTGTCTTTAATCACACAGTAATAAATGGAGTGCTGAGAACTCAAACCCAGATCTCTATAACACCAGTAGCTATGTTTTTAACACTTAAAACAGGTTTTCCCCAATGTCACGTATCTCTCTGTCTCTGTTACTATTTTTGCCTAAAACGTTCCACCATCTACCATGTTTACCATTATTTCTCTAATATTTTTCATCCAAATTTTTTTTTACTGTGGATTAGACTCATGTCCGAGGGTTTTATTTTGCATAAAGAAGAACACTTACCGATTATACTTTATTAAATGCTCAATTAATTACATTAAACAAGTTTATTTAGAAATGGATGGATATATATTGTTAATAAAGTTTTCTTAAACAAGTTAAGCCATATTTACAAATTTAGTATATCTAAGTCTTTTAAATATTTCAAACACCTTAAAGAGCAGTACAACACAAATAGAGTTACTATCTATAGTATCTGGAGAAAGTGCTATACTCAATCTAAAACCCATTTTAAATTGTTGGTACCATGCATTTGGCTCATTTTGTCATTGTACACTTGTTTTTATACTTGATTATAGTTATAGTCAGATGATACCATCCTAAGGCTATTCTCAAACTTATTCAGATATTTTCCAAAAGTCATAGTTATTTTCGACAAAAAGGATAAATGATAGCATCTCAGACCAGTCAAGGTTACAGGTTCTGGGTTATAAATTAATGGATTCTTGGCCAGGTGCAACATGTAGCTGTTTTTTCCTCTCCACAGAAATCTCTAGTAAAAGGCAACAGATTTATATGATCTGAAGAGAACCAGAGTATGTAGTTGCTTTTTCTGAATGTAACCCAAACTTGAGCTACGTAACATCAGATTCAGCTTCCTTTTTATGTCTTAACTTCACTAGGTATATTGATAAAGCTGTTGGGGCCCATGCCTTTTAGTTAGCTTTAAATATTTTGCCAACTGGGACCTTTACCTAGAATAATATTCTCTTAGAGTCATGTTTACCTGGCGTTATGTGGCTGTCTTGTTACTGTATTATATTTAACTGCCATTATTCACCATCACAACACGTTTACCAATTTTGCTATCATTGTTAAAAAAAATAAGCTTTACAAGCATCTTTTTTAAATTAGCAGTGTCAGTTGGAGGTGTATGTCCTAGGATAAACAGAATCAATTGCACACTTAGTCTTCTTTGAAGGAGCATAGGGGGTATTATCTTGAAACAAACTAAACTTTGGCAGTAAATGGTAATTTGGTTATTTACCACCAAACCCTTTTCAAACTGATAAGCTACCAGGATAAGTATGATCAGTTTTATGGATAAGTTTTTTTAATGAGTACAGTTCCCAATTTGTCTAGAACTCTCTGGATTACTCCAAGTATTCTGTATCTACCAAAATCTATTTACACAGAAAAAAGCAAACAAATATCTATGCTTTGCAACTATGTATTTTGAAGAACATATAAAATGCCCACATACAATAGCATTTGTTCAGTAATTAAACCGCTAAAATTAAAATTTCTGTTTTACCTTCTTTTGTGTGAAAACTTCCTAACCTTTCAAAACTTTTGTAATTAACCATAACTTTCATCCGCTTTAATATTCAAATGACTATAACCTTCCCAGTAGAGCTCCTTTGAGCCAACTTCTTTGTTCTTTATTACTGCCCTTGACAGTCTTAAAAATGTCCTTGCCTTCTGTCAATAATAGTCATTTCTAGCACTATGCTGATTTTTTTCTTGACTCAAATTATTTTCCTTGGAAGTCTTAGTTCTTTTTTAGTGGAGAATATTGGAGACCAAATCTGAAATGAACTAGAAATGCTAGACATGAACATGACTGTTGGTATGGGCAAAAGTGTTGTGGCTACTGTTTGTCCATGTTTTGACTCAGAGGTGAAAAAAAATATATATTTCCTTTTAGGAATCATTCATTACCTTTCTTTATCTCTTATTTCCTCAATTTAACATGAAGTGTTGATGTTCCCTACTTCTGTAAGGGCTATGATTTTCATCACTACTAAGTCTTTCTACAGTCGAAACATATAGTTTCAATTCATTTACTTTTAAAAAGGAAACTTTAGGGTGCCTGGGTGGCTCAGTTAGTTGAGTGTGTGACTCTTGATTTCAGCTCAAGTCATGACCCCAAGGCTGTGGGATGGAGTCCAACAGCAGGCTCCACATTGAGCAAAGCTTGCTTGAGGTTCTCTCTCTCCCTCTGCTCCTCTCCCCCACTCGTGCTCTCTGTCTCTCTCTCTCAATAAAAAAAAAGAAAGAAAGAAAGAAAGAAAGAGAAAAAGAAAGAAAGAAAAGAAAGAAAAAGAAAAAGAAAAAGGAAACTTTATGTCAGTACTTTAAATCGCTACCAGTATAATCTGCCCTATGTTAAAAAAAATTCCTAAAAATAAGAGCCCAGCAATGCACCCTGGCAGCACACGCACATGATGCACACACACACACACACACACACACACACACACAGACTCTCTCTCTCTCTCTCTCTCTCTCTCTCTCTCTCTCAATCAAAATTACAGTGGGGACAATAATGTTTTGAGGATCTTTGAGGACCCACTTTCCAGCGAAACAATCATAATTGCTTAAAATTATTTTAGAAACAACCATTTAAAGTCTCTGGAAATTGTAAGGTTATGCAGCAAATGAGGAATCATTTATTCAAGACAGTCTACTAAATTTTGGTAAAAACAGTGAGATTTTCTGCCACTTGAGCCATAACATGTTACTCGGCTCCCCCCAGCCCAACTGAGCATGATGGAAGCCCCACTTAATGGAGATATGGCCAAGAAGATAGAGCTGTCCATCAGCTTCCCATCAAGCACCATAGTACTTCCTGGGAGGGGCAGGTAATAGGCATTTGTCATTCCTCCCAGCTGCATGTTGCAGAAGCTACGTTCCAGGTAAGTATAGCTGAGAGAGGTCAGTAACTCTCTTTCTTCATGCATGCCCCACTGATAGAGTGGAAGTAAGACCACCTGAGAACACTGGAACCCTGTCCCTCCTCACCCCAGCTTGCTTATGAGAAGATCCTATACAGGAGAGAAAAGCCAAGAAGACCCAGAAGCTATTGCTGGCACCCATCTCTTTGAGTATAAAACAGAATATCTCTATGAGAGAAACAGGCCACTGTCCCCATCTCACTTCTACATCAGTGGCTTAAAGATTTTGCCCAGGAAGAGAGTCAGGTAAAAAAAAAAAAAAAAACACAAAACAGAGCATTATTCTCAAAGGAACAAATAGTTATCTGAAACAGAGTACTGATAGGGGAATTCGAGCCTCAAAAACGGTTGAGATTTTGATGGCAAGCAATTAAGAAAAGGTTGGTAGCTTCATGAGAGCAATAAGAGAAATTGTGGTCCAGCTAGTTTACCAGAGAGAACCAGGGAAAGAAAAAGCTATGAAGAGATCTCCCAAAGTTAGAACTAACCTCAAAGATTGACTTCAAAAGCTATTCCTGCTCAGGGTTCCAAACTGAATTGAATAAGACAGTGAAACAATTTATGCCCTTGGGTATTGTCAAAACCAATAGAACAATTAACTAGCAATTAGGGCAGTTTAAAGCTGGATGTAATGCCAACAGAGGCAGAAAGCTTATAATGGAAAGACACTGAGGGGGCCCTGCTAAAACCACTGTCATCACAAGGTGACTGTGTGCATGCCCAAGGCAGTGCCCTCTGTGGAGTGGCCGCAGAGACCTCACACTGGGGGAGAAACGTACTTCAATAAAATAGTCAGTGGAGCCAGATCACTGAGAAAATAAAGCAAACAATGAGCAACAGAAAGCTCTGTGAGAGAGGATAATTATCTAGAGTTGCTAAATTATCGAAAATGTTAAGTTTTCGACAAAATAACTACAAGACATGCAAACATATAGGAAAGTGTGACTGTAATTAAAAAAAAAGGAGGCAACAAAAATTGCCTTTGATTCAGAAAGGGACTCAGAGGTTGGACTTGATAAAGACTTAAAATCAGTAAACTTGAAGATAAATTAATAGACCATATGCAGTCTGAAACATTGAGAGAAAAAGAAAAATTGACAAAGCCACAAAGAAATGTGTGTTACTAGTAAGTGCAACAAGATATTTGTAATGGCATTAGCAGATGTAGAGAAGACGGTTGCAGAAAAAAAATATTGAATATATGTTTCAAAAAACAATGGCAGAACACATCTCAAGTTTGATTAAAGTTGTTGATCTACACATCCAAGAAGCTCAAGAAGATTAAGGCAGAATAAATGCAAAGAGATCCAGACCCCACTGCTTAATAGCAAAAATATTGAAACAAAAAGAAATCTTTAAAACAGCAAGAAAAAAAAATCTTGCCATGCACAGGAGACCATCAATAAGATTAAGGTCTTACTTCCTGTCAGAAGCAGTGGAGGCCAGGAGGCAGTTCATGACATATTCAAAATGCTGTCACTAAGAACCAGAAAAACAATCCTTAAAAAGAAAAACAAAGTAAAAACTTTCCCAGCTAAACAAAATTTGAAAGAGTATATTGCAAGCACACCCATTTTATAAGAAATACAAAGTTTTTAAGGCTGACAGCATCATTTTACTACGAAGGACATACCCAAGAAAATAATTTGAACACACATAAAAAACCCACAAATGTGACCACAAATTCACCTATGTTCACACATTTGATAACTCAGATGACATGGACCAATTCTTAGAAAGATACAACCTGTCAAAGCACACACAAGAAGAAACAGACAATCTGAATAGGCCAATATCTATTTAAAATTTTGAAAAAATAATCCATAACAGAAATGTCCAAACAGAAAGCAGCAAATTCTGATGGGTTCATGGTTAATTCTGTCACAAATTTAAGAAAGTCATTATACCAATTCTCTATGATCTCTTTCAGAGGACAGGAGCAGAAGGAACGTTTCCTAATTCATTCTATGAGGCCAGCATTACCCCAATCCCAAAATCAGACAAAGACATTATATTAAATAAAACTATATACTAATATCTCTCATAAATATAGATATGAAATTCTTAGTAAAATACTAGCAAATAAAAACCAACAATGTATGAAAAGAATTATATACCATAACCAAATGGGATTTATCTCAGGCATGCAAGGCTGGTTCAACATTCAAAAATCAATGTATAAAATCCATTAGATTAACAAGCTCAAAAAAAAAAAAATCACATGATTTTGTCAATAGTTGTGGAAAAATCATTCCACAAAATCCAACACCTATTTATGGTAAAAACTCTTAGTAAACTAGAAATTGTGAGAAATTTCCTCAACCTCATGAAGAACATCTATAAAAAGACCATAGCTATCAACATACTTAATAGTGAAAAACTCAAAGCTTTCCTTCTAAGACTAGGTAAAATGCAAGGATGTCCCACTACACCACTCCTTTCCAACATCATACTGGAAGTCCTAGCTAATGCAATAAGAGAAGAAGAAAATAAACAGTATACAGATTGGGAAGAAAGAAATAAAACTGTTTTTGTTTGCAGAATACATATTCATTTATGTATAAAATCCAATTGAATCAACAAAAAAGCCTGCTGGAACCAATAAGCAATTATATTAGGTTGCAGGACTCAAGTTTAATATACAAAAGTCAATCACTTTCCTATAAACCAACAATGGACAAGTGGAACTTTAAATTAAAAACATAATACTATTTATGTTAGCACCCCCTTATGAGATAACTTAGGTAAAAATCTAGCAATATGGTACATTGTCAATGAGGAAGATAGCAAAAGTCTGATAAACAAAATCAAGGAATAACTAAATAAATGGAGAGATATTTGATGTCATGAAGAGGAAGACTCAATATGATCCAGCTATCAATTCTTCCCAACTTCATCTATAGATTCAGTGCAATCCCAGTCAAAATGCTGTGAATATCAACAAGATGATTCTAAAATTTATGTGGAGAGATAAAAGACCCAGAATAGTCAATGCAATATCGATGTTGAAGAACAAAGTAGAAAGACTCACACTCTCTGACTTCAAGACTTATTTTATTTTGTTTTATTATGAAATTTATTGTCAAACTGGTTTCCATACAACACCCAGTGCTCATCCCAACAGGTGCCCTCCTCAATGCCCATCACCCACCCACCCCTCCTTCCCACCCCCTATCAACCCTCAGTTAAACGGGCACCCTCTTGCACTGTTGGTGGGAATGCAAACTGTTGCAGCCGCTCTGGAAAACAGTGTGGAGGTTTCTCAAAAAATTAAAAACAGACCTATCCAATGACCCAGCAGTAGCACTGCTAGGAATTTACCCAAGGGATACAGGAGTGCTGATGCATAGGGGCACTTGTACCCCAATGTTTACAGCAGCACTCTCAACAATAGCCAAATTATGCAAAGAGCCTAAATGTCCATCAACTGACAAATGGATAAAGAAATTGTGGTTTATATACACAATGGAGTACTACGTGGCAATGAGAAAGAATGAAATATGGCCTTTTGTAGCAACATGGATGGAACTGGAGAGTGTGATGCTAAGTGAAATAAGTCATACAGAGAAGGACAGATTCCATATGTGTTCACTCCTATGTGGATCCTGAAAAACTTAACAGAAGACCATGGGGGAGGGGAAGAAAAAAAAAAGATGGAGAGGGAGAGAGCCAAACCATAAGAGACTCTTAAAAAACTTCAAGACTTATTTTATTTTATTTTTTTTCAATATATGAAATCTATTGTCACATTGGTTTCCATACAACACCCAAGGCTCATCCCAACAGGTGCCCTCCTCAGTGCCCATCACCCACCCTCCCCTCCCTCCCACCCCCCATCAACCCTCAGTTTGTTCTCAGTTTTTGAGAGTCTCTTATGCTTTGGCTCTCTCCCACTCTAACCTCTTTTTTTTTTTTTTTTTTTTTCTTTTTTTTTTTCCTTTTTTTTTCCTTTTATTCCCCCTTCCCCTCCCCCATGGTTCAAGACACTGTTATCAAGACACTGTGGTACTGGCAAAAGAACAGAGAGCCCAGAAATAAACTCACATAAATATAGTCAACTGATCTTTGACAAAGGAGCAAAGGCAATACAAGAGAGTAAGATAGTCTTTTCAACAAACAATGCTGAGAAATCTGGACATTTACTTGAAAAAAAAAAAAGAATCTAGACATAGACCTTACATTCTTCACAAAAAATTAATTCAAAATGGATCCCAGATCTAAATGTAAAGTATAATACTATGAAACATCTAGAAGATAACACAGGAGAAAACCTAGATGACCTTGGGTATGACAATGACTTTTTAGATAAAAACACCGAAGGCACCATTCATGAAAGAAATAATTGATAAGCTAGACTTCATTAAAATTAAAAACTTCTCTGTGAAAGATAATGTTAAGAGAATGAGAAGACCAGCCAAGGGCTGGAAGAAAGTATTTGCAAAGGACACATCTGACGAAGGACTATTATCCAAAATCTGCAGAGAAGTCTTAAAACTTAACTATAAGAAAGCAAGCAACCCAAATAAAAAGTGGAAAGATATTAACAGACACCCCACCAAAGAAGATATACAGATGACAAATAAGAAAAGATGCTCTATATCATATGTCATCAGGAAATGCAAATTAAAACAACCACACTAAATGATAGTGAAGATGTGATACAAGAACTCTCATTCATTGCTGTGGGAATGCCAAATTGTTCCCTACTTTGGAAGACAATTTGGCAGTTTCTTATAAAACTAGCCTGACTCTTCATATGATCCAGGAATTGTGCTCCTCAATATTTACCTAAAACTCAAGATTTCTGTTGACACAAAAATGCACATACCAATATTTACAACAGCTTTATTCATAATTATGAAAACTTGAAAGCAACCAAAATGTCCTTCAGTAGGTGAATGGATAAACTGTGGCACATTAAGACAATGGAATAGTATCCAGCACTAGAAAGAAATGAGCTGTTAAGTCATAAAAAGACACGAAGGAATCTTAAATGAATATTACTTAGTGAATGAAGCCAACCTCAGGAGGCTAAATATTGTATGATTCTAACTACACGTCATTCTGGAAAAAGCAAAATTAGGGAGACAATAAACAGTTCAGTGGTTGCTGGGGTTGGTGTGTGAATGGGTAGGAAATAGACAGAACACAGAGGATACTTAGGCCAGTAAAAATACTCTGTATGATGTTATAATAATGGATGTACGCTATTATGCATTTGTCCAAATCCATGGAATACACAACACCAAGAGTGAACCCTAAAGTAAACTATAGACTTTGAGCGATTATAATGTGTCTGTGTAGGTTCATCCTTGGTAAAAAGAAATATACCATTCTGGAGAGCGATGTTGATAATGGGGGATGCTATTCATGAAAAGGAACTTAAAAGGATATTATTAAGAAACTGAAGGGGCAACCCACAGAAAGAGAGAAAAGTTTACAAATTATACATGTTCCAAGGGTCTAGTATCCAGAATAAATAATTCTTACAATTCAATAATAAAAAGACAACTCAACTGAAAATGGGAAAAAAAGATCTGAATGGATAGATCTACAAAGAAGATACACAAATAGCTAATAAGCACACACAAAAAAAACATCAACATAATTTGCCCCTATGGAAATGAAAATCAAAAGCATCATTAAATACCACTTCATCACTTCTTTTATAATCAAAAATAGAGATAATAAAAAGTGTTGTCAGGGTGATGGCTGCCCAGCTCTGTGTAAATACCAAAATTCATTGGATTGTGCACTTAAAATGGATGAACTTTGTTATGTGAATTCTATTTCAATAAAGCTGTTTTTTTTTTAAAAAAAAAAACACCCACCTGGGTGGCTCTGACGATTGAGCCTCAGACTTCAGCTCAAAGCGTGATCTCACGCTTCATGGGTGAGAGCCCCACGTTAGGCTTTGGGCTGACAAAATATAAACATTACAAATATTGACAAAAATAAACATTAAAAATGCTTAGGGAGTGTTATTTTTATGAGAATGTAGGGTTGTTTGTTGTTGTTGTTGTTTATGTGTTTTTGAGGTAGAGAGTGCCAGTGGGGGCAGGGAAGGGGACACAGGATCCCAAGCAGGCTCCACGCTGACAGCAGTGAGCCCGATGTTGGGCTTGAACCCAGGAACCCTGAGACCATGACCTGAGCCGAAGTCCTGATGCCCAACTGATTGAGCCACCCAGGTGTCCCTTATAAGAATGTAGTTTTATAAGAATATGGATAAGAGATCTTCAACTCAGCCTGGAGGTCTAGGATTTGGGGGAAGACAGCCTCTGGACAACAGTTCTTGAATTTTAAAAGGAGTCATCTGGCCAACCAGAGAAAGAGAGAGAAAAGGCCTGGAGTGGGGGTGGGGGGTGGGGGGACAAGTGTAAAGAAAGAGAGAGATCATGTTGTGGTAGAGTATTCCACAGGAAAACTACAAATTCAGAGGTAACATGAACTCAGATGAAGCTTGCAAAGTAAGCAAAGGTCATAATACAGAGGGCTTTTTATTTATTTATTTTTTTTAATTTTTTTTTCTTTTTTTTTTAAAAAAATATTTTTTTTTTTCAACGTTTATTTATTTTTGGGACAGAGAGAGACAGAGCATGAACGGGGGAGGGGCAGAGAGAGAGGGAGACACAGAATCGGAAACAGGCTCCAGGCTCTGAGCCATCAGCCCAGAGCCCGATGAGGGGCTCGAACCCACGGACCGCGAGATCGTGACCTGGCTGAAGTCGGACGCTTAACCGACTGCGCCACCCAGGCGCCCCCAGAGGGCTTTTTAATGCCAAGTTAAGATGTTCTAACTTAATTCTATGCCCGTTGTAAAACCATTGATGGACTTTTGATAAAAGACATAATAATGATGATGATGATGATGACGACAATGCAATTTGCATCTTCTGCACTGGGCAGTTGGATTCTTCAAGAAAAAAAGAAGCAGAATGGGAAGGATGAAACTGAAGGTGGTGACCACAGCTGAGATATAGACAAGAAATGATGACAGCAGGACATAGACCAAGGGGGATGGAGTTGAAGAGCAGTAGAGGAGGGAGCAATTGGAGGAAGACTGAGGAGGTTAACAAAAGGTGTTATGTCTGCTAGGTTTGTGATATTGCTTGCAAGGGGAAAGTAAGAAGAGAGAAGAATCCAGGCCCAGGCCCAAATTGCCAACAGAATCATCCAGTAATATCTGAACCAACAAGTGAGCTAAGGAACACAGGAGGAAGACTGTGTTTCGAAAATGCTGTGCGATGTTTGCTCTTGAAAATCAGTTATGTGCCTTTTTCATCTAGTAGATCCAACATATACTACACTGCAAAGCAAATAGCTGATGGGACATATTGCAATAGATCCAGATTCCCAAACCGAGTGTGCAAGAGCTCAAGTTCCTGCTGAGCCAATTCCCCTAAAGCCAAAAAGGAAATAGCCAGTGTTTGGGGCAAATGTGAGAAATAGCTGAACACTCTACTGGTTTCTAAGCCTGCCTGGTGCTTCTACAAAATGAGGTCCCTGCCAAAGTTCATGGGGACAGGACTGGGGAGGGGAGGATGCTATTGGGGTGGAAAAATAGGAATGCTTTGCAGAATTTTGATTTAGAGCCTCAGCTGTAAATGCCCGTTGTTTCACTAACTTCATTTTGCTAATGCAAGAACAGCTTTTGCAGTAATAACATATTTCAGTGTGAATGTCTTTTTAATAATCCTTAATTTGAGTCCTAATTCCCTTGATAGCCACTTTGAGGAGATAACCGCATTCCAAAAGTAACATCGCGTGAGCGCATTTGAGAAAAGACTAGCCATATGTGCACACACACACAAAATCATAAAGCGGGTACACGTATTTTAATTCATTATCATATTTCTTAAATGTCATCAAAGGAAGACCCCGAGCCCTGTAATAAGCAACCGTTCAGAATTTCACGGGCATCAGCAATTAACAGCCCGTACCTTATCACCAGTCAGAATTTGTGCAGGACGGAGATAGAAGACACAGATGCTGTGATAAAAAGAGCAATAGCAGAGAAAGACAAAAGAGATGAATAGAGAAAAAAGCACAACTTCTAATGTAACCACAGAAGCCAGGGCAAGTGCACAGCTATGGGGACAGCTGAATATATTTTATCATAGGATCTGATATAATTTAGCAACATTTTTTTTTTTTTTTTATCCAGTGGAGAGAGCCAACAAGCTAAGTCGGATCAATGAGTTGACACTGATGGGTCCAGAGTAACAAAGCTGCCAAGAAAACATTAATGCCAACAAAGAAATATGTGTGTGCCCTCACCTCTCCCCTCCTGAGCCCTTGGTAGAATACATTTATTTTTGTGTTAAAGAAAATTTTTCACAGTAGCACCCCTACTCCTGATCCATTCCCAGCTGTTCTATTCTTCCCACCTGCAGTCATTCTTAACTCTTGCTCTGAGAACAGTTTCATGAGACCAGCTTTGAAATTTGGACCAGGAGTCTCAGAGAGGCTTAGACACCATAAAAGAAATACCAGCAACGCCATATGTTTATACAACATACTTCACCTAGCCTGCCCGGAGGGAAGAATTAATTAACAAAGGGGAAACCAAATATCAGATTCATTATTCTTCCACCTCCACAGTCCAGACCAAGTCAAGTCTCCTTGTTATCAGGGTTTTTTGTTTGGTTATCATCCTACATTCCTCCTTTATTGTACTTATCAAAATGTTCTTGAATAATTAATTGTGTAAGTATTTTTTGTTGTCTGTTTCCCTGACTGTGAACTCCAGGAGAATAGGGACTGTGTTTGTTCACCAATCCCTTCCCCGAAGCTCATGAACACTCAGTAAATATGTGTTTAGTGGTTGAAGGAGGAAGCTAGGAAGAGGGAGGAAGGAAAAAGGCAAAAGGAGAACAGGTAAGACAAAAAGAAATGTCAACTCTTGGTTACTCATGAGCTGAGTATATAGCTAAACATTTCACAGGCATTTTGGTTCTATATGTTTAATAAGCATTTGGGCAATGTGACCCCACCAGAGTTTTACTCATACGTAAGAGGTCTTACAATTTATGATCCAGGTTGCATTTGCCACAAGATATGCCTGCTACTGGCCTGCCATTTCTTCGTCCATTACTATGAACAGAGAAGGCAAGATCAGCTCTACAATTTATGAAATTTCTGTCTCAAGACCCAACAATGCACACATATTTGAACGGAAAGAAAAGCACAGCAGAGTGATCCAAAAGAAAAAAATACAGTAAGCATAATTTCATTTGATCACAACTCTCTACCTTTGCATTGGATAGTTCCATCATTTATGCACCACTTCAAAAGTAGCCCCAATCACAAGAAGTCTTAAACATCATGAAACAATCATCTACAAGTAGCAAAATAATTGTTCATTATTTCTGGTGATGCTATAAGTACAAAACACAACACACGACACACACACACACACACGCACACATACGCACACATACGCACACATATGCACACATACAGATACCCCTGGTGGTGGCACCCTAAAGGTAACCTGTCTTTAAAATTTTCCAAAGGACATAGGTTCTACAGCACTAAGCAATAGAACTTTGTGGAATCATGATGTTCTTTATTGATGCCATCTCCAATAGGGTAGATTCTAGCCACATGTGCCTATTGAATACTTGAAATGTGGTTGATGAGACTACAAAATTAAATCTTTAATTTTATTTAATTTTAATCCATTTATAGAAATTTTAATAGCCATATATGGTTACTGGCTACTGTGTAAGACAACTCATGATAACACTCAAACAACTTGGCTGACGAGGAAGTCCGGCCTTGACCTCATACTCTTTGACTTTCTAATTCCAAAAATAGTCTGAATAGGTACTTCTAGCAATATCTGACTATCCTTCAATTGATCAGCCAATAACTGGAGATATATTAAACTGTGCAAATGAATATTAACCTCCCTTTCCGTAATTTGAATTGAAATGTCTATTTCTGGAGTGACCTCTTTGGTTTATATACAACAGAGAAGGGGGCATTGTCTCTAAAATGTTGGAATGCACATGCCTTATATGAAAGAAGACATGTAACTAGGGACGCCTGGGTGGCTCAATCGGTTAAGCGTACAACTTTGGCTCAGGTCATGATCTCGCTGTTTGTGAGTTCAAGTCCTACGTCGGGTTCTATGCTAACAGCTCAGAGCCTGGAGTCTGCTTCAGAGTCTGTGTGTCCCCCTCTCTTTTCCCCTCCCATGCTCATGCTCTGTCTCTCTCTGTCTCTCAAAAATAAATAAACATTAAGAAGGAGAAGAAGAAGAATGAGAAGGAGAAGGAGAAGAAGAAGACATGTAACTCTATGCCCTGGTGCGTCTAGGTAGTTTCAAATGTGGAAGACGATCGTGGGCAGGAAAGATCAGTGGAAATCTGAGAGGCTCAAACTGAGAGAAATAGAGTGGTTAGTTCACAGTCTGAATCTTACAAAGGCAGGAGATAGAAGTAGAGTGGATGTTTATTCTAACAAGGGCTCAGTAGAGGTTACCTAACTGTATACCAGTGAAAATCAGTCTGAATGCCACCTTAGCACTGTAGACTCTCAATACTCGTCCTGGATCATAAAGCACATAGAGACAAATTTCCGCCAAATAACTCTTCCTAAGGGTTCAAATAAACTTTAGGAATTATCTGAAGATTTTAGCTGTCAATGTTTCCTCTCTTTCTCATTCCCCTCCCCTAGTCTTTTACTTATAAATCAGTAATAGGGGCCCCTGGGTGGCTCAGTGGTTAAGCATCTAACTTTGGCTCAGGTCATGATCTTACGGTTCATGGGTTTGAGCCCCACATTGGGCTCTTTGCTGACAGCTCAGAGCCTGGAGTCTGCTTTGGATTCTGTGTCTCCCTCTCTCTGGCCCTCCCCTGCTCACACTCTGTCTCTTTCTTTCATTCAAAAGATAAATAAACATTAAAAAATATATATCAGTAATCAATTTTTGGCTATCTACTATGTTCCAGGCTCTGTATGGAGCATTAGGGGCTCACCAGTGAACTAGACCGAGACCTAACCTTTAAAGAGCCACCTTAGGTTGGAGAAACAAGTAAACAGTATTAAGTTGCCCTAAAAAATAAAAAACTCATTGAAAAACTAACATCAAAAATTTTTGAGCTTCCGCTAAATGAAAGCTGGAATAAACACGCGGTATTTGCACACAGTTCCGGGCCCAGACACCACTACCACCAAGCTCACTGCCCTTACACGTACACAGGCACACACACAGGCGCACACACACACACACACACACACACACACACACATGCAATAACTTTTGTATACTCTACAAAGCCCAGAAAAATGACAGGGTGGACTTGTTTTTTTTTTTTTCTTTTTGTTTTATTTTTATAGAAAATATTCATACCATGATTTTTGCCTGCCTTTACTTTTCCAGGATGCCAAAGGTAACACTATTCAAAATTTCCAAAACTTTTAATTAATTTATTTTGACTGCTACATATTTTACATTACTAAGGATACCAGGTATTGGTCAGTGGGATGACATAGAAACCAGGTAAAGATGCTGATGCCACCATCCAGGCTGGCAAGCTCTGTAGCCACATGCATTCAAGAAAAGGTCTAGCTTGGACGTTAGTGTTGGATTGTTTACACTTATTTGGAGAAGGGGGATGTCGCCCTGACACACTTTTGTTCTAGAGGGATCCGTTGATTTTATAATTGAGCTGAGTTTAAAATGTGAAACAGATTGGCTTTGCTGGCAAACTCAGAGCACAGGTGTGTTTATTTCTTCATAAAACAATGGTGCTCCTATACAAAGCCCCAGGACCCCAGATGGACCCCCTATTTCTCTCCACACAACCTCATCACCTGAATCACAGATGGAACCTACTTAACTCATTCCTTATGCTTTATACTCCTCTCTTAGGCTCACTTAATTACCCTGAGCTATTGCTGAGTTATTTTTCAAGGACATATCTTTAAAATTATATCTCTTAGTTTACCAACGGGCGTACATTTTTAAAAAAATAATCTGATGCCTGATATGAATGAATATCTCTCTTCAGTAGTGAAAGTGCCATCTGTTCCTTAGAGTTTCAATTTCATGGAAATACTGTCTTTGCTTTGGTTGCCCTTGCTCCCACCCACCACGTTATCCTCTTATAATACTCCCCTCCCCCAAGATACCATCTCAGGATTCATCAAAAGCATTACACTTTTTCAAGTTTTCCCATGTTGAATTAAAACAACCAGAATACTGAGTTTCCTTTTTATGTCCCTTTATTTATGACTCAGTATTCCTAACTCAACCTCTGCTATTGACCTTGGGTCACAGAGAAGAATATAACAAGAGGCTATTGTTTCAAATAACACACAATAAATAAAGGAGATGCATAAGCAGTTTTAATACATGGCCATGCGTATGATAATATAACTATGATAACAAAGCTAGGATTAGATCAGAAAAAGAAGAGCAAGTCCGTATGAAGGGCCAAAAAACTCCCCAGAGGAGACTCTTCTTTTGTAGAGTTTGATAGGAGCCAATCATATATAAAAGCAGGAGGAGATTATTTGAGGTCAGAAGCAGGCAATTATTCCAGGTTTAAAGGATACATGATTGGGTGTTTGTAACTAGAGGTATGTATAAGAAACTAAATATTTATTGAGCACTTGTTCTATGATAGACATTTAGTATGAATCTGAATACATTGTTTTATTTATTCCTACTGCCACCTAGAACCAGAGATAGTTTTCCCATCTTACAAGGGAGGGGACTGAAGCTTAGAGAGTGTAAGTAAACTACCTAAAGCCACAGAGCAAGAAGTAGGGACATAATTTAATACCATATGCAAAGTCTGTCTAGTCCTTCCACTATATTTTGTAAGATTTTCTCAACTGATCTTCCTTCATGAGAAGCAGATTTGGCCAAGTTCATAGGCAAACATTATCTTGTGCTCTCTGCACCCCTCCCCCCCGCCACCCCCAGAGTTCTATTCCTGTTATCAGATAACAGAACATCAAGTACAATTTCGTTCAGGGAGTGATGAATCCACAGGTAAGCTCTGGGAGTTCAGCATGCCTGGATACCTTTCTGGTGGGATGTCATGTCCACTGGAGGTCTCTGTTTCCCTCAACCCTTATTCCAAACTTTTAGAGAAACTACTGGCAAGGTTATGCTAAGGATAAAGTTAAACTCTGCCTGACTTTCTTCAGGCTCTAGGCTCTGGAAGTCAGTCCAAAGTCAAGAAAGCCAACAGTGCTTTTCCTGGTCATTAGGTTTATCAACTCTCTGTATCTCGTATACGCTCCATTAAAGGAGCTGTGTGACATCTACAAGAGAAACAAAACAACAGTCAGGATGACAGTAGCAGCAGCTCTTAAAATAATAGAACCACTTCCTTAGGGGGGAAAACCTTAAAAGTTAAGTTACTTTCTCATTTAGTTATCTCTACCCATTATTCACACCAATGTACACTTAGCAGGGGAAACGCAAGGCAGCCCTTTACTGCAGTGAATGGATTCTAACTTTATACAGGGTGCCAATTTTCTGACATCTGTGGAGTTGCGCTCAGAACTTGTTCTTCCTGGGAATTAGACTGATGTGTCTTGGCCATGGCTGGTTAGCTCTGATGGTTAGGGCACTATGCTAATAAGGCCAGGCTCATGGGTTTGATGCCAGTGACATCCAGTCAACCATGCCTGTCCCTTTCCATTCATTCCACAGCCATTTATGGAATGTTTACTAGGTGCCAGATCATGTGGAAGGCAATAAACAAAGTGAAAAGGGGCTACTCTTATTCTGAAGGAACTCACAGTTTAATGGAAAGACAATGGCACAGACAGAATAAGTCATCAGTGGGCAAATGATCAAAGTGCTCTGACGGCAGACAGAGAAGCAATCCCAGAGCCTTGGCAGTTGTCAGGATATGGTAGCATCCTTGGAGGATAAATGAACTGTACAGTGAAGAAACAATGGGCCTCACCAGACTTTCAGGTCATGCACACACATACAGAGATGTTTGTTGCTAAATATGATGCAGCCTGCCTGTGAAAAATGAATGAATAACATATTGGAAGAGCTGTGACTAATTCCACCTAAAATCGGCACCCAGTGGGTAGACCTCAGCCCCTGGAGTGAAAAGTCCCAAGATAGATTTCAGCCTAGGCCAGAAGCTCCTCTTCCCAATACCTATCAGAGTTAGTGAGGTTAATAAGGGCCAGTGAAGGTCTCCAACCTGATCCCTAGGAACGTTCTAGCCATAGAAACATACGTCCTTCCACCCATAACCATGAAGGAAAACAGCCAGAAGTATTTATCTGACCAATGTCTCTAAAATGGGAAAATGTGAATGGATCAATGCAAATCAACCACTCCTGAAGAAAGAAATCTCAAATTATATATCACACAAATTTTAGATATACACGCAATGCAGTAGTACAGTATTAATCTTACCACGGTGCTCTGGCAAAATTACTCTGCTGCATTTCCGATATTTGGAATGAGGGTGTTCTCCACATTTAAAATAGAAGGGCACTGAATCATGTAGCATAGGGATGACTTCTGCAAGGCTCTGTCATAATTCAGGAGTAAGGGCAGAAATAATAGAGTAACAAAGAATAGTATGAGTAAGGAAACAATAGCCCTGCCCTTGGCTGTCAGCTAATCTCTCTAGAATGGGGGAATGGAAGGATCCTGGGGTCTGGACCCAGACAGTCTTTGGCTCTGATCCTACCTCTGCCAATGATTGACTATGTAACCTAGTACAAGTTCACGGAATGTCCCCTGGCCTCAGTTCTTTATTTGTACAATAAAAGAATAATTCCACTGCCACAGGATGGCTGTGAGTTTTAAATAAGATATTGGATGCAAAGTACTTCAGATGACACATAGTAGAAATCAAAATATGCCAGTGACCTTCTCTCATTTTGCTTGCATCTGAAAAATGTGTGCCATCTCCCAGATATGCAAAGCTCTGAGGTCCTGAGTGATAGATCTTCTAGAAATCCAAAGTCATTATTTGCGCTGTCACTTTATTCTGATATTTGAAAGATCTCTTTAGAACAGCCCCAACACGTGACTGGGATACAATTAGGGATTTGCATTATTTTGGTCCTGCTAACCTCTGGTCCTCCAAAACATAAGAGGGTTGAGCTAACTGACACATTATATGTTATAGAAACAGGCAGCTCACATTCAGGTTGAAGATTAAACTGAGCCTGCCTATTGCCAGAGCTTTGTTTATCACCTCTGCATGTTAACTATTGCCATTTAGCAAGCCTGGGTGCTGTAATTATTACCTGAAGCAAATAATATAGTCAGCACTTTATAAGAAATGCAAACTCCTCACCCTTCCTTTGGTTCTCAGAGCAATACCATTAATTATGATAAATTCTTCTGATATTTCTGTGACTGTGGTAGGTAATTTCTTAGGTATTCCTCTGCAATTTGACATCAATCATTGTCCACTTAGCATAAATTAGGGCCAAGACTCCGTGGCTGAATTTCACTGCTTATTATGCCTCATTCAGGGGAGCTAATTCCTTCTTAAATATGTATGAAAAAATTTAAAGGTAATTTTTTTTAGCATTGAATGTTTTCAGGGCTACAGTTCTGTTGTTCCCCAGGCACAAAACTCATGCAGGGATTGTTAGAAGCCATCCTGTCTTTCCGCCCTATGAGGAGGATAAAGTTCCTAGTAGAGTCCTAAAACTTCCAGATTCTGGGTTTTTGAATTTTTTACACAATGTTCAATTAACACATCCCACTACTTTGTCTAATTGTCTCTTGCCTTCCTCTTCTCCACAACTCATTTAATGAACTTGACAAAGTAGATTCTCATTAATTGAAAATCTGCAAAAGTGCTGGACTATTGATTGCTTCTTTTCAGTGCATTTAAATCCTCAGAATAGATACCACCCAGGACGGAGGGTCAGAATAGTAGTATCTCCACATAGCAAGGTCACATGACATTAGGACACCAGGAAGAACTTCCTGAGGAATTTGATCCCTCCTTTCTTTCCTCTCTTCCCATGGATTCAAACATCTGAAGTTGTCCCTGGAAAAAGTGGCTGACAGCTCTCCAGAGCGGCATGCCCATGTGAAGGAACCTCCCTGCTTATTGAATCTGCACTTAAAGTTGGGGAAATCTTATGATTTCTATGATACAGGAATTTATCAGTGAACATTCATATAGCGATGTTCTAGAACTCAGCAAGGCACTACTGACACTAAGCAAATGTGGCTATGGCCCACTGACTGTTGGGTGGGTGGGACTTGTTTTCCTGGAATGGAATATAGCAGTGACAATTCCCACAGCTCAGTTGTCTGGCATTGAAAATAGCTTCTCCCATGTAATCAGATGTGGAATGAATCATAGGTCTGGAGAAATAAGTGAGGATTCATGAGGAAGGTGAAATTTGAGTTGCAGCCTGAAGAATCCCCTGGGACAGGTAGATGGGGTGGGTGTTATAATAATCATACTGGCATGAGAAGCAGTAAGTGGTTAAGAAGAGTGACATCCTTCACGAACCAAGGAGAAGGTTGGCGGTTGGCCTGCTGTGCAATAAAGGTCTGACTGGAGAGTGTAATGTCAGATGGGTTTGCTGAAGCCAACCTTACAGTGTTCATGCTCTTTCAGATCTAGGACCTTGGCACAGGACAAATATTGCAGCTTACGGGAGAGGGGGTAGGAACTTCTCTCTACTAAATAAAGAAGATATTCTTGTAACCACTGTATAGACATCCCTCACAACTACAGAGTACAAAAAACACCATTTGACAAGGCAAAACAAAACAAAACAAAAAATGGTTAGACCCAAGACACTGAAACTCAACGTTTCATTTTTATAGATGAGGCTGGGTCTTGTGCCTTTCGGTGACTTACCGTCACATAGTCTGTCAGTGACTGCAAAGTGTTTCCTCTCGGACTACGGGGCCCTTTATTTTTGCTCTCCTTAACGACCCTCAACTCACTCCAACTTGTTCTGCCCCTTTAGAGAAAAAACTTCCTAATGATCATTCACGAAGCCTGTCCCTCCACTAAAATCCTCTTCCATCCCAGATTAAGATTCCAAGGTCTAGCTCCAATGTCACCTCTCTGAAGAGGCTCTGCTGATTCTGGAGACCAGTCATGGTGCCGCCCCTTCCCTGAACTCACAGTCTTCACCTGGAACTCTGATGGCTCTGGTTCTACGCAAGTCTTGTTCCTAGCCACTTAGATGCTTATCATATCTTTGAGGTTATACATCTCTCCAGGATGAGAATCTTGGGTTGTTCATCTTGGTATCCCCTCTTGGCTTAGCACTTAACGAATTTGGTGAATTATTGTACCAAGTGTATTTACATCAACCAGTAGCTATCAAACACAATGTGCCCGAGCCATGAGTAAAAGTCTAATATATAGCTGAGGATGATGCCTCAGAAATGTATTTCAGAGCATTTCCCGACCTTCGTCATCATCGTTATCATCATCATCATCATCATCATTATCACCGTTATTGCCCACAGTGTGCTAGGCGCTCATTGTGACTTAGAACATTACAAATGTATGGGCATTCTGCCCATAAGTGGAGTTACCAGTTGGGACAAGATATCTTCCCCTCTAAACTCACTCTGTGAAATGTTGGCAGGTCTGATGGATTTGCCAAGCTAGCCGGCTTTGGTGGGAACTGAAACAATTTGTCAAACTCCAAGGGTTTGTAAGCATGAACGTGTATGGGAAAGGCAACTTAATGTTGCCTGGAATGTGAATCCAGAACTTTTAGCCAAGGCCAGACAAACCAGAAAGGAAATATCCCAAGGACACTGAAGTGGGCAACACAAGCACCTGTGCAATTGACTCTGGTTAAAGGTTGACAGCAGGGAAGATTGACATCCTTGATTTCTAAGCAGTGAGAGTGCCAGGCTCCTGCAGAAAGGGGGTTCAGCCTCAAATTAAAGCAGCTATTTATAGGGATGGAAGGGGAATTGAATTCCCAAACCACTACTCTCGCCCTTGGCCTCTACTGACGCTCAAGTGTTTGGGGGGGGATTGTGTGCTGAGTCAACAAACACAGGGAGTCAGAGAATTGCATGTAATAGTGATTTGAGATACCTGTTGCTAAATAGGCATGGTCTCAGGTCTGTATCTTTAAGGAGCCTGGCCTCCGAATCAGGGGCTGTGATGGTGTTTAGAATCACAAAGTCTGAGTGACTGTGGAAATGTACTGGAAGGGAAAGGAAATTGGAATTGATCTATGTGATCTAGAGCGGGGTTTGAGGATAGGGATGGGTTGAGTATGGGGGGGAGATGCGGGAGTCCTGGAATGCCCACAAGCCACTATCTGCCCACTGTGGGCACCTAATAAAAGTGGTCTATTCCCAGACTGGTTGCCAGCTCTGTATCATCCAGCATTGTGACTTTAATTCATTGAACTCTGTGCCTAATCTTCTTCAGAGTATTACT
Source organism: Herpailurus yagouaroundi (assembly GCF_014898765.1). Lineage (NCBI taxonomy): Eukaryota > Metazoa > Chordata > Mammalia > Carnivora > Felidae > Herpailurus > Herpailurus yagouaroundi. The sequence goes on along the minus strand of NW_024412402.1, from coordinate 18,648,233 downwards.
GTGGTTAGACAGGCCAGGATGTTTCATTAACACGTCTCTATCAAACCCTGTCAGCAAAACTAATAATAGATACTATTTATCAGCTATTTATTTCAATGAACATTGCTCTAAACTTTCCACATGTGTTCGTTTTACCCTCGTAAAAAGGCCAAGAGGTGGAAAATACTATCATTCTCCATTTTACTGATGAAAAAACCTTAGAGACAGAGAAGAGAGATAACCCAGTTGAGGCCACGCAGTTGGCAAGTGGGGGATCCTAATTCAGGCAGTCTACTCCAGACCCAACACTCTTCAGCTGTATGGGACACGGTTGCTGGAGCCTGGACTGCCAGAGATGCCTTAACCCCTGAGAAAGATGTGTTCACAGTAGGCTCCCCAAGATGGAGACTGGTCAACTTAGTCACAGAAATCTAATCTGATATAATCAACCCTTTGGTCTTCATGCCAAGGGCAGACTTCTCTTGTCTCTCCTCCTCCTCTGCCCACCCTGCTGACTGTGGCAGATGATAGACCTGACACTTGGGAAGGCAGGATAGACCACTGGCTTCTGCCTTTTTGCTCAGTTTCCCATTGACTCTGCAGGGGATTGGGTGAGGGAACGGGAAGAAGAGAGGAGTCATAAACTTATAAGCATTGAAAAGTTCTCCTCTCACTCATCTGTCTTAAGGTGGCAGATGTTTAAGCCAATTCTCTGGACTCTGCATGTTTCCCTGGGTTCCGAGCGCTCCTCCTGCTGGGCTCCTACACTGTAAATCCCAGGGTACAGACCATGCATTCTATTCCCCCAGCTGCTGCTTCCTGCTAAGCCCAGGTAACTTCACCAGTCCACTCCACACAGACTTTTTCTTTGGAATCCATGCCCTTTTAGAGTTTTAAACAGCCCCAGATTAACTCTCAATCTGCGGAGCCAACAGGATAGTCCATGACCCCAAGTGGCACCTGCAGCTCTTTCTTATCCAAAGCAACTCACTAGCCTTCCTCTCCTATCCTCCAGATTATCTAAGTGTGAGTCAGATATTAGCCCACCACACCGGCCAAAGACACACTGGCGCCTTCTCAAGGTCTCTAAATGTAGGCTGACAGGAGGTTTCATGGCATTTCCATGGTTCCCTCAAAAATTGTCTTCACCAAAAATTCTCAAATAATAGACTCCTTTGAAATGACTCTGTCTGTGGGTGAAGGGAATTCAAGAGGCATAACACGTTTTCAGAGAGATCCTACTTTGCGTGTGCCTTATAGTGCACTGGCATCTTACTTTGGAATTTCTGTCATTATCTCAGTGCTTCAGTCAAAAGTTCCAACTCAACATCATTTCTTGAGCACTTGTGTTGTTTCAAGCACTATCAAAAGCATTCTAGGTGTATTACCTAAATTAAGTTTAAAAATAATTATAGAGGGGCGCCCGGGTGGTTCAGTCGGTTAAGCATCCAACTTCAGCTCAGGTCATGATCTCCCAGTTTGTGAGCTCAAGCCCCACATCGGGGTCTGTGCTGACAGCTCAGGGCCTGGAGCCTGCTTTGGATTCTGTGTCCCTCTCTCTCTCTCTCTGCTCCTTCCCCAGCTCACACTCTGTCTCCCTCTCTCAAAAATAAATGAACATTAAAAAAAATTTTAGAATGTAAGAAATATCAATATCCACATTTTGAAGAGACTGCAACCTAGATTCCAAATACAGTTCAGTACAAAGTATGAACTCTTGGCCATTTTAAACAAAGGATCTGTACTTTTAAGTTGTCTACAACTCTACCATTTTACTCTGAAGCTCTTTCCAGTCTGACTCTCATCCCTCCCAACCTCATTAAAATGACTTTTTTGAAAGCCGTTGAGCACTTGTTGCCAGATCTTAGTACCTGATATAGTTGAGCACTTCTATCGTCTTGAAATACTTTATTCTCTACGATTCCACACACTCTTCTGATTTGTTTCCCACTTCACTGGTACCTCTCTGCTTAGTTGTTCGCTTGCTACTTCTCCATATAGCTTTCACATGTTGACCTAGATCTTTGTTATGAACCCTCTTCCCTTCTTTATTTACATTCTCACCCTAGGTGCTCAGCATGATGCTTTTAAATATCATGTCTATGTTGATAACTCCAATGTATAAATCTCCATCCTGATATCTACAAGTACATTTTTCACTTGGGCATCTTAATAGGTATATTTAGCAGAATTTTTCCAATATAGAACTTTTGATAACCTACTCAAATATGTTCTTCCTGCCCTCCGTCCAGATTTTCTTATCAAAAAATAGCATTATGGGGCACCTGGGTGGCTCAATTGGTTAAGCATCTGACTCTTGATTTCAGCTCAGGTCATGATCTTACAGTTCATGGGATTGAGCCCCATGCCTCATGCTGTCAGCTCACAGGCTACTTGGGATTCTCTCACTCCCTCTCTCTCTCTCTCTCTGTCCCTCCCTCACTCATGCTCTCTCTCTCTCAAAAATAAATAAACTTTAAAAATTAGCATCACAGTGCAGCAACCCAAATACCACTGTTACACCATCCATAAATACCCAGTGCCCTTATTCTCTACCTTTCTTCCATCATCAAATCCCATTGATTTTACTTTTTTAAATATATTTCAGTCTTCTGTAACTTCATCATTGCTTTAGTCCAAACCACCATCCCTTTCCTCCAGATTGCTATGATATATTCCAGCTAATCTTCCTGATCTCATTTTATGTTATTACATCATTACATGGGAGGCAAGGTGACTGCTTAGAACTCTACATCAGATCACATCATCACTCTTTGGACTGAAGCTTCTCAATGTTATCTCGTTTTAATAAAATCCAAACTTGGTTCAATGGCCAACTTTTTTTTCCTTCCCCACTCGAATTTCTTCTCGTCACTAATCATGCTTCAGCTGCAATGCCTACCCTTTATTTCTGAGCATGCCAAACCCTTTGCCATCTCTGGAAATTTACATTTGCTGTAACACAAAGTATTACTTATCCATGTGTTTGTTTGTTGGTCTCCCCTGCTGGTAACCAAACATCAAGGGAATATAGAACTTGTCTATCTTTTTGCTTGCTATATTCATGGGACCTCTCATACAGTAAGCACCCGAATGTTTCTGATTGACTGGGTGAATCAGATGAATGAAGGAATGAAGGGATGAAAGGCTGAATCATGATATGTTGATAGATTGAATACTCCGTAAAGTAAGCAACCTATCAAATCCCTGAATAAAATCTAACAAATGAATATGCTACAAAATATTAAACAAAAAATGGATCCTGTTTTCAACTGGCCCCCAACTTTCCTACAGATAACAGAGTCCCTTTGGCAGTTGAAATCACAACACTCTCTTCCTAGGTAGGGTTCAGAGTGAAGGCTCAGAGAGGGAAACTCTGGACATCTGATGAGCCTGAGGCAGGCAGGGAGAATGGCAGTTAGAGGAAAATGACCTTTCCATCAGAAAAGAAGTCTCCAGTCAGCCTTCAGGATCCTGAATGATCGCAGCACTGGAGGCTCCACTTGGAAGATTTTAATCTGAGAAAAATGGTTTAATACATAACATGCTGTGGGGATATTTGTCTGGGAGCAGACTGAGCTTAAGTCAAATACTCTGCATTTACAAATCCAACTGATTAATAAACAGCCAGAGAATTTTGCTCCTTCTCTACAATACACTCAGGAAAATGGATGGGTTTTATTATTCTACTTATTATTTTTTATCAGCAAAAGTAAAAAAAAAAAAAAAGTGTTTTCACCCATCCCTCCTAAGCTGTAAAATGAGAGAGGCAGTATGATTATATATTGCTCGAAAGAGATGCAATTATAGAGAATTATAAATCATATTCTTTTGTTTGGTTGGCATTTTTTGTTTATTTGTGTCTAATGCAAAGAGCAGGAGATTTACCATAATTTGCGTTCTATAACCTGCAGTACATGTGACAGGAGAAAAAAAAATCTATTAGCAGAAATGTGTTTTGCCTTTCTGGGCCGAAAGCAAAATAGCACCAGGTTGAAATATTCATCCATTTCTCCTGCCAGGGTTTATTCCTTTTAGTGACAGTCGTCTACCCTTAAAAAACAAACAGACACTTCTACTCTTAACAAACAGGCACGTCTACCCTCAAAAAACAAACAGGCACACAAAAACTCTTAGGGATTTTCTCAAAAAGATATTGGTCAAAATACAAAGCTTTGTCTCCGGGTCTGGTCTTTGCGGCTCATTAATAGCTATAGTGATACACTTCTTACTGAGGAGAGAAAAGATTATTTCTCTTACGTTTTGTTTGCAAAAGAAATGTGAATGACCAAGTGTGTTTTGCACAGATTCTGACAGGAGGAAAGTATGACTGGGAAATACATCTGCAGCATTATATGTACCCAAGGTAGGAATACAATATAGGAAAGAATTCTTCAACTGGGTTTTCATATGCTCTGCATTCGGAGGCCACATTTTATGGCAGTGTTTAAGCCTGTAAAAGAATAATGCTTGAATATATGAGCAGGTTTTGTGATCATTTTCTCTGTATTATTTTCTCTGCATCCATTCAGGGCAAGTCAAGAGGATATATATTTAAATGTTAGTATAAAATCTTTAAACTAGACAATTGGAAAGTCGTTTAAGCTCTGAGGATAAGATATGAGACTGTGTTCCTAAGACAGTCTGGATATTATAATCCATTCCAAATAATTTTAGTTTTGTGTTATATATTCAATGACATACTCCAGGGCAGATATAAAACAAGTAAACCCACATGTCTCTTTGTGTGTGATCTATACATTTACATACAAAGTTGCCCTGAGATACACACACACACACACACACATACACACATAATTAGTAAAGATGGTTATAATAAAAGGTCAAAATGAGATAGAGATATTTGACTTTTTATGCCTTTTTATTTAGAGCACTTTCAAGTTCACTGGAAAATTCAGGGAAAGGTACAGAGAATTTCCATGTCTCAGCGCCCCCCCCCCCACATTCATAGCCTCCCCTATGTCAACATCCCCCACCAGGATGGTACATTTCACTGTAAGTGATGAACCTACACTGACACATCACAATCACCCGAAGTCTGTAGTTTACATTGCAGCTCCTTCTCGGTGTTGTATGTTCTACGGGTTGGACAAATGTACAGTGACACGCATGCACCATTACAGTATTCCACAGAGTATTTTCACCGCCTGAACCATCTTCTGGGCTCTGCCCATTCATTCTCCTCCCATTCCCCGCAACCCCTGGCAACCACTAGTCTTTCTGATGTGTCCCCAGTTTAGTATTTTCCAGATTGTCATATAGTTGGAATCATACAGTCTTATAGACTTTGCAGATTGGTTTCTTTCATTTGGTAATATGCATTTGACTCTCCTCTGTGTCTTAGCATGGCTTAATAGCTCAGTTTTTTTTTGTGATCAATAATATCCCATTGTCTGGATGCCCCACAGTTTATGTATCCCCTCACCTATGCAAGGACATCTTGGTTGCCTCCAAGGGTTAACAATTATGAAGAAAGCTGCTACAAACATCTATGTGAACGTCTGGGTGTGGATGGAAGTTTTCAACCCCTTTGGGTAAACACCAAGGAGCATGACTGCTGGATCATACAGTGAACTGCCCAACTGTCTCCCAAAGTGGTTGTACCATTTTTCATTCCAACCAACAATGAATGCAAGTTTCCTTTGCTCTGCATCTGCACTGCCATTGGGTGTTGCCAGTGTTCCAGGCTTTGGCCATTTTAATAGGTGCGTGGTGGTATTTCATTGCAGTTTTAATTTTCATCTCCCTGTGGGCATATAATGTGGGGCATCTTTTCATATGCTATTTGCCATTTGTATGCCTTCTTTGGTGAGGTGTCATTTAAGGTCTTTGGCTCTTTTTTAATTGGGTTGTTTGTTTTTTCATTGTCAGGTTTAAGAGTTCATATTGTGGGTAGCAGTCCTTTAGCAGATGTGCCTTCAAGTACTTTCTCCCAGTGGTTTGTTCTTTCATTCTCTTCCCATTTTCTTTCACAGAGCAGAAGATTTTACTTTTAATGAAGTCCAGAGTATCAATTATTAATTATGGACCTTACCTTTGGTGTTGTACCTAAAAGTGCATCCAAGGTCAGGTTTCCTTCCGTATTACATTCTAGGATTTATATGGTTTTATGTTACACCTTTAGTATGACCCATTTGGGGTTAATTTTTGTGAAGGATATAAGGTCTATGTCTAGATTCATTGTTTGGCATGGAGATGGCCAGTTGTTCCGGCATCATTTGTTGAAGAGATTATCTTTGCTCCATTGTATGAAGCAGGGAATATCTTTCCATTCACTTAGTTCTTTGATTCTGCTCATGAGAGTTTTACAGTTTTCCTATATGGATTTTATATACACTATGTTACATACACATCTAAGTATTTCATTTTTTGCAGTGGTAATGTAAACAGTCTTCCTTTTTTTAATTTCAAATTTTACTTGTCCATTGCTGGTGTATAGGAAACTGATTAACTTTTACCTATTAACCTTGAGTCTTAGGTTTTAAAATGGATTCTGTTGGATTTTCTGCCTAGTCAACCATGTTATCTGTGAAATAAGTGTTTTATGTCTTCCTTCCCAACCTGTATGTTTTTTTCTTTTCTTTTCCTGCCTTATCACATCAGCTAAAATTTTCAGCTCAAAGTTGGAAAGGAGTGACAAGAAGGGATATGCTCAATGTGAACCTGATCTTAGTGGGAAAGAATACCATTAAGTATCATTCTCACCATTAAGTAAGTTGGTTTTTTTTTTGTTTGTTTGTTGTTGTTGTTGTTGTTGCTATAGGTCTGTTGTTGTTGTTTTGTTTTTTAGAATCTTTATTAAGTTGAGGAAGGTCCCCTCTATTCCTGGTTTACTGAGAGTTTTCGTCATGAATTGATGTTGGATTTTGTCAAATGCTTTTTCTCCACCTATTGATATGATCATGTGAATTTTCTTTTTTAGCCTGTTGATGAGATGGTTTATATTAATTGATTTTCAAACATTGAAACAGCCTTGCATCTTGCATACTTGGATAAACCTCACCCCATTGCAGTACGTAATTTTACGCCTTTTTAAATTCAATTTGCTAATATTTCATTGAGGATTTTTGCATTTATGTTCATGAGATACATTTGCTGTCAGTTTTCTATTCTTGTAATGTCTTTGGTTTTAGTATAAGGGTAGTGCTAATTTTATAGAATGAGTTAGAAATTATCCTCTGTGCCCCTTTCCTCTGGAAGAGATTGTAGATAATCAGTTTAAATTCTTCTTTTAATGTTTGGTAGAATTCACCATTGGGCCAATCTGGGTCTGGAGCAATATTTGAGATTTTTGTGACAAAATGAGTTTTAGTCATGTGTGATGTGATAGAAATTTGACAGAATAAAAGCCAGAAAGCATTAGGATTTGTTGGTTCCAGGGAAGCAAATATTAAGCATGATATCCAGCCTGTGATCTAAACTCAGATGTATGCAATAAATAAATGAAGAAAGACAAAAATAAAATCAGATACATGCAGAAGTAGAAGGAGGAGTTGTCGGAGAAATACAAAGGCTAAAAGTTACCTAGGAACTGACAAGAGTCAGGCAGATCTTTTGCTACAAAAATAAGCTGAGGATAAATAACTAAGGAAAGTACCAGAAGAATCTGAAGAGGAGTAGCAAACAATGTTGTGGTGCAATCCAGCACAATCTTTTTAAATTTTATTCTCTATTGTAGAACTGCACTCATGCTAACTCTGGCTCCATGGATCCTAAGGACATCACCTATACCCTGACAGTTTTGAAGGTTAATGAGTTAATTGCCAGTTTGGTATGGGTTTGATTAAATCAGGAGAAGGCTTACTTTTTAGTGCGTGCGCACATACAGACTCTTATGCACTTTAACTCAAATAACTTTTATTAGTTCCCCATTGCTCAGGTAATCTATTTCTGTGCAACAAACCAACTAAAAACTTCTAAAAAATATACCCATGGAACTTAGGGGTAAGGAATTTGGACACAGAATAGCAGAAATGGCTTGTACAATGGATGACATGTGGGACCTCAATTTTGAAAAATTCAAAGACTTTGGGTTAGTTGTTGGCTGGAGCTTGGAAAGGTTTGGGGGGCTTTCAAGCACGTCTGGCAGTTGATCCTAGCTGATTGCAGGGACCTCAGGTAAACTGTCAACATGGCCTTTCTGAGTGGTCTCTACATATGGGCTAATTTAGACTCTTTCTCAGCCTGGATGCTGAGTTCCAACATGTGCTCCAAGAGAACAAGTTGGAGGTGCATTACGTGTTTATGATGCAGCCTCAGAAATCACATAGTATCACTTCTGTAGTATATTCTTTATTAGTTGTTGCAGTCAAAAAGTTCTTCCCAGCTTCAAAGGAAGAGACATAGACAACACCACTTGATGGGAGGATGTCAAGGTCCTATTGGAAGAAAAGCATGAGGGATACAAGATATTGCATTGCCCATCTTTGGAAAATACAAACAACCATACCAGTAAATCAATACAAAAAATATCACTAAATTTACTAAAAATAGAACACAATAAAATAATTTTGACCTTCAAAAAATTATCAATATTGAGCTAATAATGGGATAGATTTTAAAACTCTCTCATTCAGCAGCATTTGAAAGACGAATTCAGTAAGTCAGAGTGATCATCTGTATCTGTGGTTCTCTACTTTGGGGACCCCCATCTTACAACATTGTTGGGCTCCTGTTAAGGACCAGACTGCTGAAATACAGGGGTGGCTTCACAGCTTGTTGCTTAAAAAGGCTTAAGATTTGTGTTTATACTCTTCAGATTATGAAAGCAAGAAGATGGGGTATGCAGTTTTCAAAAAAGCCTGAAACTGTGAAGAAAACTGATGGAGAAAGTTTTAAATAACCAGATCTCTTAAAGAGATACTGGATCCATTCATACAGCACAGTAACCTATCTGTCCCACTCCACAGTCTTTGAGGGATCCAAAACCTGGTTGTTCATCTTCATACATACCTTGGGCAATATCGGTATCCCAGGAAACATGAATGCTGATTTGGACCACCTCTTCAGCATCATTGCTTTCTAGTTTCTCAAATATCATCTCCAATGACATTTTCCATTCTACTTAAGCTACTCATTCCTATAGTCTCATTCTAGACCTTGGCATTACTCCGAATTTCTCTATCTCAAAATCGTCCATCCTTTTACTATTCATGATCTTCAAAGTCATGGAGAATTTTCATCTATTAGCTATCTATTTTCACCTAATTCTTCATCCCTCTCTTTCGTCCTTTCTGCAACCATCTCGGATTACCCCCTTATTATCATCTCAGATTGCATGGTCTATCTTTAAAAAAAATTGTTTTAATGTTTATTTATTTTTGAGAGAGAGAGAGTGACATACAGCATGAGCAGGGGAGGGACAGAGAGAGAGAGAGGGAGACACAGAACCCAAAGCACACTCCAGGCTCTGAGCTGTCAACACAGACTCTGACACGGGGCTCGAACTCATGAACCATGAGATCATGACCTGAGCCAAAGTCAGTCGCTTAACTGACTGACCCACCAAAGCACCCCAATCTTTTTAATAATATTCTTGTCATTGCCCTTAAGCTCTGTTTTCCCTCCTTTTTAACCATTCATTCTCCTTAGGGCTTAGTCTTTGAAAACCAAAAGCAGGAAGACTCCTTCATTTTGACTTTCCCATAAGTCTTCTTGAGGCCATGCTTTTTTTATTATTATTATCTAATTTCAAGTTAGTTAACATACACTATAGTCTTGGCTTCAAGAGTAGAACCCAATGATTCATCTCTTACATATGACACCGAGTACTCCTCCCAAAAAAGTGCTCTCCTTAATACCCATCACCCATTAAACCCATCCCCCCACCCACCTCCCTTCCAACCTCCCCTCCCCAGCAACCTTCAGTTTCTTCTCTGTATTTAAGAGTCTCTTATGGTTTGCCTCCCTCACTGCTTTTACCTTATTTTTCCTTCCCTTTCCCTATGTTTCTCAGGTTTCACACATGAGTGAAATCATATGATACGTCTTTCTCTGACTGACTTATTTTGCCTAGCATAATACCCTCTAGTTCCATCCACGTTGTTGCAAGTGGCAAGGTTTCATTCTTTTTTCATTGCTGAGTAGTATTCCATTATACAGGCCATGCTCAAATGTGGGAAAAGGGAAAAGAGGATAAATACCTCTTTAGTCAAGAAAAACAAACTTGACTAATATTTAGCAAAGAATATCTGGCCACCTGAATAATTTAAAAGTTAATGTTGCTAACTACTGTGAAGGAGAAATTCGTTCACTATCAGAATGTGTCATAGTGATCTTAACTGTTCCCTCATCAAGGGCCCAAGGAATAGGGTGAAGGCTTCTGATCATTAAAGCAATGATGCCCATCCTTCTCCCAGCATTTTATACTTAAAGTCGGTAAATCTGGCTCCCATCACCAAGAAATAAAGATGACATAGTCTCCACTCCTCCTATACAAGTTTCTCAGCATCCTCCTGCCTTTGATTTACTTTTGTTTGGAGGGCTTCCTTAGACAATTGTTTACTTTCCTCTAATTTTGTCTGAAAAATGATGATGGGTACAAGTGAGGATGATGCAAAGTGAAAGAGGGAAGTGAAAAATCTCCCCAAACCCGTCCTTCCCTTAGGATAAACCCTGACTCTGCATTTGTACCCCAGCACCCCTAGCATCTGGGGCCACAAAAAACACCATGCATGCAAGGTGATGGCGTTGAACAAACCTGACATTCATCCTCTGTTGAGCTTTGGCAAAGAACATTAATTTCTAAGCCTAAGTAGTCTTTCTCTGGAAGTCAATGAGAGACAATCATTGTGTTCAAAGATGGAAAAAGAGACAAGGGTAGAGCTTAAGTTACTATTAAGAATCAGCAGCAAATTCGGAGTCCTGACTTCAAATCCCTTTTCATTTTTCCACCAGATGATCTGATCCATCCATGCCTGCTGACCATCAGCCACAGATCATTGGCTTGTCTTATGGCAAAGTCAGTACACACCGGAACGTGGTTGCCTCATCTGAATGCCCGAGGAAAGTCTACAAGCTTCTCTCTCTTTCAAGTTGCTCTCTTTCTCGTCTGTCTCTTTGCACCAGATCTGCCAGCCTCCAGGAGCTGAGAGGGGCAAGATAGCGACGAGGCCCCATCCTAGTGTATGGTGTGTCAGTTGCTAACATGGGTTCGTGGTGGTGGGTCCTTCTGTCTGTATTCAAAATCATAGCAATCCATTTAGGCACCGCTGTTCCTTCCAGGCAAATGTGCAATAACACAGTTGGCCCATTAACATTGCAGCTGCATAGAAGATTAGTCACTTTGCGCTGTGCTGCCTGGTTAAAGCATCCACGACCACTTACGGAATTTGGGAATAGCACTGCTGCAATGAGCTGATGCACTGTTTACAATCATTCTCAATACAGACAACACATCATTCTTGGTTTTCTATGTGGGTTGGGTGGCCGAAAACATCTCCCACCAAGCTGATACTTTTTATACAGCTCTAGAGTGGGGGGAAAAAAGAGCCTTCCTGATGCTCCTTCTGCTCTCCATTGGGATTCTCCATTGAGGAAAAAGATGGGTTTCATCAGCCATCCCAAGAAAATAGGCTGATAACTTCCTCAATTAAACTGTGGCTTCTTAAATTCAGGGCTTGTGATTGGTTACAATGGATCCTGAAGCCTCTACAGGGTAAGAACTACGCATGATTCTCCTGAAGCATTTAACAGCATGGCACATGCTATTAGCCCCTTTGGTTTTAATTTACCCTGAGAAACGCATCTCTTTTCATGCAAATATTTTGTAGATATTGACGTATGGACGTTTTAAAGATTTTAGGATAAATGGAATACAACTTTGCAGAAGCTATTTCTGTTTTCACTCCACGTCTTAAATATAAGGAAGAAAGGCCCTTGGCACAAAGGGTGAGCCTATTTCCAAACATTCACTGGAGTCGGCTTCTTTGGCCCTCTCTGGGATGTGAAGCGACAACAATGTGAAATAGCTCTCAAGTGCAAAAATAACTAATGGCACCTGAAGGAGTTAGGCCAAAGATGCAAATACCTCATCCCAGGGTTTCAACTGAAAGCTGACCACACTTACCACATTTCCACTTTGGAACAAAATGAGGGGTGCCTGAGTGGCTCAGTCAGTTTAGCACCCGGCTCATGATCTCATGGTTTGTGAGTTCGAGTCCCACATCAGGATCCGTGCCGTCAGCATGAGCATGTCCTGCTTGAGATTCTCTCTCCCTCTCTCTCTCTCTCTCTGCCCCTCCCCGATCATGCTCTCTGTCAAAACAAATAACTTACAAAATAATTAAAAACAAGAAATATAGCACATCAAACTGTAATTAAAATAAAAACTTAAACAAATATATACATAGAACATACTAGAGAGATGGAGGGGGGGAAGTCAGTTTTATTACTGGTGAAACATGCTTAAGAAGTCTTTTTAAATGTGTCACTGCAACTGGGTTTGCTAACGCCTTCCCTAAAATGACAGCCTCACCCCTGTTGCCACAAGACATCACAGACAGCCCTGGAATTAGTCTGCTCAGGCTGCCGTAACAAAATACCACAGGCTGGGTGGCTTAAACAACAGACATTTCTTTTCTGACAGTTCTGGAGGCTGGAAGTGCAGGAACAAGGTGTCAGAAGATTTGGTTCCTTCTGGGGTCTCTCTCCTTGGCCATCTTCTCGCTGCACCCTCCTGCGGTCCTTTCTCCGCATGTGTCTATGTCCTGAATCCTCTCTTTTTATAAGGACACCAGTCAGATTGGAGTAGGGCCCACCCTACCGGCCTGATTTTAACTTAATTGCCTCTTTAAAAGCCCTTTCTCCAAATAGGGTCACATTCTGGGGTCCTGGGATTCGGTAGGCAAGAATTTTGAGGAGGTGAAATTCAGCCTGCAACATCCCTCCAGCAAGTGCAGACGGCTTGCCACAAGGAAAGGCAGAGAGGAGTTTATTTTTCCGGGGGACGGCTCAGCTGATTGTTTCTCAGTCCTGGCTGTACATTAGGGCCAGCCAGGGAACTTTGAAAGCCATCAGTGCCCCGAGCTCGACCACAGGTAAACTGAGGTCTAATCTCTGGGACTGGGGCCAAGATATGAGTGGGTTTTGGAAGCCCCACTAGATGATGATGGTGTGCATTCAGCACTGAGATCCACCAGATTCACTCAAAAGAGGCAGAGAGAAAGGAGCAGGATGGGGGCACACACTCAGGTCCTTCTTACAGTATTCCCAATTCCACGAGGTGCTTCCCTTCAGAAAGATGAGAGGGGAAGGAAGGAGACTGACCGCCCCCTAAGTATTCCTTTCCCTATGCAGGATGTAGGAGACAGGGAGCCTGGCTTAGCAGAAACACATCAATTATGCCTGGCCTGGGGGGAGGAGTGTCTTGCCCCCCACCACTCCTCCTGACATCTGCAAAGGAGGCGAGGCTCAGTGTCTAAGAACCAGGTCCTGTATTGCCAGCTCAGGCACAACCTTCTCAAACCTTCATCTCCGACCATCTCCCTGGGGCAGCAAATTGTTCCAACCTGCCCTTTGCACGGGACACTGATGGACCGTGGGAAGCTGAGATTTAGTTCTCCATTTCCTGCACCCCTCTGGCTACTGGATCTCAATTCTGGGCAGCTGGTCAACCCATCAGGAATCCACTAAAGCAAATCATTTTGCTTCTCCACAGCAGGCTGACTTCAGTAACCACCAAGAATTCATTACTGCTCTGGTTTGTTTACACTCGCTAGGAACAGACAGTGCCTGTGAATTATTTGGAGACACGCCTTTCCCTATAAATCAGGTTTAATCTATGCTTCAGATACATAGGACAGCATCTGGAGCTTCCTCTTTTTTCCCCTTTTGTTTCTTTAGTCAAATGGGTATGGAGGCACCTCCCTTTACAGGTCATATCCAGTAGGAAAAACAAAACAAACAACAACAACAAATAAATAAATACCTTCGAATTCAGCTGTATGGATCTGAAGCGGTTGGACACCTGGGTTTTAGCCCCAGCACCACTGATAACGATTTATATGAATTTTGGAAAAGTTATTTATCTCATCTCTAAAAGGATGGAAGTATTAGACTCGCCATGATTTACATGATGTGGAATCTCTAGATGAATAATGACAAATGAAGACAGAAGAGAGACACTGGCCATTTTTCATTTAATTAAATTAACTAAATTGTTACTGATCACCTACTACGTGCTGGGACTGTGCTGGCATCGATATAAAGCCATCTAGAGCATGCCTCTGCCAAGAAGTCCACTTTTAAACACACACCTTGGTTAGCATGGTAGAGAATAAGCATCTTTACTGGCCATGGCAGTTATAAGGATGTCTTGATCGATTTCTTTAAAAGAACAAAATATTAAGGTTTGGGCTGCATATATATAAATTTCTTTGGAGAATGTTAGGAGCACCCTTTCCCCAGAGACGAGACAACCAATAGCGAAGGTAAAAAAAAAAAAAAAAAAAAAAAAAAAAAAAAGTAAAACAGAAGCCCAAATTGAAAGAACAGCATCAATATTTAATCACAGCAGGCCACGGGCTGTTGAAGCAAAAGGTATTAAATGTAATTGAAACCAAAGTATTCCGATTCCCACTGCAGGGTGTGAGGTGGACCAAAGGCCTTTTCTCTGGGTGTCTCTTTCCCACAACCTGCTGGAACATTCCCTAAGTGGATTGTGTCATTAGGAACACATCAAATCAATATCCTAGGAAGGGTTCGTGTGTGCGGGGCCAAAGCATACCTTGGGTAATTTCACCTCATGTAACAGATTGGTCTCTTAGCCATACAGTAACAGAAGCATTTTCTTTCTACAAAATGGACAGCACAGAAGCATAATCTAGCTAGCATACTAATAAAGGAAAATAAAGGTATCTGGGAAAACTCTTTGAAACCCTCAATGGCTAATTTGGGAATTCCAGACTTTGTTACTGGAGAGACGCAGTGAAGTTATTATTAAACAACTCTAATACACGAGATGTATTACATCAAGGATGCACTCTTATTTTTGTAATTGCCACTTATCTCAAACCTTTTATTCATGATCTCAGAGGACATTTTCAAAAGCTCATACTGTCACTATACCTTGATCAAGGTTAAGTGAGTCTTTCTTTTTCTTATAGAATGATCACCTTCCTGGTCCCTTCTCCCCAACTCTCCGGTTTAATAACTGTGTCTTTTCTGGGTACTGTTATTGACCTGGGGTTTATGATCACCTCTCTGGAACATCAGTTTAATACTATCGCCTATCGTGAACCAGGGACAGAGTATCTACATTCTTTATGATTTGCTTTTTTGGGTGCCAACCTTGATTACAGTCTTAACTATGGTTGTGTGTTTGTGTGTGTGTGTGTGTGTGCGTGTGTAGGGGGGAGAGAGATGTGGAACTACCAGTTTTCTATACTTGGTCTTTTTGTCTTGTTTTGTTTTGTTTTGTATATATACTTGTTTTTTAAAGGTAAGTGACTGGCCATATTCTTGGTCCACCTCTCCAAGTACAAACAATTTATGCATCCATGGGCCACCATCACACCCTTGGCAGAACTAGACACAGAATCAATAAAGAGATACTTTGCAGGTAAAGGTGAGAGGCAAAGTGACCCTCAGTCTTAAGCACAGCCACATGGTGGGTTGTCCCTTCATTAGACACAGATGCTCTTAGACATAGGCAATGACACTTGTGGGTGATCAGAAGACCCAGAACACATTGCTCTTGAAGCATCAAGTGAACCGGGAGCAGGATTTTATTTTCCCCTAACTTTTCTCTTCACCAGAATTGTGTTCTGATGTGGTATTCAAAATATGCAGCCAAAAACATGTTTTGCAATCTGCTGGACCAAAGCTATTTAAAGATTGTTTTTCCCGAGAAAGAGAAAAATTCTAAGGAAAGGATGCATACCCATGAGCACAGTTAATTTCAATAAATTGAAATGTTCTCATCACCATCATAACAAACATTGAGATACTAGGCAAGACACATAACTTTTTGGTGCCTCTGTTTTTCCATCTGTAAAATAAAGTGGAAATTACCATTTATGGGAAAGGTGATCCATGTATGATACGCTTCCCATATAGCGTGAAACGATTTCCACATTACGTTGGGAATATATGTTGTATTTATTTCAAAATCCAACGTATTTTTCAAATGAGATAAATAACAGTCAACATTTCTATAGTACCGATTTATGAATTTCCTTTCTTCCTCTAATTTTGGAAGGGAATAAAATTCTGCTGAGTCCCCCAGTGCATGCCCGTTTCCACATAGATGCCATGGAAAGCTAACAGTTATAAGATTCCCTTGGAGAAGACAGAGTCTTTAATGTCCAATAACACCCAGAGTCATCCAGAATATTCTTATGATGTTTTGCAGGCCAATTTTTTCTTTACCCTTTTATTGTTCTTTAGCTAGTAAATTGATATAGGACAGATTAACAAGAGAAAAACAAATTTAATTATGTATGTATGGAAGCCACAAAAAATATGATACCCAAGGAAAAGTCAGGCAATTGGCACGAGGAAAGACACCAAATTTTGCCATCCTGAGCTAGGAGGGATGGAGTCCGGGGCTTCAAAAGGGAAGAGGGTAGTTCGTAGGACAATAAGAACAGATACTTGGTAATTAGATGTTTGCCCTGCCATACAGATAGGTCATTCAGATAAAACTTAGCTCTCTCTCTGAACCAGACCCCCTATCTAAATGCTTTTAATTAGTTCAGGGCAAGGTAAAGTTTTTCTTGAGTTTGCTGGGTGTTGATGGCCTTCAGTTCAAAATAAGCCACACACCGAAGTGGCAGATTTGGGGGTCACATGTTCTGTTCTCCTTCAGTGACAGTGAGGCCTACAGACTTTTTACCTACACTTCCTGGGACCTGAGGTGTTGCTGACATCACAGGACAGGCCCCAGGTCTTTTTTTCACTAGTAAAAGGCTTATCTGGAATTTAGATATGTGCATGACTTCACCCCCGGGCAAGCTGGTCAGGTGCAAAGAAAAGTGCTCTGAAGTTGTCAGGTAAAATGGGAGCAATGACTTTGTAGGGCAAGATTAGGCAGGAATCTCCAATTTAGACTTGACTTTAGAGTGGAACTTTCCAGAGGACAATCAGATATTTGCTTGACAAGCAATTCAATAATCTAATTTTATAGAGCCTTTAGGGGTGATGTAATCTAATCCTGTATTGCTACAGATTAGGTTATAAGGGCACAGGGAAGTT
This sequence comes from Herpailurus yagouaroundi, assembly GCF_014898765.1. Classification (NCBI taxonomy): domain Eukaryota; kingdom Metazoa; phylum Chordata; class Mammalia; order Carnivora; family Felidae; genus Herpailurus; species Herpailurus yagouaroundi. The sequence goes on along the minus strand of NW_024412402.1, from coordinate 18,631,040 downwards.
AACTTACTTGCCAAGTCACATTGCTAATAAATGAAAAAGGAGACATTGATACCAGAAGTTCTGACTCAAATTCCAGTCTTTCTTCTCCATGACGTGTTGCAAGTGGGGGACCCTGAATTCTCTGCCTTGGTCTGGCTTTACGAAAGTCTGTCCAGTCTGCTTGGTATAATTCAGTCAAGCACAACTGAACTATCTCAGAAGAAACATCACAGTACACAATGCCCTGCTAACCCAACCCTGGGCTCACTGTTTTTATGACATCTTTATTTACGTACTGATTAACTCCACCAATACTTCCGGGATATACGCTTTGAATCAGTTTTTGACATTGTGATTTATGGGAAATGTATATTTGGTCATTCAGATGACCAAAGTACATTTTCCATATTGACTTAGCTTTTGTCCATGGTTTTTGGCTCACCGGTCCCCAAACCCTTAGAGTTTGCTGAGCAGTAAAAGCCGATGGGAACAACTTTTGTTACAATATTTTGTCTCTTATCCAGTTTCTGAAAAGCTTCAGAGCCAAAAAAGTGAAATGGATGTCTTGTTATTCATAAAAAGCCCCTTCCCACAACTGGGTTTATGCTAATGAGATGACTTTTGAAAGCACCTAAGAATAGGGGTTGGTTGCCAGGGGAACCAATCATGAATAGAGGGTTGGAATTTTCAGCTCCCGCCTCCAAGGCACACCTCCAAGGAGGCTAGAGGAGCTGCAGGTTGAATCAATTACCAACAGCCAATGATTTAATCAACCATGCCTATGTCATGAGACCTCCATAAAATATTTAACCAAAAAAAAAAAAAAAAAAAAAAAAAAAAAGGAAAAATTTGGAGGGGGTGGATTTTGGAGAGCTTCCAGCGTGAGGAATCAGAATGCTTCCACATATGCCACCATGCTGGGCCCCAAACTCCACAAGGGCAGAAACTCCTTTGTTTAGGACCTCACTCTATGTATTCCTTCATCTGGCTATTGATTCACATCCTTCAATATCCTTTGTGATATGTCTGTAATCTAGTGAGTAAATGGGTTTCCTGAGTTCTATGAGCCAAATTAATTGAACCCAAGGTGGGGGTTGTGGAAACCTCTGATTTATCACCAGTCAGTCAGAAACACAGGTTAACAACCTGGGCTTGTGAGTAGCCTCGGAAGTGTACCAGGGATGGTAAGCAGTCTTGTGGACTGACCCCTCAGCCTATATTCTGAGGCGATTGCTGGGTAAGTAGTGTCAGAGTAGGACACCCAGCTGGTGTCCAGAGAGCTGTTGAATGGGTGGGAGAACCCCCTCCATACACCCGCATTATAATTGGTAGCCAGAATCTTGTGTGGTTACTACACTAGACTTGCGGGTACGATGTTGAGAAAGACTTAGCTCCTGGCCCTGACGAAATTTCAGTGTAATGAAGGAATCAGACAAATAGGGGAAAAACCTGCTATCATTGGTGCTACGAAAGAGGTAACCAAAGAAGGCTATAAGAACACATAGGGTGAGCATTCGGTCAGCAGTGGAAGTTAGGTAAGGTTTACCAGGGGGGGATGAGGTCCAAGCTGAATTTTAAAGGAGGGATGGAAGAACAGCAGGTGATTCAGAAAGAAGGTGTCATTAGTACCAGAGACAACAGAATGTTTAGCTGCACAGGGACGGGAAAAACAATGCAACGTTCAAGAAAACAAGTCTTTGGACGTGGCAGGAATGTGGATGTGGTGAAAGCTGAGCCTTGTGAAATACATAAGTGACAAAATATGAAGGAGCTTTATAGCATACTGTTAATAGGGCTTCAGCTGTAATTGGAAGGCAATGGGAAGCCATGGAAATGATCTAACAACATATCTGTTTTAAGAAACGTTCATTCTAATAGCTGAGTGAAAATAGATTAGGGTGGGTTGGAGGTGGGGAGACTGGAAGCTCAGAGAAATCAGATAGGATGTTGTTTCAGGGACCCCCAAAATAAGTGTGGTGGACACTATAATGTACTACCCAGATCCCTCTTCAGGGACAAAGAGCTTATACCCCCAGCAGCTGGGAGTGCTGCCAGAAGGTGGACCTCAGTTGTCAGTCTTCTTTGAGGATTGCCTTGATAATTGCTGTGCCCAAGGTCACACCTTCCAGAAGCAACTCGTGCCTAATAACTGTTCAGCATGGGGTACAAACGCCCAGCTTTCTCCTCTTATCTCAAGACAATTCCAAAGGACTATGCAGCTATACAGCTCCCTCTGTGCTCAGATGAAGGCTTTATTGGGACTGCATTGTGGTCCAGCTTCTCCTCCTACTCAGTTCTGTTTCCTTCCACTCCAAAGTGTTGATACCCAAAGCACCCCCTGGTAAATGACCTGCCCACTAATTGCTAAGATCCACCCAGGGTCTGTGTCCCCAGGAAAACCAGCTTGTGATAAAGTTGCAGGTCTGTACCAGGATACTGGTATAAAGAAATTGGGGGAGGCACAAAAGTAGAAGTAACTCATATATATGTGTGTACATATATACCCATATATATGATTGACAGTATATATTAAGGACCAGTGGAGTACCAAAAAGAGGGACAATTTTCTGATGTGGATTATTGACTTAATGATCTTACTGTGAGATACCTGTAAGACAATGAGGAACTACATTACACAGACAATTGAATTCTTGAATTGAACCACAAAAGAAAGATCTGAGACTATATATATATATATATATATATATATATATATATATATATATATGAGATAGATTAAATAGGTAGATAGATAGATGATAGATAGATAATATGCATATATTCCCTCTGGAGACATCATTTAATATTCTAGATGGAATTAAAAGCTATCTAAGTAGATGAAGTCATTAAGAAAAGAAAGAAGTCTCAAAACTGAAGAGGGCAAAATTCCAGTGTTCACAGATCTGGTAGGGGCAGCTCACACTGACTGAGAAGGAGCAACCAGAGAGACAGGGCAAAATAAAGACACTAAGATTTCACAAGAGCTAAGAAAAAGGAGGGAGGCTACTGTTGATTAAGTTAAAGTCTTTTGAGGAATCTATTGAGCTGAGAACTAAAAATGTTATTGACTTCTTCAATATGGAAAATACAGATAACATTAGCAAGGGAAGTTTGGGGGATGTAATGAAGTAGGGGCCAAATCAAAGCAGGCAGAGGTGTGAATACGGCATCTATTTTTGAATAAAAATCTTGGATTGGGTAAAAAATGCTGGCATGAGTAAGCTGCAGGTTACATTTTTACCACATTCATAGAAATTACAGAAAAGCTTTAATTTTAAATCTTTAAACAATCTATAATAATAATGGAAAATGAGAAGGGGGCCCATCAGTGGGCCAGCTATTATGAAGAATCTCACACACGTGGAACGCAGATGGGTCAGACTGGATGAGGATACAAAGCTTCATTCTGGAGAGTTGTTCTAAGATGGCAGATATAACCAGCACCTGACGTTTGGTTGGAGAACAGAAAGAACAACCATGCAGTCTGGCCCCTCCTCTACCTGAAGGCTGGGGCTGGAGAGGAGGAGCAGTGGCCTGTGTCTGGTGACACAAAGAGAAGAGGGGCATCAACTCACCACAAACCAGCTTCTAGAACATCCACTCAGTAGTACTGAGCAGTACTCAGCAGTACCGAGTCACGGAAGACCGTCATCAAGACCAACATTTTAAGAGAAGGTGATAAGTTCTAGATGAAACATCAGTATCTGAGGAAGACCACCACCAGAAAGAGGCATTTCTGCCAAAATCAGTAGACGGAGATATTTTTAATATAGTAGCAGGATAAGACAGGATTCATGACATGAAGTACCCAGCCGCAGTTAGGGCACCTACACAAAGAAGCACAGTCAACATGCTCAATAAATGAACAGAGTGGCCACAGCTGTGGAACCAGCTAGTGAAGTGGAACATCCAGTGGAAGAAATATCCCCCCAACGCAGAAGTTAGAGACCCGAGGGATACATTTAGGTTTTCTCATACCTTTTACGGCAAATTGAGAAGCGACATTTCAGGATGTCAAAGAATAGAGAAAACCACAATGGCATATGGAGATTTGGAAACGATGACCTCCAAAGGGATGGGAATAAGACGGAGTAAGATTTATTACTAGCAGCACTTCTTTCAAGAAGATCATAGAGATTACCTCTGAAGTAATGACGAAAAATAATTTTTGAACAACAGAAACACACCATTCCCAGCCATGTTATCATTCAAGTATGAAAAGTAAACAAAGATATCTTCAGAAATCAAGAGTCTTAGAAATGTTACTGCTCTGTAAGAGTGTGTTACTAGCTCAGCTGCGTAAAAAAAATGAAAGAGGATGGGGTAAGGGGAGACATTGGTCACCTGCAGCTACTTCTATTCTCTCCTGAAATCTCACTAGCAAAACTCTAAAGGTATTTTAAAAGCAAAGCCCTCGAAAGATAGGGAAGACAGGAGAGGAGAAAACAATACAATTTTGAAGGGTGTAAATCAAATAGACAATGAGTAACCTATTCCGGGGGCTTGAGAAAACTGAATCCCAAACAAGCAAGAAGGAGAGTTAAGAGCAAACCCAATTTATACCAGAATCTCTGAAAGACCCAGGAACTGAGGAAACAAAGCACCCTGGAAGCCAGTTTGAAGGGAAAGACCCAAATTAATGAGGACTGCTTGAAAATTGATTTAAGAAGCAGTCAGATCCTCTCACTAACCCGGGCTGGTGTCTTGCCAATCTTTCCCTCAACCTGGTGCAAGACTGGAGATTGGTGTTTTGAGAGAGGCAGCAGAAGCGCTCTGTACTGGTGGGCACAGGGCACAGGAAGGACAGGAGTCAGTATTCTAAAAACAGGGTACGTCAGTGCATTGCTTGGATACTGGATGCTGATAACTCCTGTCCTATTTTTCTTTTTCTTTCTTTTTTTTAATTTTAATTTTTGAGAGAGAGATAGAGCACACGAAAGTCAGGGGTAGGGCAGAAAGAGAGGGGAACAGAGGATCCAAAGTGGGCTTTGTGTTAACAGCAGTGAGCCCAACGTGAGGGGGCTCAAACTCACAAACCGTGGGATCGTGACCTGAGCCAAAGTCGGATGCTTAACCAACTGAACCACCCAGGCGCCCCCTATTTTTCTATTCACCTCCAAGAATGAGGGCAATCAGCTCTTCACCCACTAAACAAGAGACTAGTAGAAGCTTCTCTGCGGAATCTGACCCATGCCAAGAGAAGAGACCTCAAGAAACCGACCCTAGATGTTTCTCCACTCACTGGCCCAGCCAGATCACTCAAAGTCTACAGAAACTACAGTCACTCACTCAGGGTTTCCCATAAGCTTGGTAAGGAAGATCCTGAAGCAAGAGCTGAAATCAAGGATTACCAAGCATCTGAAGATAGATTATAATATGAAAAACGGAAAACAAAACATCTAAATGAACACAATTGAGCAAAAACAGAGACTGTTCAGAGAGAAAAATATCTTTCTCTCTGCTTTCAAATAAGAAAAAAGTGCAACCGTGAAATAGGAACAGGACGCAAAGTAAAGAAAGCCTGGGAGCTTAAAAAGAAGGCCCTGGAAATTACCATATGAAAAATATATACTATTTAATAATATAATACAATGATAGAAATTTATATGGGAGCCTGGGTGGCTCATTTGGTTAAGCGCCCGACTTTGGCTCAGGTCACAATCTTGCAGTTCATGAGTTCGAGCCCCGTATCAGGCTCTGTGCTAATGGCTCAGAGCCTGGAGATGGCTTTGGATTCTGTGTCTCCCTCTCTCTCTGCCCCTCCCCTGCTGACACTATGTCTCTCTCTCTCTTAGAATTAATAAACATTAAAAATAATTTTTAAAAGGCACATATCAGAAAGCATATATATATATATATATATATATGTATCTCAAAGCAAAGGTGAGGAAATTATAGGGCAAGTGGAAGAGGTACAAATATAGATGAACATATATACAAATACATATGATCAATATATGTTCATCTATACAAATATAGATGAACGTACCCCCAGCCCAGTCACTGGGTTGCAGGTCCTCATGACCTCAAAGGATTGGAACTGTGGGGGTATTTGAGCAAGTGAATTCAAAGATCAGCATGCTGGGAAGAACACTAGCAAAGAAGCAAGGGAGAGAATTCCCCGTGGGTTTGTGGGCTCTAATTCTGCAGCCAGGGCATATAAAGATGGAAAAAGAGTCATTATATTCCATAATCAACAGGCCGTTGGTCATCGGGACCTTGGCAAGCAAAGTTCCCTAGCAGTGACAGGGGCAGAATCCAGATGGCACCGGACTGAGTACTGGTTGATAGCTGATAATGTGAGAAAGTGACTGTTGGCTGCTTTTTACCTTTTTATTTGTAAGGAGGTAGGCGTGAATGGGAGTATGCCGTGCAGACGAGCCATGGACCTCACGGCAGCCACAGTGCACAGTGGGCTACCAGAGGTTTGGCCTAGAGGAAAGATTCCAGAAACCCACTTCCCACGCCCAAGTCAATGAAAGTTTTCTCAAAAAATGAAAAACAAAACAAAGGCACAGGGAAGGACAGTCCTATCCCACCAGGGGAGGGATTCGGAGAGCTGGCCTTTGTCAGAAAGGGCCTCACTCAGCACCTTCCTCTTCCCAGGCTCCCCAACATCCCATAAATACTCGGGCCTGCATACATCATTGGCTTTTGGAATCTTTCTAGAACCTTCTCTCTGAATCTCCTTCAAGCTATCTTGACAGTGTATATATACCGCAGACTTTTCAACCTCAGATCTGGATCCTCTTACCCTTTTTTCTTGTCCTATCAGCACAGTGCCTGGCATCCCTCAAGCATAAAAGTCAGTTGTTTGCGTGGCTGGCGCTGTTAACAGGGACGACCAGCCAGTCACCTGCCCTCCGCCACAGCACAAAGGAAGCGGGGGCGAAAAGGGGGAAGGTGGGGGCTCTGAGCCGCCAGCCGTGGGCCATGCTACTCACCGTGTTCATTATTTCCTGTCATCTTCCTAATAATGCCGCAAGGCACCAGTCCACCCTAACTTTTGCCCATGAGGATTACAAGGCTTGGAGAAGGAAGAAACTTGCCCAGAGCTATTAGGTGGCTGAGCCAGGATCTGGGCCACTCTGTTTGCTGCCACGCCGCGAGGGGAAGCATTTGACAACTGATTGAGATGCGACCACCGCACCTCATTTCTAAGGCATTTGCTCTTCCGACTAATGTAACCTTCCCGAACCAGACGCACCATCCACAATCTGAATTGAAAGGAGCTGACTAATGTTCAGGCGCTGAATGAGCAAAAGGTATTCCAGGGGCATTTTGTTCTCGGGTCTCCTGCTGCAAAGGGACGATCAGATTACAGAATTTGGCCTGGAGGCCTTCGTTCCCCTCCCCGGGCCCCTCCATTTCTCCCCAAGTTAGTTTTCATTTCCTAACAGTCATTAGCCGAGCTCTGGGAATGGAGCGTAAAAATTTCCCCTCACCTCCGGAGCCCTAACTGGCAGAAGTTCCTTCAAACTCCGCAATCAGAGCTCCATTTAAACCATCAGAACCTCATCAATTAGGCCTCAATGTACAGGGACCACGTGGTCTACCGGTCACGCTGAGACGGGCGCGGAGGAGTAGCGCAGGCCTCATTATTGGCCTAAAGCTTTTGTGAAATTCCTGAATAAGCAGCCCAGAGAGTGTCTGCAGAAGGGCTGCTTTTTTTTTTTTTTTTTTTTCCTCCTGGCTTTAACAACCGCTTTTATGGACAATTTAACACTGTGGGTTGCCAGCTGTGTTAATGCCAGGCCCCCTTCCCTCATGATGTCGGCCTTGTGAAACGGCCATCATGTATAGAGCCCGTGCCCCCATCTTCCCAAGAAAACCGGGCCTTTCTTAACATCCAGGTCCGGGGATCCATGCCAAGGACAACGATTGTCGTCCCAGTTGCTGCTGGCACACAGGCCAAGGCACACACTGCTGCCTGGGCTCATTTCAGAAGGGTGAGGTCTCTGGTCTGGCGCAACTAAGTGCATGAAGTCAGGGCTCCCCCACGCAGTTCACTGGTTACTGAGAAAAGGTTACAAATGGGGAGGAGTGATGTCCAGAGTCTAGGCTGCTTCTTGGGTGGGAGGGGCTAGCAGATGAGGAGCCCGAGGGTCGCTTTGGTCGCCATAGCAGTCTTCAGCCTCTACACTGAAGGGGCTGTGTTTTTATCTAAAGTGTTTATCTAAAGTGTTTTTATCTCATTTGTTCTCCAACTAAGGTAAGTCCATGTCTTGGATAATGTCTGGCTGTTCAGGCTGTGCCTCACGTAACTGGATCCAGCCAGATCCAAAGCATGCTTCTTCCTGTGAAAGATTCAGGAACTGAGTTTTATGGCTTTGCTCAGCATTGATTAATTTCTAGGGTATCTAATAATCTGACACGATTCCTATCAGATATAAACCAGGGGTCTGCCAATACAGTAATTTGCAGTGAAAAATATTAGAATACTTAGGTCCCATTGTCAATGTCTTCTCTCTTCTAAGACCTTAAGCAAAATAGAAAAAAATAAATAAGGAAACCGAAAGTGACTTGAAATCTATTTCGAAGCCATGAAAATATTCAGAAAATTTGAACCTGCAATTCCACTAAAAGAAACAAACTAAGGAAATCATTAGGATTATCACAAAGATTTAGTTATAGAAACTGCTGCTCATACAAATCTACTATTTTGAAAAAAACCCAATGTCCACAAATAGAAGATTGACTTTAAAAATTGATTTAACCATGCATATTAAATTTTAGATTACCATCCTTGGTGTAGGAATATAGTATGATGCTCTACATTCAACAGTGGGCAATACACTTCATTTTCTTGTGATAAATCAGGCTAAACAACCTGAACAACCCTCCTGCATAAAAAAAAAAAAATCTTTGGATGAATTATATATATTAAATATCTCTTGAAGGCCTATAAAAAATGAACAACCAAATAAAATGAGCATTTTTATTGCTTTGATTGTAGTTTTACACTATGATTTCCCACTAAAAGAAGGCAGAACTTCTTGAAAAAATAGCGGAGTCTAAGTCTGGGGCAGGAGAAGGACAAGAGGAGCCTGGAATATGTAGGGTCTTGTCAGAAGAGCTTTGGAGGGAACTTGATGAAACTGTCAAATAGGATGATGGAATGGATAAAAAAGTGAGACCCATCTATATGTGGCCTACGAGAGACTCACTTCAGACCCAAAGACACTTGCGGATTGAAAGTCAGGGGATGGAAGAACATTTATCATGCAAATGGAAATAAAGAAAGAGCAGAGGTAGCAATATTTATATTGGACAAAATAGACTTTAAAACAGACTGTAACAAGAGACAAAGAGGGACACCACATAATCATAAGGGAACAATCCAGTCCAATAAGAAGATACAACAATTATATGAGGCGCCTGGGTGGCTCAGTCGGTTGAGCGACCGACTTCGGCTCAGGTCATGATCTCACAGTCGATGGGTTCAAGCCCCACGTCGGGCTCTGTGCTGACAGCTCGGAGCCTGGAGCCTGCTTCTGATTCCGTCTCCATCTCTCTCTCTCTGCCCCTCCCCTGCTTGTGCATTCTCTCTCTCTCTCTCTCTCTCTCTCTCTCTCTCTCTCTCAAATATAAATAAATATTTAAATTTTTTTTAAAAGAAGATACAACAATTGTAAATATTTATGCACCCAACATGGCTGCACTCAAACATATAAAGCAGCTAATAACAAACAAAAAGGAAGTAATTGGTAGTAATATAATAATAGTAGGGAACTCTAACGCCCCCACTTATATCAGTGGACAGATCATCCAAACAGAAAATCAATAAGGAAACAGTGGCTTTGAATGACACACTGGACTACCTGGATCTAACGGAACATTACATCTTAAAACAGCAGAATATCCATTCTTTTCAAGTATGCCTGGAATATTCTCCCGAATAGATCACATATTAGACTGCAAAGCAAGTCTCAGCAAATTCATGAAGATCAGAATCATACCACACATCTGTTCTGACCACAATGCTATGAAATTAGAAGTCAATCCCAAGAAAGTATCAGGAAAGAACACAAATACATGGGCCATAAATAACATACTGCTAAACGATGAAGGGGTCAACTGAGAAATCAAAGAGGAAATCAAAAAATACATGGAAACAAATGAAAACAAAAACACAATAGTCCAAAATCTTTGGGATGCAGCAAACGCTGGTCTAAGGGGGAAGTTTATAACAATACAGGCCTACCTCAAGAAGCAAGAAAAATTTCCAATAGACCACCTAACCTTATCCCTAAAGGAACTAGAAAAAGAAGAACAAACAAAACCCCAAACCAGTATAAGGAAGGAAATAATAAAGATTAGAGCAGAGATAAATGAAACAGAAACATTAAAAAACAGTACAGCAGATCAATAAAACCAGGAGCTGGCTCTTTGAAAATATCAACAAAATTGATAAACCTTTAGCCAGACTCATCGAGAAAGAGAGAGGGGGAAAACTCAAATAAGCAAAATCAGAACAAAATCATAAATGAAACAGGAGAAATGACAAATGACAACGGAAATACAAAGGATTATGACAGATTATTGTGAAAAGTTATATGCCACCAAATAGGACAACCTAGAGGAAATGAATAAATTCTGAGAAACACACAATCTTCTAAAGTTGAATCAAGAAGAAATACAAAGTTTGAACAGACTCTAATTATCAGCAATGAACTGAATAAGTAATCAAAATATTACCAACAAACAAAAGTCCAGGGCCAGATGGCTTTATAGGAGAATTCTACCAAAAAAAAAAAATATTTTTTTAATGTTCATTTTATTTTTGAGAGAGACAGACAGAGCATGACTAGGGTAGGGGCAGAGAAAGAGAGAAAACAGAATCTGAAGCAGGCTCCAGGATCTGAGCTGTCAGCACAGAACCTGACGTGGGGCTCAAACTCATGAATTGTGAGATCATGACCTGAGCTGAAGTCAGAAGCTTAACTGACTGAGCCACCCAGGCGCCCCTTACTAAAAATGTAAAGAAGAGTTAATACCTATTCTTCTCAAACTGTTCTAAAAACATAGAAGAGGAAGGAAAACTTCCAAATTAATTCTATGAGGCCAGCATTACCCTGATACCAAAGCCAGATAAAGACACCACTAAAAAAAAGAGAACTACAGGCCAATATATTTGATAAACATAGATGCACGATTTCTCAACAAAATACTAACAAACTGAACTGAACGATACATTAAAAAACTCATCACAATAAAGTGGAATTTATTCTTGGATTGAAGGGTGGTTCAATATTCACAAAGCAATCAACATGATACATCGCATTAATGAGAAAGGATAAGAACCACATGATCCTCTCAATAGATGCAGAAAAAGCATTTGACAAAGTACAACATCCATTCATGATAAAAACCCTCAACAAAGTAGGATTATAGGGAACATATCTCAACCTAATAAAGGCCATTTATGAAAAACCCACAGGGAACTATACTCAATGCTAAAATACTGAGAGCTTTTCCCTAAGGTCCACTGTCACCACTTATATTCAACATAGCAGTGGAAGTTCTAGCCACAGCAATCAAACAACAAAAAGAAAAATAAGGCAACTAAATTGGTAAGGAAGAAGTAAAACTCTAATTATTTGCATATGACATGATACTATATAGAGAAAACCCTGAAGACTCCACCAAAAAACAACTAGAACTCCTAAGTGAATTCAGTGAGGTTGCAGGATACAAAATCAATATGAAGAAATCCATTGCATTTCTATATATTAGTAATGAAGCAACAGAAAGAGAAATTAAGAAAACAATCCCATTTACAATTGCACCAAAAATAATAAAATACCTAGGAATAAATTTAACTGAGAATGTGAAAGACCTAGACTCTGGAAACTATAAAACATTGATGAAAGAAATTGAAGATGACACAAAGAAATGGAAAGATATTCTATGTTCATGAATTGGAAGAACAGATATTAAAATGTCCATGCTGCTCAAAGCAATCTTCAGATTGAATGCAATCCCTATGAACATATCAATAGCATTGTTCACAGAACCAGAGCAAATAATCCTAAAATAGCCAAAGCAATCTCAAAAAAGAACGATACTGTAGTAATCTGTAGTAATCAAAACAGCATGATACTAGCACAAAAATAGATACATAGATCAATACAACCGAATAGAGAGGGCAGAAATAAACCCACGATTATATGGTCAATTAATCTTTGACAAAGGAGGCAAGGATGTGCAATGGGAAAAAAAAAAAATCTCTTCAACAAATGGTGCTGGGAAAACTGGGCAGCCACATGCAAACGAATGAAACAGGAGCACTTTCTTACATTTCCTTGACATTGGCTGTAGCAACATTTTTCTACATATGTCTCCTGGAGCAAGGGATACAAAAGCAAAAATAAGTTACTGGACTACATCATAACAAAAAGGTTCTGCACAACAAAGGAAACAATGAACAAAAGACAATCTACTAAATGGGAAAAGATATTTGCAAATGACATTATCTGATAAAGGGTTAATATCCAAAATATATAAAGAATTTATACAACTCAGTACCCTAAAACCAAAAAATCCAATCAAAAAATGGACAGAAGACATGAACAGACATTTTCCCAAAGAAGACATACAGATGGAAAACAGACATGTGGGAAGACACTCAACATCATTCATTATCAGGGAATCAAAACCACAATGAGATATCACCTGACACCTGTCAGATGGCTAAATAAAAAAACACAAAAACAGTAAGTGTTGACAATGATGTGGAGAAAAAGGAACACTCTTGCACTGTTGGTGGAAGTCAAACTGATGCAGCTACTCTGGAAAACAGTATAGCGGTTTTCCTCAAAATTAAAATTCCCCTATTGGGTAATTACATAAAGAATATGAAAAACACTAATTCAGAAAGATATATACACCCCTATATCTATTCAGTATTATTTACAATAGCCAAACTATGGAAGTAGCCCAAGTGTCCATGGATAGAAGAATAGATTTTTTTAAAAATGTGGGGTAGATTATATACATATAATGGAATATTACTCAGCCATAAAATGAAATCTTACCATTTGCAACAACATGGGTGGATCCAGGAGTATAATGCTAAGTGAAATAAGTCAGTCAGAGTAAGACAAATACCATACGATTTCACTCATATGTGGAATTTAAGAAACAAAACAAAGAAAAAAAGAAACAAACCAAAAACAGACTCTTAACTAGAGTCTGAGAACAAACTACTGACTGCCAGCAGGGAAGTGGAGGGGCGGGGGATGGGTGAAATAGGTGAAGGGGATTAAGAGTACACTTGTCAAGATGAACAGTGAATAATGTATCAAATTGTTCAATCACTACATTGAACACCTGAAACGAATATAGCACTGTGTGTTAACTAAACTTGAATTAAAACTAAAAACAAAGGGGGAGCCTGGTGGCTCAGTTGGTTGAGCACCCAACTTCGGCTCAGGTCATGATCTCGCGGTTTGTGCGTTCGAGCCCCACATCGGGTTCTGTGCTGACAGCTCAGAGCCTGGAGCCTGCTTTGGATTCTGTGGTCTCCTTCTCTCTGCCCTTCCCCTGTTCATGCTCTGCCTCTCTCTCTCTCTCAAAGATAAATAAACATTTAAAAATTTTTTTAATTTGTCAGATATATTTAAATATGAGTGCTTAATTATATACCCACTGTGTCTATACATATTTCTATATATAAAATATAGTAAATATCAAATAATATATAAAAATATGTATGTGCATTCACACACTAATCACCTGCAGATGAATAGGAAATCAATTCACTAGAGTAAAAACTTGTGTATAAACAAATCAAGCATTATTCTGCTTTTCCCATGTCAACTGTATCATTGGATAACCAGCTGGTTGATGAGAAGTATCTCTTTATAAAAAGATTCAAATTAATAAATGCAAAAGAAATGATAAAAATATCATCATTGACAACCCCTCATTAATGAATAGATCAATGCACTGAGCGTAAACAGATGCTAATACCACATAAACAGAGATGACCAGATGTGATATGTCTCTTGATGAAAGTGCACACCACCATGGAAAGACATGCAAAACGCATGGAACCTAACCCTGGTGCAGCCTCTGGGTCTAGCTCACGATTTGCAGGCAGTACAGAGAATAGAGGAACCTCTTGAACATCACTATGAATACTTAATCAGCAAAACCCATTCTGGGCATTTGGGTTTTCAATAGATGAATTGTAAGGAAAAGATAGGGTTATAGACGGGGCCCCGGTAAATTATAAAGGACTTCAAAGATACTACAAATAAAAAATGGACATGATTAAGCTTTAATGTCCATGAATGCACCTCTGGGATTGAACTATATGGAAACTCAAGAAAGCGATCACCATGAAGGCCAGGTTTGTGGTTATTTTTGGAGGAGAAAGAAAGATATGTGGTTGACACTGAACAGAAGATGGTGGTAAAGCCCTATTTCTAGACCTGAGCGTTGGGATTAGGGTGTGTGTGGTGTTCTGTATTTGCTTTTGACTCTACAATAAAAGGTTAAAATACATTCAATACATCATTGAGTTGGCAATAAAACAAAGAAAATCCTGGAAGTCCAAAACTGGAGCAAAAGGGTGAATTCAGAGAGGTCAATGAGGATTGGCGATAGCCTTCAACCTGAGGGCAAACGCTTCATCTTGAAGTCTTTGAGCCTCTCTGTTTCAAGGGCAACACGAGGTACTGGTTTGTAGGATCCCAGGGTCCCTGTCAGAAGAAAATTAAAATCCTCTCTGAAAGAGCACAGCTTCGGATCAGGCATCAAAAAGTTCCCACAGATGAACTTCAGAGGGTGTGAGCTCATAGTAAAAATGCCAAAACTCATGAGAAAACAAGGTGCCATGACGATGAAACATGGAAATGACCAACAGCAGAATCAGGCCTGTAAAGAATTCAGAAAATGCAACTAAGAAAAGACAATAGATATTAAGTACGTTGAGTATGTTTTAAGAGAACAAAGTTTTGAAGGCAACCAAGTCGATTTTTGAAAAAACATCAAATGTAATTCTAAAACATTTTTTTAGCATTTTGTTGATTTTTGAGACAGAGAGAGAGATAGAGCGTGAGCAGGGGAGGGACAGAGAGAGGGAGGCACAGAATCTGAAGGCGGCTCCAGGCTCTGAGCTGTCAGCACAGAACTTGACTTGGGACTAGGACCACGAACCATGAGATCACAACCTGAGCCAACGCCAGAAACTTAACTGACTGGGCCACCCAGGCACCCCTCAAATGTAATTCTATAAGTGAAAAGTAAATAAAACCAAAATTTATGACACCAGCGAGGGACATCCAAGTTCAAGTTTGATGAAACAGCCTGTGGCAGAGCAATGTTCTTGCCAAGAAAAATTGGAAACGCAGAATAAAATACATAGAAACATCTATTTGAGGAAATTGTAGAACCAGTAAGGTAAATCAGGTTTTGAGGGGGAAATTTTAGAAAAGAAGAAACCTCTGGAAGAATTGAATCCACTTCTGCAGCAGATTTTTACCTCATTGTAGTTGCCAGTGTGAGGTACAGGACAACAGTCTGATGTGGCAAGCCAAGAGCTTAGGCAGAAGGGCACCCGCCGTCAGCCGGAGAAAACAGAGCCTATTTTGACAGTCCGGTGGGTTACAGAAGGAACAAATTACAAACTCGAGGGGCCAGGTGCTTATAGAAGAAGGGAGGGGTGAAGGTCTGAATCCAATTTTTTCCTTAAAGACCTGTAACAAATTCTGAAGCTGCTTGGGGCCTGAGGCTTAGAGGCCAACCAAGAAACCACTGTAAAAGCGCTGGTAATCTGACATGGCCGGGGAGAAAAAGATGAGATTTTAGGACCTTCCAGTGAGGAAAGGTCCTGGAGAATATTCCAGGCTCTCAGTTGAGAAGGGGACAAACCAGAGACAGATGAAACGCAGATGGCACAAAATAAAGTAATATTTTTTGAATCATTTAAAAATAGAGAATTAAAATGCAACATAACAGGGGCACCTGGGCGGCTCAGTCAGTTGAGCGTCCGACTTCCGCTCAGGTCATGATCTCACGGCTCGTGGGTTCAAGACCCACGTCGGGCTCTGTGCTGACGGCTCAGAGCCTGGAGCCTGCTTCATATTCTGGGTGTCCCTCTCTCTCTCTGCCCTCTCCCGCTCATGCTGTCTCTCTCTGTCTCTCAAAAATAAATAAACATTAAAAAAATTTTTTAATGCAGCGTAACCATAATATAAAAGACAGGAGGCGTTTAATGGAATTCAAATGTTGTGTGGTTTATGCTCTGTTAAATTATTAAAAAAAAAAAAACTGACTAACCTGTTGGGAAAGCATGTTTTAATCTCAACATTTTCCACTGAAATAGTAGTAAAGTATATTCACGATCAAACTGAGGAAGATAAACAAAAACTTTGACTAAGCCAAAAGCAGGCTAAAAAGAAGAAAAAGAACACGCGACAGAGATAAAATAGCAAAATGGCGGATATACACTTAACTAAGTTAGCAAGTTCATTAAATGTAAATTAGACTAAACCCAATTAAAAGACTAGGAACTGCCAGACTGGAGCAAGCAAATGTAAGTCACAAAAGATGTCACTCCGATCTGAAGATTGAGAAAAACTGAAAGCACAAGGACAGGAAAATGTGTTCCAAGTAAACACTAACACCGCTCCCCTTCCCAAACACCACCAGGACATGTGTGTAGTTTTAAAACATATGGCAATTTAGGCTTTCAAAAAAAGAAGCAAGAAAAGAAGTAAAGAAGGCCTTTTTAATAATAGAAAGATATCACAATCCTCCGTCTACAGGCATCCAGTAACCCAGCTTCAAAATATATGAAGCAATAATTGACAGAACTAAAAGGAGAAATAGACAAACTCCCAATCATAGAAGGAGACGCAAACACAGCTCTTTCACTAAAAGCTAAAATGTGGATAAAAAACTGTAAAAATGTAGAAGATCAGGACCACATAAATAAGAAATGTAATCTAATGGATATTTATAGATGATGAATCCAATATTTATCTGATATTTAGAGAATATAGATCCAATAAATTACAGTTGTTAGCAAACTTTTCCTTAAAGGTCCAGATAGTGAATATTTTAGACTTACAGGCCATGTGTTCTCTGTAGCAACTTCTCAAATCTGCTATTGTAGGTGATCAGAGACATAGACAGTTCAAAAATGAATGGACATAGCTGTGTTCTGATCAAACTTTATTTACAAATGCTCAGCAAATTCCAAGGACTTGCGATCATTCAGAACACATTGCCTGACCACAGCAAATTTAAGTAGAAATAAATGAATAAAGATAGGTCGGAAATGGCCCATTATAAAATTAAGCATACACTATACAGTAAACTCTAGTTCAAAGAAAATCGCAAAGCAAATTAGAAATATGTTAAACTAAATAAAATAAAAATATCGCATACCAAAACTCATGGGATATCTTAAAGCTGTACTTAGAAGGATATTTATAGCTAAAAAAAAAAAAAAAACAAAACACAGTTACCTAAGGATCTATGTGAAGGATTCAGAAAAAGAGCGAGATAACAGCAAAAGCATAAGGAACAAATTTAAAAAGAAACAAGTAGGCTTATATCACACTAAAGAGCTTCTGCATGGCAGAAAAAACAACCAAATGAAAAGACAATCTACAGAATGGGGAGAGATATCTGCAAATCATAGATTGGATAAGGGTCAATGTCCAAAATACAGCTGACCCTTGAACAACATGGGTTTAAACTGTGCGGGTCCACTTATATGTGGATTTTTTTTTTTTTCCAAGAAATAGAGCACAGTTCTGTAAATGTATTTTCTCTTCCTTATGATTTTATTAATGTTATTTTCTTTTCTCTAGCTCATTTTATTGTAAGAATCCAGTGTAGAATATACATAAAATATGTGTTAATTGATTGTTTATGTTATCAGCCAGGCTTCCAGTCAACAGTAAACTATCAGTAGTTAAGTTTGGGGAGCGGGAGGGGGAATCTAAAGTTACATATGGATGTTTGATTACATGGGGGTGGGAGTTGGCATCCCTAATTCCCGTGTTCCGTGTTGCCCAAGGGCCAACTTTATATTAAGAACTCATGCAACTCGACAGCAAAAAACAAGTAACCCAATTTAAAAATCAGCAGAGGAACTGAATAGACCTTTTATGAAATAAGACATGCAAATGGACAACAGATACGTGAAAAGATGCTCAACATCACTCATCATTAGGGAAATGCACATCAAAACCACAATGAGATATAATTCCTCACGCTTGTTAGAGTGGCTATCGTCAAAAAGACAAATGATAACAAATACTGGTATGGATTTGAAGAAAAGGGAAGCCTTGTGCACTATTGGTAGGAAAGGAAATTGGTATAGCCTCTATGGAAAACAGTATAGAGGAGCCTCAAAATATTACAAATAAAAGTACCATATGATCCAGCAATTCCACTTATAGGAATATATTCAAAGGAAATGAAAACACTATGTCAAAGATATATCTGAACCATGTTCATTGCATTATTATTTCCAATAGCCAAGCTATGAAAACAAATTAAGTGTCCATTGATAGGTGAATGGGTAAAGAAATTGTGTTTTATATATATATATATTCATATATATATATATATACACATATATATATGAATATATATACACATATATATATGAATATATATACATATATACACACATATATATGAATATTATTCAGCCATAAAAAATATATGAATATATTCATATATATGAATATATATACATATATA